>NC_069657.1:418523062-418831812 GCF_027244095.1 Hemicordylus capensis
ACACTGCCACCAAATTTAACATTTCGGTGTGTGCTCTAAAACATTAGTTAGTTTGTTTTTTTTAAGTGCTGGCTACATCCTCATGTGCAGCTAAGTTAAGCAAGGAATTGTCCATGTTAGTCTAACAGTGTTTTTGGGGGTGGTTTTTTGTTGTTGTTTTGCTACATGCTTCATTTAAAATTCATTGATTAAACTATATTGGTTTTTTCTTTGCCCTCCTTACATCTACTGGGGGAAAAATTAAGGAAGAAAGTGTGTGTATGGGGGAGGGGGATTGGTGGGAATACTAAGGGGCTAAAATGCCATATCACCGATATAATGCCACTGAGTTGAGTGGGAGTAAAACCCCAAGTTTTAGCAGGTATGCACAAGAAAGTCTGGCATACTATGGTGTTAACTACTCATCAGCAAAACAATTGGTATAAATTCTTGCATATTTGCTGGCAGAGCAAGCTTTAATATTGAGCCATAACGTTGTCAAAATGGTGAGACAAATCATTATTTTAAAGATAAGATCAGTTGCAACCATTTTGCAGCAATCTCCATTAATACTGATCAGTATGCTTTGGCCATTCAAGTACAAGGCTCAATGATTTGACCACTGAAGTATAAATAAAATCTTGAGATGAAGGATAGCATCCGTTTCCAAGAGCACATTTGCATTGCTGTGAATGGACATATCTGCTTTAATGTAAGTTGCATCAACTGTCCAGACACAGGTCTATGGGTGACATAATGCCCTCTTGCATTCATGCAAAGCCAGATGAAATGACATATGGGCTTTATATTTAACCATATCATAGGACCCCACACTTCTGTCATAAAACAAGATGTCTCCTCCACTAACATTCATATGAATAGGAAAACCCACTCAAATGCCATATCTGTGTCTGTCTGCCACTCTCTTAACTTATCTCTCTCCACACAGAGTCCTTCCACTTGTTGCCACTCCATCTATTCCATTCTGCCCCTAAAATCTTTGCATGGGTGGCCCACCGAAAATCACAAGACAACCCCTGCTAGATCAAACCAAAAGTTAATCTTATCCAGTACCTCTCCCCCCCCCCCCCGCCACCCAGTGGCCAATCAGTTGCTTTTGGGAAGCCCACAATGAGGGCATGAAGGCAACAGCCGTCCTTGCCAATGCTCTCCAGCGAATGATATTCTGGAGCTTCCATATGGCCATAAAAATCCTCGGCATCTCTTTTTAGAGGAGGTAGCAGGCCTGGAAGGTGTAATGCCTTAAACCTTGGAAGTTCACAGTCAGAGTTACAAATAATGGGCTAGGAAGACCAACAGTCCAGTAAGGCATATCTTACAGCTCTTCTACAGCACCACTAGTATTTGGCTCCTTATTCCACCAGGATACCAGTATTGTAATTTTTCCTGTAGATGAGCACGTGGCAATTCCTCCCTTTCTGGGAGATAAGGGACCATCTCCCATGTTCTGAGCTACTGACATTTAAAATGGTGCTCAGTGCAAAAAGAGAGAGGCAGAGGGGGAGACAGAGAATGATCTGCACAGTTCCCACAAGTCACTACTCTGCACCTTGCCTGACTTAAACATTAACCCAATTCTGGTCACATGGCCAGCCCAATCAAGATTGTAGAGCAAATCAAAGGAGAAGCTGACTTTCCCCGTGAACTGTTACATGAAATAAACATTCCAAAGTATCAACGTGGAAACCCACCCTCCAACTCCCCTCCCCCAAGAAAAGAGGAATGTATCTAATATTTACATCTACTGGTGTGTGATGTTGCTGACCCCGAATGGCTGTTGCCTTCCACCACGGAAGTGGCTGCCTTTCAGTGGTGGGTGAATGGTCCCTATATTGGCTGTTTGTAAAGCACTTTGGGCTTCTTCTGGATGAATGATGCTATATAAATATAAGGTGGCATAACATCAAAATATTTCAGAGAAACTTGGCAACATTGCAAGAAGACTGAGTTCAGTTGTCACATGCTGAAAAAGACAACAGGCACTAAATACTAGTGAGACTTTTGTGTACAGCTGTCTGCATTAGCATCTACCAGAGAAGAGGATGTGAAAGAACCCTCAAGACATTCTCTCAAGCTATACTACGGTCAAGCTGTACCAATGGCCCCCGAGTCTTCACAGCGATCCTTTACACTGTTGCATTGCAGGTAGTAATACCGTAGAAGCATTGTTCTTTCTTGGCCCACAATTCACAAGACGTTCACTTTTTCAGAGACTGAATAGAGACAAGCTATGATAGAGCAACCACTGGCAGCAGTACACACGTTCATTTTTTGGCAGCGGTACACACGTTCATTCCCCACACCCCTTGTTTTGTTTCAATTTATGGTCAGGCAGGTTTTGCTGATATTTGAAGCCATTACAAAAACCAACAAAACCAGTTTGACCAAAGACTTCAGTGGAACAGAAACATTGAATGTGTGTACCAGGCAAAAATCAGGCCCTTCCAAACATACATAGTACAAAGAAATGAAAAATATTCCCAACTAAAATGTTATAATAAAATCTGTGGACTTGTGGTAGTTGTGAGGGTGCACAAACTAAACACCCAAGTTCTTGAGTGAATGCATCATTAAATAAAAAGCCAATTAATAAAAGAGAGAGACTAAGGTTTTTTTTAAAGTAAGAAGGAAGTGGCCAGTAAGCCCTTTCACAGAAGGTGGCCAACCTAAAGCAAAACCAAACTGCCAACACCGGAGAGAAAATACATTTAAAGTTTGTGGAGAATTTGGCTGTGGATGGGAGAGAAGATAGGATGAGAAGAATTTAACACAGCAAATTTAATCTAATACGATGTTTATTTTAAAAGGCTTACAAAATGATACCATGTGTGTCATTATAATAATTGAAACCCAAACTAGGTTTTAAAAACTTAAATGATTAACACAAAAAAATCAAGTTGATGTGAAGGAACAATTACTTTAAAAAAAAAATCAGGAGGTCCTAATATTCTGTAGAATGAGGGTGGATGCAGCTGTACGTCGACAGCTTTCATATCCTCATTTGAATAATGTGGCCTGAATCTGTCAGTTTATTCATCCTCCTTATGTTCAGTGTACTCTGCATCAACAACAAATTAAGTTGTAAATAAGAGACAATCATCACTTTTGTTTTTAAGCAGCTACTGCCCAGAGAATTTCAATGTAGCATTTCTTTTTTGACTGGAAGAAAAAGGGGTCTCTACCGTGGGCACTAATGTAAGCGGAATATGGGGAAAGCGCCTGCAATGGAACAATTAAAGGAGCACTTTCAAACTGCTCTCCAAAATGCTCTTGGATAGTACGCTAATGCCACCAGGAAAAAATTTCATAGATGCAAAACCGTGCCATCCAATTGTGTTAAAAAGAAAAGAAAAGGCAGAACATCACATTTGTAGCGATTTTTTTCTATGTTCTCATCAAAGCTAAAAGGAAAGGGTGGGAGAGACAACAGAAAGATAGAAGTCATAAAACCAAACACAGACCTCAGGAAATCTTTGTTGCAAAACAAAAAGGGGGGGGGGAGTTAACAATAAGGGTTTGCTAAGAGATATTATTAGCAAAATCAGATTAAAATTAATTAGCATTCAGGAGGTTAAAACATGCAGTTAAGACAAGGAAAGAGAAGAAAATTAAGGATGTTTCCTACCTTTACATCTGAGAAGTACGTTTTCAGCATATTGGAACTTGGGTACCGGGTATAAAAGAACATGAGCTTTGCCTTTTTCAAGTGATTAGGTGACAACCCTTCCTGCATGTAGGATGAAATTAGTTAAGGAAAAATACTTTGCTTGGAAGCTGGTTCTCCATATTCAGAGCTAGTAAAGCTGAAGACAGTATTTCTAGGATTGACTAACACATTAATGCTCAGTTTGCTGCTCCTTAGAACTGCAATTACCTGGAAAGGAATGAAATTAGGTATGTGAGAGACAACGTAACTCAAACTGCAATCCTGAGTATTTTTGCATGGGCGCAGTTCCAGCTGAACACAGCGGGATTTACTTTGAGGTAAAGGTGCACAGGATTGGGCCTCCCATTTGTTTTTTGGGAGTTGGCAAGAGAAATGTTTCAGGTGTAAGGTTTGCATGCCACATGTGTGCTCACTTGTTGCTAAGGAAACAAAACAAAAAATATAGCACACATGCATCTAAGTACCCCTCTCATAATAGTAATACTTCTTCCTCCCTTTTCACAGATACAATTTGATATATTATTTTCCCTGATAATCATGTCTCAAATTATTCTCACAGTACAAACGGATGCTGCATATTTGCTGCATATTGTAAACTGCATCTTGTTCTTCAACATCTCAGTGGCTCAATCCTACTACTCAGAGGCTTCAAGAATGACTTTTCTATGGAGGGGGGGAGGAACTAACAGTTAACAAAATACAAACTTTGCCTTGTAATGTATGCTCCCTCTGAGCACTGAAGTGTATTTGGGACTAACAAATCAATAAGTGGAGATATGCAGATCAATGCACAGTCACTTACCCTGCAAGGGGACCTATTTATCCTGCAAACATCGTTACCTTTCAGATCTGTAAACAGAACAACCAAAAGAGTTCCCAAGGGAATGTGACGCTAACCATAACAATCTAGGCTTTCTCCCCCCACCCTGCCTTCCCCTTGCTTCTTGGCTCTCTTTTGTGTGTGGCGCGCTAGGACAGTTTTGGTCACATCTGTGCCGCAGGCCGGCCCTGCCATTTCCTTAGCAAATTAATGGCTTTATAATTTATCAGAAATGAAGATGCACGTGACGAAAATCAATGTGGCCCCCACAAGGTCAATTAAGAGAGCTCCTGGTAGCTTCTTGGAGGACTGTTTCCTTTAAAGACAAACACCAAACACACACACACACACACACACACACACACACCACTTATTAAATAACATGCGCTGTGCAGAGAAAGGTCAAACAAGTTCAAAGTGATCTGGATGCAGAAGCACCTTCACCTAACAGCACGGTGAAAACAAGAGACAAGATGTGTCAAATTTTAGGATTCACCACAAAAAATTTATGCTGCTGTTGGGGTTCTCTTTCCTAACGGGAGGGGGGAAAAACTCTTGTTGACAGAGTTAACATATATCAAAGAACAGCTCTTTAATTATTTGTTCATGAATGCATAGGAGAAAGAAGGTGCCAATTAAAATTTAAAAAACTGTCAAATACACACACACACACACACACTCACACTCACAGAGTAAAAAATGTGTTTAGTTTTCATTCTAAAAGGATTCGAGAAATGTTAAGGCCTACAAGCTCTTAATTTATGTAAGAGCAGTGTAAAACTGCTCAGCTGAACTTGCATTTTTGTTTTAGATGCTTAATGATTACAAAGACGATAATTTATGACTGACATACTTCTCGTGCCAAGAGAAGAGTTGAAAGAACCTCCAGTTACCTCCATTAGACTGATAGAGAAGTCTAAAAGAGCATTACACTCGGCACTGCCATCTGTCAAAATGCATAAGTGAAATAATAGTAGCAAGCTGTCACCTTTTGCTTAGCGATAAGAGTTTTAGACAAGTCAAAACTTCTCCATCTATCTTCTTATGTGATTGTGCCAGGAAAGCCTGCTGACACACGTTCATACACACAAATATTCCAACATCCTTGGGGTGGGGGGATAGTCTGCAAGAATATCTTACGTCTTTGTAATTGATAATTATGAAGCAGTTAACCCAAGGATATTGAGTATGGTCTCTTGGGAACTTCTTCTCTCAGGCCCCAATGAAAAAAATAGGAGTTGCCCAAGGAAATGGATGCTCCCTTGTGCAGCTTTCGTTCATTTTAGAAGCATTGCCAGTAGAGGTGCTCAAGTAAACATGCCAAGGTTAATTCTTTTTAATTGCATATCCTGGGTGGTGTACTGAGAGGTTATTCCATTTTATGCCACATCAACTCTAAGGTAGGTTAGGCAGAGAGGTGGAGACTGGTCCAAGGTCACCTGGTACATTTCATGGCTGGATGGGGTATCTCAGGCTCTCTCAGTCCTAGGAAACTAACTTCAGCTCTCACTGTTTTGTAAGTCCATTCATTCTAATGGAGGTTAAAGTATTTAAGTTAAACTTTTCAACACGTTTAAGAGTACAATCCTTTATTCAGAAGTCCCACCACTCATTGGGATTTGCTCCTCAGAAAAGGTTTAGTATTATAGCCTAAGTTGTGCCTGTATTTATTCAGTTTGCACATATGGTTTTAGAGTAAGGAGAAACCCTATTCACACATCATGTTCAACACTTGTACAATTTGTGTACAGATTTGTATGTATGTCGTTATTCACACATTACATTCAATGCAAGTACAATAGTATACTTCCTATCTGTATCCTGCATTTCAAGGGGCCTATGCTCAGGTCCACTTTTAAAATGAATGCAAGCCTGTTCACACAAAAAACATGTACATGTGTACAGACATCTGAATGTGAGTAAAACATAATGTCGGAATAGGGCAGAGTGTCCTCCTAATCCTCAAGAACATTAGTGTTCAACAAAATATGTATTGCACAGTGATTTTATCACTGCATTTTTAGAAACTTTCTTCCTCCCCGACACCTTGTCACTAATTCATACTGCAATCCTAATCTGCTAGTTTTTCTTCAAATATTTTGTCTACAGGCTTAGATTATTGCTTTAAAAAAATCATCCCTAATAGCAACTATTTTATGAAAACTAACAAAACACTTAAGGTCCAGCAGTAAGATGACCCCCTTTGCTAAAACTGAGCTGACCAATTGGTTAATTTTCCTTTTAAGTGCTTGTGCTGAAAAGCGACTGTTCTTCCAAGAAAGCACTGGCTGTTTCCAGGATACTTACACACGCACAATGACTCATGATGGAATAGATTCAGTAAACATACAGCTGTACTGAACACGAGCTAAGCTCCATTCAAGGCCAGGAAAGAAAATGAGCACAAATAAATATTAAGGAGGTAAAAAGGGGAGGGGGAAGAGAAGGCAAATAAAACGCAAACAGGCTCTGCCCCAGCCAGCAGCTCATGTGGCTTGCCTCAGTCCTCTTCGCCATAGCTTTGTGAAGACAGATGACATTCAATTCTATGTGTAATGCAAAATAGACAATAACTGCTGAAACTTGAGCCAGCTGCCAGGTGTAAAAAGAGAGAGAGAGAGAGACAGAGAGAGAGAGAGACAGAGAGAGAGAGAGAGAGAGAGGGCAAAAGAAAAGAAAAGATGATAAATCCATAAATTAATGAAAGACATCTGCTCAGGAACATAAAAGATCAGAGAAACTGTGTACTGCAGCTGAACCTAAAACAGTGTTCAAACAACCTGAGAATCTGAGTGTTGTCTGTTTACAAAGCACAAGGCAGCCCTGCTTAAAACAACAGGCGCAGAAAGGGAGATGGAAGAAACAGGAAGTGAGGAGGAGGAGGGAAGGAAGGAGACATACAGATTGTATGTATATTTTTCAGCTCAGTTTTTCCCATATATAGTTACACAATATAGACTGCTACTCCTGATTTGAAATACTATAGGAGAGGTGGTGGGGACTGAGCAGCTGGATTTTATCTAGTCTGGCAACCTTCTTGTCCAAATTGTTATATGAGGAGGTCCTAATTTTTGTCCCTTCCTTTTCTAAAATCCTCTGATGGCTTTCCGTTCCTGGGTCGGTTGTCAGATGAAAAGGTAATGTAAAGTACTCCCAATACTCATCATCTGTTTTCATCAATGTATCACCCGATCTATAGGAACAGTATTGCAAATCTACACACCGCTTGATTAAAAATGTGCCATCAAGTCCAACTAGCTCCTTCCTTGGTTTAAATCAACAGCAGGAGGAGACTTGCATTGGTTCCAAGTGATTTTATTTTGCTCAAAAGAGAATCACTCTGATCAAAATGCGGCCATTCATTAAGCATTATGTGCTTTCAAGCAGCCTCAGTTTGGGTGGGGATTCTGTTTGCCTGAAAAGTTTGGCATGTTTTGTAAGTCTTGTTTTCTGAAGAGAAAAACGTTACAATCTTCACCTGGGAAGACCATCTTAATGCATGGCAACAATAGCAAAGACACAATCTACTGTTTGTGCTTCAGTATTCTCTACGCAAATGCCCTGCGGCTGAACAAGGCTATTTTTCTTGAGATGCAAAGAGGGTGCCTGACATGGAAGATCATGCAGAAAAACAA
Organism: Hemicordylus capensis; assembly: GCF_027244095.1. Lineage (NCBI taxonomy): Eukaryota > Metazoa > Chordata > Lepidosauria > Squamata > Cordylidae > Hemicordylus > Hemicordylus capensis. The sequence goes on from NC_069657.1 coordinate 418,531,185, forward strand.
TTGGCTGTCTGTTTCTTTTGCAATTTGAATAAAAACTTAAATATTTGATTAAACATACTTCGTTTGCAAAGATATACAATACATTCGTGAACAAGGCAGGAACTCACAGTGCAGGTGCATCTTCTCATCTTGTTTAATGCAGCATACAAACATTAACTCCCTCCCTTCACCCTCAAACAAGGTGGATAATGGTTAGAGGCCCCCTTTTTAAAATAGAAACAGCAAGATGTATTTGGGAGGCAAAGCAAAAAGCAAACAAACAAAACACACCAGGATGGGCTCTGTGCTCTCGCCTGCTACCCAAACCCGAACTTGGCTGTTATCTGCTAGTCTTGTGTTCTTATCCTGGATGGATTCTCCAAGGAAACAGATGTTGCTTTCTGTTCCAAAGGGAAGAACTGCTGCTCTTAAGCAAGATTCTTTATATATGAATATTCAGCCATGTGAAATAAAAAAGGAACAAAAACAAAAACCTACTCGAGAACAAACAGACCTTCACATGCCTCTCTCCCATTTGGTTTCGCCTGTGATGAATTCCAGATAACGCAGACAAATGGGCAGCTGCTAGAAAATAAAGTGGTGGCCTCTTCTAGAAGTCACACTCCCATGCTAGCTTTTAAAATTTGCAACCTGGTCTGCAGGATGCTGTCGTGAACAAGACTGGGGTCCAGTTTATAAATTGTGTTTTTAACTAAGGCCGCCTTCACATGTAACAGCAAACCACGGGTCCAAAGTACCTGCAGTTTGCCTCCCGCCCCCTACGTACTCCCAGACAATCAAGATTCCAGTCTGGGAGCCCGCAGTGGGGGCAGGATTGGCTGTATGGGCTTCCTCCGACCCTGGAAGGACAGCCTGCACCAGCCAAAAGTGCCAAAGTCTGGGGGAGGAGTTTCCTCCCTTAACTCCAGTTGGGAGTTAATTCTGAATCCGGATGACACAATGGTGGAAATGAACCCTCGGTTGGGTAAGTGAAACCCACTTCAGGCCAAGGGTTCATTCCGATGTTTGGAGCCAATATCGGATCCGTGGTTGGGTCTTGGAACTGCGGTTCTCATAATTCGGACAACTCGGGGGCCGAACCGGAGGTAAGTTTGCCTCCAGTTTGGCATGATGTGCAAAGGCAGCCCATGTGCCTTTGTTGAACATACAGTCCAGTCCCAAGTGAACTAGGAGCACCACCCATGGCTATGTGAAGCTGAGGATACATGTATCTGATATGTAGCTGGACTGGAGACAACTGGATGCCCTGTATAAGCTACTTTGCATCAGACTGTTAGCTATGGGGCATTAAACACTTCCAGAGTCCCTGTAGAAGAGGCTGACATAACTTATGACCTACCAATCCAAACAGTCCACCAGTCACGTACAGGGGGCCTGCTCATGCATAGTTGGACACAGGGATAACTGCACTGTGCCTCAGGACACAGTGATGGCCACTAACTTAGATGGATTCAAAATGGGATTGGACAAGTTCATCGACACAAGTCGGTCAATGGCTACTAGGCTTAGTAGCTATATCATCTCAAGGCAGTTATATGAGGCAGTATATAAATTGAACAATCAGTCATTGACTATTTTTAAAAAACATCTGAAGACCCATCTCTTCACCCAAGCTTTTCCAGCTTTTTAAATTTGTAGGTTTTAATTTTATACTGTTTTTAAATTGTTAATTTTTTTAAACTTTTTATATTTGTTTTCACTGTTTTTATGTCATTGTTAATTGCCCAGAGATGAAAGTTTGGGCAGTATACAAGATAGATAGATAGATAGATAGATAGATAGATAGATAGATAGATAGATAGAACAGAGGCAGGATGCCTCTGAATGCTAGTTGCTGAGGGACAACAGCAGAAGAGAGCTATGATGCCCATGTCCTGCTTCAAGAGGCATCTGGTTGGCCACTGCAGGAAACAGGATGCTGGAGGAAGAGCCTTTGGTGACAGCATTTGTGTTCTGCTTTGGCAGTACCTACAAAAAGTAGTACTTTTTCACATGCCTAATTAACCTATGGAATTATCTGCCACAAGATGTGACGACAGCCAACGACATGGATGGCTTTAAGAGGGGTTTAGATAAATTCATGGAAGACAGGTCTATCAATGGCTACTAGTCTGGTGGCTGTGGGCCACCTCCAGCCTCAGAGGCTCAATGCCTCTAAATAACAGTTGCAGGGGAGTTATATATAGCAGGAGAGAGGGCATGTCCTCAACTCTTGCCTGTGGGCTTCCCATAGGCATCTAGTGGGCCACTGTGTGAAACAGGATGCTGGACTAGATAGTCCTTGGGCCTGATCCAGCAGGGCTGTCCTTATGGCATGTTCATACTTCACCTCTGTTATTTAGCTGTAATCCTTACAACAATGTTATAAGGCATGACTGCATGACTTTGGCCCTCCAGCTGTTGTTAGACTACAACTCCAATCATCCCTGTACCTGGGGTTGATGGGAGTTGTAGTTCAACAGCAGCAGGAGGGCCAAAGTTGTGAAGCCCTGCTCTAAGATAATCAAGTACTGTTACTGCCATATTGCAGTTGAGGAGCTGAAATTGAGAGGGAGGAGCTTGCCTAAGGCCACCTAGTGAGTTCATGGCAGAAGTAAGAGTCAAACTAGGAACTTCCCACTTTGTAGGTCAGTCTCATATGTTGGTCTGCTCCAGCAGGGCTCTTCTTCTGTGCTTATGTTAGGCATTTGATAACATTCAATTTTTGTAGTTCAACAGCAAAGGCAACCAAACCAGGAGATTGTTGATGCCTGGTAGGCCATCATATATAGCCTACCATCATATACAGTTATTTGTAGACTACAACTCCCATAATCCCCAGCCCCAGAGGCCAAAAGCCAGGGATTATGGGAGTTGTTGGCCAACATCTGCAGGAGGGCCAGAACTGAGCAGCCCTGAATAGGTGCACCTAGGTAATTTTGGAGCCTGAGCCTATAGGCCTTTGCAGGCCCTCCCATCCTTCAAATTAAGCATCATCATGCTCCACCAGGTGACCACACCACCCAGGATAGACTAAAGAGGATTTGGGGGCCCTCAGGGGCTGTGGGGGCCCTGGACTGAAGTCCAGGGGTAAGAGTGCCTCTGCTGATATAACTGCTAAATGTGAGGAAGACAAAGAGAACATGAGTGAGTTTGTATAAGAATCACATCTATAGATGAAACAAAGCAGGAGACCAAATGCAACAGTAGCTATAGAAACATCTCAGAGGCCATTCATGAGCTGTTTGCAGTTGTAGGGAGCCACTCATTAAGAATGATAAAGCAAAGAGACTCCATAGTGGTTAGAGTCTTGGTCAAGGACCAGGAAGACCTGTGTTCGAATACCAATTCAACCATGAAACCCACTGGGTGACTCTGGGCCAGTAATGTATCTTTCAGCCTACCCTACCTCACAAGGTTGCTGTGAGGATAAAAATAACCATAGACCCTGCTCTGAGCTCCTCAGAGGAAGAGCAGGATATAAAAAAGTAAGTAAGTAAGTAAGTAAGTAAGTAAGTAAGTAAGTCACAAATGGAGAGAACAACAGAGAGATACAAGCATAGATGACTATACTAACAGTTTATATGCATTTCACTTTAAAGTGAGTTTGGGTTTGTTACTTATTTTAGTACCATTTTCATAGAGCCCTGAAAGGCTTGAGAGAACTTCCGCCTAACATTTGTTGGAATGAGCACTTTAAGATGCTTCAATAGCCAGTGGAAAGAGGTTGGGAGTGAACCCACCACTTCTGACAGTCTGGTTTCTTAGCAACCAAGCCATCTTTCTGCTCTCGGGCTGGTCTTTTCCAGCCCTTCAACAGGCTTTTTTCCCTGGGCATGGCATATTTATCTATCTATCTATCTATTTGATTTCTATACTGCCCTTCCAAAAATGGCTCAGGGCGGTTTACACAGAGAAATAACAAATAAATAAGATAAATAAAATGGATCCCAAAGGGCTCACAATCTCAAAAGAAACATGATGGACACCAGCAACAGTCACTGGAAGTACTGTGCTAGGGGTGGATAGGGCCATTTACTCTCCCCCTGCTAAATAAAGAAAATCACCACATTAAAAGATGCCTCTTTGCCAAGTTAGCAGGGGTTCTGATTCCCAGAATAGGATTATTTCCACAAACAAATTCCTACTACAAGTGATATGTGGAAACATGTGTGACTAGCTAGTACTAGTATATACTAGCTGATCTGGTGCAGAGCATCTGCACCCCTAGTTCTCCCTGGCTCACCTCCCCATCTTCTCCCCCCCCCCCCCCACTTTCAGCCCCAGACTGTTCTCCTGTCCGCCCTCCTTCAGCTTCAGTCCATTCTCCCCCTCCCAGTCCGCTTTCCCTTGCCAGCCCACCTGGCCAGCACTTTCCTTCGCTTTCCCTCCCCGCCCTCCAGCAGCGCTTTCCCTCCCTGCTTGCCAGTCAGCCGGCCGGCCGCCACTGTTTTCTCCCCCATCCCTGTCGCTATCCAGGCAGCTGCTCACGTACTCTCGCGAGAGTTGCCATACATGGGATTAGCCTTGGAGAAATATATAAAAAGATAATCTGCAGTTTCCTGATCATTAAGGAAGCAGACAGTTATGAACTGCCCACATAAGATGTGCATCATGAGAATGACTGGCAGAAGTTATCCAAGGTGGATTTATAGCTATGTAACCTACTAGCTGTGAATTTTCTGAGCTGTGGGGAGGACAGAAAAGATACTGGACTCGACATTTTTAGTTCTGTTCCTTCAGGTAAACTGTAGTACTTCAACAGAAGACACATTGGCAGTCACATGGTTCTGATCATGTGCCGCAGACTGCCTTTGGGAACCCAACTCTGCTAGATAAGAAACTGGTTCAGTCATTTCCCATCTCTTCATTTGAGGCTGCTGACCAAATTGGCATTTGTGGCAGCTCAACATTGGATAGTCCCTGTACAATCTTCATAGCCCCATTCCAAGATGGCATTCAAGGATGATACTCCTTGCTATTCAGAGTTAGAGAAGAAAGATTCTATAGGCCAAATCCTTAAGTTAATGGGGCTCTTCAGAATGAGAGGTCAGGTCTCTAGATAGCAATTCAATCATCCTATCAATCACCTGCAGTAAAGCAGTTTTTAAATTGGTATTCCTTTTCTTTCTTTAAAAAGATAAACCAGTTTAGAAGCACAATACATGTATTATCTAATTGGCGAAAGTCATTCTGCATTTGGTTTTTAGTATGAAGAATCCCTACACACTTCATTCAGACTCTTAAGGCCTTCACTGTGTAAGGTCTCCTACGAAAAGAGTCCTTTTAGTTTATATAAAATCTTCTGGAAGCATAAGTTTGTTGAGTGCAGAGACAGGCTGATCTTTAAAAGGCTCGTAGGTATAAAGCCACAATCCCAAACACAAGGAAGCAAATTCCATTGAACTCAATGGTTTGGATCAAGAGAACTGCAAGCAACATCCTACTCACAAAAGGGAGCTTTCTCACCACCAACTCTGTCGTGTAGCACCCCACACTTCCCAAGAAGCCAAACTTGTAAGGGCAGGGGCCCCCAACCGTGGGTCCCTAAATGATGTTGAACTACAACTCCCATAATCCCCAGCCACAATGGCCAACATTGTGGCTGGGGATGACAGATGTTTTAGTCCAACATCATTTAGGGACCCATGGTTGGGAAGGGAACCCTTGCAGTAGGGTAAGGCATGTGTGTGTGGGGAGGGGAGTTGGCAGAAATCCAATGAAGGGAGGGAAGTCAGTGGAAATCCTACCACCCTGCATGAATAAGAGTGTTGTTCTGCTCATGCGCACACTTGTCAAGATTCAACCCTACAGAACTGAAGCAAACATTCAAATTGAGATATCTAAAAAGCCATTATGGAGAGAGAGAGAAAATCTTTTCAATTATACAAGAATTTTCTTTTTTCAAAGCAAAAAAGGCTTATTTTAAAAGCTTTCAAATTGTGGGGTTTAAGAGTAGGGGGGCCAGAGAGAAAGGAAGAAATGCCTTATAAGATTAATCTAACTGAAGTCTTATATCTAATTGTACTCTCAAGCTTTGCCAAATGATTTGCTTTTTGTATGTTAGGACAAAAGATTTCTGTGTATGGCTGAGCAGAGGTTAACCATGCATACCCAGCAGCTGCACAAGAACTGAGAACAGGGTTGGGTGGAGGGCGGAAAAGAGGATGCTGCTGCTTCAATACATAACTACCTGTATCTTTATTTTGTTTTTGTGTCTGCTTTGTTTACCCACTTGAGAAATAAGTTGGAGGTTTCCAAACCCATCACTTGTTCTTTGGGAAAGATGCAGCTGCCGATTGTTGAAACTCAAGTTCACTAGATAGCATTATCCTGAAAAATTTCCCTGCCAATTTCTCAAATGTTCCCTTTGTAGGTTTTGATGGTAACTATCTCTCAATATTTTATATCAAAATTTGATTGCAAGATCCAAATTTTGAAAATTCATATATCAACATTGGAAAATATTTTCATTTGAAAGTGGTTTGTTTTTTTTAATCTCTCAGCCATGTAATGCCATGCTCCATCAATAAGACCACATGACCAGTGACCACCAGAACTTGGAAACTAGATGCCACCTCTACTGGTAAGGCTGTCCTGAGGGTCAGGGGACTTTTAGGCATGATGTATGCTATGGTGCAGAGAAGGGTAGTTGGCAGAGATCTTGGGGATGATGGGGCAGACGGTGGCAGGTAGAATACAGCTCTGAGTATCTTACAAGAAATCTCCTATGGTCTATCTGCCCTTGGTGACAACTTACTTAATACAAGAACTGTTTAGATATCTGCAGTGCCACTTACACATAAGAGTTCGAAAACGCTAGGCAAGTCACCTAAGCAGCTGGAACAGTGATCAAGAAGCAGCCTATTCAATTCATAGGTGGACCTCTTTATGACAGAAGTTGAGCTCACATGATACAGAAGTGCTATCCATGGCAGTAGATCTGCAGCTAATAGCTCATCACAATCAACATTTAATCAAGCCAAGAGGCCTGAATTTCTGCCTTAAGACATCAGAGTCAGATTTAAAATGGACCACTGCATCCCTCCAAACTCTCCTCCTTCCCCAGATGCCCAACCTAGGCCTCTGTAATGATAGAAACACCCTGAACATTTTTTTTAAACTGCTTTTGAATCAGCCAAGCCTTTCTGGTTCAGAGTCTGCTCTGAAAGAAGGGTAGTAGATCGCAGTCTGACTTGGGAAACATTTGCTCTTAAAAAATAAAACAAAGTCTGCTTAGGGGGTGCATGAAGCCTGGTGGGTCAATCAGTTTTGGAGGGTAAGGATATCCCCCACTCCTCCCCAAGCTTTGTTGACTAGTAATGGTGCAGCGGGGAAGTAACTTGCCTGGGGAGCAAGAGGCTGCTGGTTCGAATCCCTGCTGGTATGTTTGCCAAACTATGGGAAACACCTATATTGGGCAGAGGTGATACAGGAAGATGCTGAAAGGCATCATCTCATACTGCGCAGAAGATGGCAATGGTAAACCACATGGCTCTGTGGTTGCCAGGAGTCGACACTGACTTGACAGCACAACTTTACCTTTACCTTTAGTTATTAAAGGACAACAAGGTATTTCTCTCCACCTCCAAATTAACAACCCACATTTTTAGTCCTGTTGACTAAACAAAGAGGCACATTTTAAGGGGAATATCATATTATATTTAGCAGGGGGAAAGCAACTGTCCCTCTCCAACCCCAGCACAACGGCTGCCGCTGCTGATGGCTACCCTATGTTCCTTTTAGATTGGGAGCCCTTTAGGGGCAGAGAGCCATCTTGTTTTTCCCCCTATGTAAACTGTTTTGAGAAATGTTGTTGAAAAGTAGTATATAAACATTCCTTGCAGTAGTTGTCCCAATTACTAGGAATATCTGCCAGGATTAAATCAAATGTTTTATGGAGGAAAAGCATCAAAAGAGAATCTGCCTGAATTATCTACTACAATGCGCCAGTCGGGAGATGTGTAGATTTGAGCCACTGGTGAACAAGTACATTTTACTCTCAGTACAGTATTTAAAGTACTAGCCTCGGCCACCAATTTTGTGAGAAATACCAACTGTAGAAGCAATGAATATTAGGTACAGGTTATTTCCCCCTCCCCTTCGGTTATGCATGACCAAGCAAATGAAAGAAAAAACAAATCATGCAGCATTTGGGCTTTGTATTGTAAAGGATATTGCACTCCCCGAGTAAGGTGAGATTTCCGAAATATCTTGTAGGTCACCACACTCAGATTTGATGAGAGATATAGAGAGGCTTTCAGCAGTGCTGGGTGGGTGTGCTGGTGAACAAGGGTGATGGTTCATGTGGTGTGATGACATCTTGGTCCTCAGACTTGTGGTCTCCCTTGTTAAATCTAAGGATTCAGGGGAAGCTCTGTCTTTTCCTGGAAAGGAGGCAGAAGGAGCGCCTAAAGGATTCTGAAATGGGTATGCCATAAGGGGAAGTGGAAATGGATGGCGGAAGGAAGAGGAAGTGAAGCCTGTTGCAGCAGACAGAGGAGACTGATGGAGAGAAGCATGATGGCTGCCAGGTGGAGGGGCAGAGGCAGACTGGTCAGATGAATTTTTGCGGACAACTAGGGGCAGTGCTTCTGTTTGGTCAGTGGAATTAGGCAGCGGCACATTGCCAAAGGTGTCTAGCGGGTTTGGAATGATGACATCACCAAAGCACTGGAGGCGCTGGTTGGCTGTGTGGAAGTTGTGGTTTTCCCCATTCACAGCAAATCTTGCTTGGGGGATCTGAAGAGGTGGGAAGACCTGAGGAAGTTGGCGGGGAGGTTTCGAAGAAAAAACCTTGACCACTGTGTCCACAACCTGAGACATGGCAGTGTTCAGTTCCTGCTTCAACGTCTCAGCCAAATGCTTGCCTTCGGGGTGGAACGAGTTTGGCCCATGCTCTTTTTCTTTATGGCCTTCTTTTCGAGGTTTGTTTTCCGCTATCTCCTGCTCCCTGATCAGGGCCCGTGCACGATCAAGGAACTGCCCCGGGTCTAGCTCGCACATTTCGTTATCTGACCTACCCACAGAATCTCTCGCTCTAGCATCCAGCATTTCTGAACGCAGGCTGTCTTCAGACAGGTTACCGGCATCCTCGTCATTCTCAGAATCTGTGCTGTCATAGATTTGGTAGAACTTTTCCTGCAGCTGGCGCAGCTGTTTCTGCATGTCCTCCAGCTGCTGCTTCAGCTGTCTGCGCTCCTCTCGCTTCTGTTCTTTCCTTGCCGAAACCAGCTGCTGGAAACTCTGTTGCTGCTGCTGCGGCAGCTTTTGCTTGCGTTTATTCTCTCGGTAACTTTCTCGGGGACTCACAGACTGTGGAGCCATCTCTCTCTCATTTTCATTGCCCCTTAATGCCACACTGGGGGAATGGCTCATCCCCCGAATGATATTCTCAACCCGGGCACGCTTGGCTCTCAGGTGCTCATCGCATAACCGATCCATATCAAACTGGCTCATCGTAGGCCTGCCAAAAGGGGAAAGACACTCTTGGGGGCTGTCTCTTGAAGAGTTGCTGCACACATCCTCCTGATGCACTTCGGAGCCTGTGCTGGAGAGACCACTGGCTTGAAAACTGGGCTCGGTGCCACCATTTTTGTTCATGTTATTTTTCAACAGCTGGGAAATTATGGTTGCTCCTGGAAAAGGCATCATGGCATCTTCATATGAGTTTGCCCTCTTCAGCAGCTTGCGAAGCACATTTGACTTCTCCCCATCTGCATGCTGCACCACTGAATACTCAACATCCTGCTCGGAACCTTGGGGATTCATGGCACTAAAAAACGATGCTCGCGCCTTAGCAAAAAATGCAGATGCTGTCCCTACCGTCCTTTTCACTCCAATGTCAACTCTTCTTCTCTTGGTTTGCCTGCTTAAGAGGGCTGTGCTGTCATGGTCAGGCATCACTGAACTGTTATTGTGCCATCTTCAAAAGCTTGTCAGCTGGGCACAGCTCAAGAATCCTGGGACCCTGGCCAACAGAACAAAAGGACTGATGAATCATTTTCTTTAAATTTCTCCAAATTTCCTGACCTCAATCCTGAATCAAATGCAAAATGCATAGGCTCTGGGATTTATGGCACATTACAATTATTGCAATTTATTATGCACTCTGCTTGAAATGAAACATTTTTAAATATTTCTGCTCCACTGCTTTAAGATGGATTAAGATTTTCTCTTTTCTTTTCTTTTTTAAAAGGGAAAACTGCTTATGCACCAGTAATATGATTCCCTTGCACAAATGCTTAAAATGATACTGTTTATCTTCTGAAGAAACAGTAGATTTGAAGAACACAGCCTTAATCAATTGATTAAATATAGGGCATTGAGATACATGTGACAAAAGAAGCTGAATGTAGCTCCTGTTGTTAAACACGCAACACAACAGCCATATGCAATCTAAAACTAAGAAGAAATTTCAACTTCATTGTACAAGTGTAACTGTGGTTTTCGGAGTAATGTTCAAAATCAGAAATTTCGCTTGATTTTACAGGGGTTGTATTTATATTAAAACACATTGAATTCTTGGGTTGCCCAATATCTCAAATAATGATGCAAGTATACTTGTTTAGGGAAGAAGTTACATTTTTTCTTTTACATGTTCAGTCTTCAAAAATAGATATATCACTGACAAATAAAATTCTATGATATCTCTCCCCCACCCCCTGGCTAAACAAACAAGTTACATTGTGCCATTTAAGCACGTCCAATAAGTTATCCTAAAGGGGGTGGCAAAGTGGCGGGCGGGAGCTTGTCAACTCTGATGGGTAGAATATTTTCACATTTCATAAATCATTATATATGGCATCAAGTTGTTTGCATAAGCAGAAACAAGGCATTTTCAGCACTCTGACACTTTGCTTTATATCAGCTTCCAAAAATAATGTCTCAGGTGCCTAGTGAAAACATTCTTACATGCAACATTTTGGATGCACAGAACCTTATTTCCTGCAAAACACACACACACACACACACACACACACACACACACACACACACACACACACCATGCAAGACTGAAAGAAAAATATGGAGAGATGAAAGAAAGCAACATCAATCAACTGCGTGAGAAAGGAAGATATCTTCTTTTTATAGGAAACCATCATTGTTTCCCAGGAATACAGAATAATAATAATAAAAAAAGACGACAGATAACAGATTTCCTTGCATTTTATAAAAGGCTCTTGACATCATTTGTGACTTATTAACTAGTGATGCTAAACTCACATTGCACATGAGGCATTGCAGGCTTCTTCCGGAGTGCCTTCATGTTGAAAGCAATACCAAGTTAAAATTAATTTTTTCCCCACACTGTGTTTATCTAATATTAAACTTCACGTTTGCTTAACAGAGCACAATCTTCACAATAACAGGGTATCTTGCCAAAGGCAGCACGCAGACTTTTTGGAACTGCTCCCATCTGTTTCGGTTCACCTGTAAAAACATCTACGTGCTCCCTAGGACTGCATCTGTGGCTAGTTTTAAAAGAATGACTACCCATGCAAATAAGCATAATTTCAGCATGAAATAATCTGTACATTCAAGAGGATAGTCAATGCTTTTAAATACAGGAGCAGCAAGGCAGGTTTTTTTTTGTTTTTTTAAAGAAATGACTTTTTAACTGTCTGAAGCCTGTGAACACAACTATTTTGGATATGCTAAAAGAATTCTTAACCTATTTTATTTTTATGAAAGTCAAAAGATGCTCATCTATATTTTTGGTTTCTTGCACCCCCAAAGAGGCAGAATTCCTTCCAAGAGATTGTGAAGCTAGAATCAAGCCCAGTATATTTTAAAATGTTATGGACTCTACTTCTAGGATTTTAGAAAACAATTTCAGACTATCAACCTGGCATATTTGATTGAATTAAATATTAAGATGCTAGCTTTGCCACAGACATCCTATCTACATAAAAATAAAGGTATCTGGTTCTTGATATCTCTCCTGTGATGAAATTACTCTTATATTATACTGTAGAACTGAATTTATCTGAAGGCCTGGAGGACAGAACTCTGTGATAATCAGAAGTTCAGATAAAACTGGAGGCCTGTTTACATACTATATGGACTCAAATGTGAAATCCATGGTGAAGTTTTATAATCAGAAGATTCAGATAATAAGTGCCAAGGGCTCTGCTTACTCCATATGATTTTAGACTGTGAGCCCTTTTGAGACAGGGAACCATCTTCTCCGTCCTCCTACTATGTAAACCACTTTGAGAACTTTTGTTGGAAAACAGTATATAAAAACGCTAATTATTAATTATTATGATTATATATTATTATTGTTGTTATTATTATTAATAAAGTACAACACTCTCAAATCCTTTTTTAGATTAGACAGTCAGTTATTGACCATTATTTTATTCTAACAAAAGCAGAAGTTCAACTTAGCTACCCAAAGCCCTTTTTGCTCCTAGGTTAATTGTAACTGAATGGCCGCTTCCACAAATAAAGGACAATTGCATTGCAGTGAAAGTCCTTTAAAATGACTAGAGATGTAGCCAATTTATACCAGCAGATACAAATATCTCATCATGGCCCGTTCTGTCTCCTAAGATTTCGCTAGTATAAGTTTCACTGTACCTAAAGAGGCTTTGCCACAACTGGCAACTGTAAGAATGGGGCTGAACACTGACAGATTAAAGTATAGTAGCTTTGGAACTATGTCAAGGAAGCAGCAAAGAAGAAAAAATGGTAGAAGCCATGGCGATTCAAAAATGTTGAAATCAAGTCAAAACATTCAATAGCGGTTTTAACTTTTTTTTTGCATGCTTTAATTCACGTATATTCTTTGTTTGAATCTAATCCTAGCAGTCTTATATACAAGTCTTAAAAAATAATCAAGTTTTACCGCATACTTCATTTCCTAGCTTATTTTCCCTTTAGCTGCATCTCACCAAGCAAGGACAGAGAACCCGGAAAGGCCTGGTGCATCTTTCCCGATCAAGGAAGGAAGTTACCTCAAGACAGGTCTTAATGTCACTGTCACACATCCTCCATCCAAAGAATCCATTTTCCTTCCTTACACCCCCACCACCAACCATGGTTTCCTACCTCTGCTTCCTACCTCCTGAGGCCATTGCCTCAGCAGGAGGTGCTGCTCACGAGTGACACACACTGGTTCTTTAGTCACCTCACTCTCCCCGGGGCTCCACTCCTTTGCACCTATTGACCCTCAGAACACACAGCTGACACCATCTTACTAACGCTCGCCTTACACTACAAAATTTCTGACTTTGCATTTTAAACCTAAATAAGGAGAAATATTTTGCTGCAGCCAAAAAATGTCATCGGCTCAGTCTCTTGGTTTCAAAATTCCGACACAAATCGACATCCTGATAAACAGAATACTGCATCCAGCATAATGTGAGATTCTGAGTCAGCAAGAGTGATCACATTTGATATGATGTAGTCTTTCCTACCAATGTGTGAAAAAAAAATATGAGAAGGGCGAACTAGTGATAGAATTTAATAGAGTTTACTCTTTCCCAGTTTAAAGCGGGGGAAAGAGGTTTAAAGAGATTAAACCTGATTTCAATATAATTCTGCTTTGAATCACAGTTAATGATAACCCAGAAGACACTTAAATTTTAAGTTGGGTGATAATTTATATAAAAAAGTGTTGATTGGTTTAAAAGTTTGAACATATTGTACATTGCAAGTTACTCTTGTCTTTTCCTCTTAGCCAAACATAGCTTCTGCTATTTGAGCGTCAACATTTGTGGGACCTCATGACAGGGTGTCTTTTTGAAAGCTGCTGAATTAACTTGTCAAATAGCACCTTGTCTTGTAGTCCTATGGAATACATCATGAAGTATTCTGTGCTCTTCTATGTCTCATGCTTACCTATCTAAAACCAATTATCCCCACAACTATTCATTCAAGTTCAGTTTTACCACACTGAGGAAATTATGGATATATCAAAAGGCACACAAAAATATCTACGGAAGCTATTTGATGCCCACAAGTGCAATGCAAATTATTGAAAGTCACGTCTATACAAAAGCATTCAGATCTTTAGTCCTTCAGATCAGCTTAGATGTATAGCACCAAAGTTTTTCGAGTGGCACATAAAGGAATATCGCTACTCTTGCTGCAAAGTAATCTCCCCATTTAGTGTAGACTTTGCTAATTTCTGCTAAACTGCTTTCTATATGGCGAAGAGAGATTAATTCAGGAAAAGTCACTATTAAAGTAGCAGGTATAACTAAGTTGAATACCGCTTTTACTAGGGAAGAATCAACCAACACAAGAGGAGCAGAGCTATTTGGTACAATGTCTAAGTTGAGACGAGGCAATGATAAAGTCAAAGTGAAATCATCCTACAAAGTTCATTTTATTTACAGATTATTTATTTACTATTTATTTATTTATTTATTTATTTACTATTCTCTTTGCTCCACTGTCCACAAGCTTCTATTCTGTATGCTACTATAAAAAAATGCAACAAACTGTGTAAGGAAATGGATGTGACACGGACATGTTCTAACTGAACGTGGCTTTAGTAGAAGGAACTTAGCAGCATGAGACAATGGTGGAGGTTCACACAGATTATTAAAATCTGAGGACATGACATTGCACAGATCTGCCTGGAAATTCCAGCCTCTTCTTTGCACTTCTGAGAAGTACCAAGTGGCAGTTGTGAACATACAAAATTAACAGTTCTCCCATGCTGGTGGTTTCAAGGTACGTAAGATGACGGACTCTCATCAAGAATTCTGTTTTTTTTTTAAAGAACAAACTAGGATTTGTAAAGGAATTTAAAAACCTAACTAATTAACATCTGAAGCATCATTTACTGCTTTTTTTCTGCATAGGCTTTATTTAAATACATTATTTTACAAATTAAAGAGAATATATCTCTCTCATCTGTATCTCATACCAACCTTTAGTTAAAGAAATTAGACCATGCTTTAGCATCATGGGCATGTGGGAACCAATCTGGCAAGGTACTAAAAAGCCCCTGTGAGGTACAAGCATCCTCACTCCTACATAATATACAAGGTACAAATTGTCTTGATGACTAAAAGGTGTTACTCAGCTTCTTATTGGTTTGTTGGTTTTAGTTGTTTGGGGGGGGGGGAACACCCTCTCCTATGTGAATGTATTATTTGTACGTTTCTCTGTCTAGATAAACTATTTGTATAAGCAATACACAGAAGGACATTCTCTCCTGGCAAAGAAGAAATGTGGCAGCATTTTCTCCTTACACAACCTAGTGTTTTAATGTATCATTGAGAAAAACACACACACATGAAACCAACACATGCACAAATTATATTATTCCCACTGTAGTTTGAACCCAGATTATCCTTGTTATCTCTCTCCCATCCTGCAAAAAATAGGTATGACACCTCTAATCACAACACTGTCAATCATCCCCATGCAGTGCATACCTGGAGAAATCACTCTAATGTTTTGCAATGGAGCATAATTAAAGCATCCATCAAACACTTTTGAAGTACTACAGAAATTATACATTGTAATAACAGGCTATCTGAACGATGACAATTTAATGTTGAGCTTCACCACTGAAACAAACCCCAGTGATAACAGCAAGGCCTCCTTTTTTGAACTGTAGCAAAGTTACATATTAGATCATTTCAAGTATGTTTGTGATGCTAACATAAGCCAAATGGTGAGCAAAATTAGGTAACTTTTAAAAAGAAAAAAAGAAATCCAGCTCCTTAAAATATTGGGACTCAGCTCTCTATTTTGGAGCTGTAATAAGCACTTTTATCAATTTGAGAAACTTAAGAAAAAGCAGGTGAAATGTGCTTTTCAGAAGGGGCCTTGCAGGATGGAATCCATGAAATGCCTGGTGGTAGATTAGCAAGACACATGAACATATGAGATACAAAAAGCATGTGGCCCCATGTAAATTTGTTTACAAGCAATGAAATTAATTTTACAACTTGTCAGACTGTCAAGGTTATAGAAACCAAAAAAGAGGCTCTCAATTTTTAATGTAATAGTTGTATGGCTGTATTGCACGTATCCTCCCCTTAACTTCGTAGAGCATTTATTGAACAAATGACAGATCCACATTTGCATGTGTACAGACTCATCCTCTATGCACACGTCTTCAAATGCAGCCTACAAAACTGTATCTTTGCAGACGTGCATTACAGACAATGAAATGCACATATTTGCCTTTCAACACCTAACTAGAACAGAACACTTGACAACCTGCTTGCAATTGTTCTCCCAGTACTCAAGCCCTACCACAAATTCTCTCTACAATTTCAGCCCTGCCTTACCCATGTTCTCATGTCAAGCTGTCTATAATCAGTTCTTACTAGAAATGCGGGAAAAGTATAATTGGGATTTGAGATTTGCAGCCCGATCCTGTGCATGTTTATTTAACCCACAGAATCCAGTGGGACTTTTCCCCTTTTGCAATTATGCATTGGTGAGTCCAGACTGAAGTGGCAGTCCTGTGCACACTTTATTTGAAAGAAGCACCACTGAATTCTGTGGGAGTTACCTCAGTGCAATAGGATTGTGCCTTTAGAGAAGTTCAGCCTAGGGAAGTATAGGAGCTCCTCTATTTCAGAAGGCTGACTTGCAATGAAGAATGTCTCAAAACACTTTCCCTAAAGGTCTTTATGTTTGCATAACAAGCAGCATCTACTGATTTAATGCATATCAGATCTCTTCAAGTGACCAGACCGATGAGAGGCAGAGCATTCGCCTGCCAATTTACAAAAAAAGACAAGCACCAGAATTCAACTTGCCCGGTGGTGGTTGGTGTTTTTGCCCCCGCTGAAAATAATCTGCCCTGGACTATTATTCCTAAACATGCCCCACAACCTCCAGGCTCCCAGAGCCTTCCAGTCACCAGCCCATCTCTGGGTTCCTCCCAGCCGCTTCCTGAGCAAGCCCATCTCCTTCCTAACAAAGCGCCATAAATCCATAAACAGTCCTTGTGCCGAGGATCAACAGCGGGAGGGAGAGAGAAAAGTTGCACCTGTCTTTCTTAGCACAACACACCTGTCTGGCACTGCCCATGCGCACTCGGAGCGAGGCGCCCCTCGCACGATTTCAATAGCCGTGCCAAAGCGGAGGAAAAAGAAAGAGAAGCGCAAGAACAGGGGCACACACACACACACCGCCCGCCCTTGTTAGAAGAGGCCACCGGGGGCTGTTACAACCGCTTTATAGTCAAAACTGCTGCTCGATCGCTGCTTTACAACTGCGGACTCCCTCTCTTCTCCTCATGCCAAGTTCGCCAGACACCCCTCGCCCCCACCATCCTCCCCACCTGCCGTGCAATTCTTCTCTCTCCCTCCACGAGACACAATCTTCCATTCGGGCGGGCACTTTTCTTAGCCACTCTGACTTTTAGGGGGTGGAACTGAAGCGCTCGCTCACTCGCCCTCGATCGCACGCCGCCCCCCCCCCCGCCCAGCCCCATCGGACAGGCACTGTCTGTAGCAGGCAAGCCAGACCGTCGCTTCGGGGGAAAGAATAGCCTCGCCACATTGAGTTTGTGCACGAAGTGGATATAATCCCACCAACTAGCCGGCAGCCCTTCAGAAAAGGAGAAGCGTCCCACCGCCACCGTGGGCTTCTCCTGGGCAAGATCTTCCTCTTTTCCTTCGAAAGCTAAAGCTAGCAGGGCGCACGCACGCACGCACCCTCGCTCATCCGAGATCCACCAGCACCCACGAGCATCTGAGAGCCACCAGCGGCTGCTCCAGTCCATGGGCGACTCTACAGTCCCAAGCGGGAGGCACAGCGATCTCTCCCTCCCATTCAGAAGTAGCCCTCCAACTTTTTATCTATTCTCACACTGGTGGGCAAAGTAAGCCAACTGGCACCAACTTTTGCACATCTCTACAAAACCAAGGGTAAACTCCCTGGAAACATGCAGGCACCTCCACTTTGGAGAAAGAAGTTCCCACGCCCCCCACCCCACCCCACACATTTATTTGGAAGTAAACAAACGCCCACTGATTTCAGAAGTCACTTCCAAGGAAAAAGGAGCAGGACTGCTACCTCACCCTAAGAACCTGGCCCCCTCAAACTTCCAGCTCATCCTTTTTCCGGCCATCCCTCATGCACACGCTTCGGTCCACTGCCACGCACTTCTCCTCCAACTCATCCCACCCCGTGGAAGAGGAATAAAGAAGTCTGCAAACACTCCTGCCTTTTCCCACTTCCTCTCTTTCCCTGTAGCTTGTCCTTCCGTGTAGGTATTAAAAGGGTGGGAAAAGGAGAAGTCAGAGGCATGCAAATGATAAGCAAATTGAAGGAGACAAAAAGAAGGGCAGCGGTTAAGAAACGAGACAAAGAAAGAAAAAGAAGAAAAAAGAGCCAGACCAGGAGTTAAAGAAGGAACAAGAGGGGGGGGGCGGCGGCGGCTCAGGACTACAGTCACACAAAGCAAAAAATCGTTTCCCCATTATTTTTTTTAAAAATCAACAATCATCATATAGAAGATCAATTTTTGAAATGGAGAGCAGAGAGACCATCAAGGGAAAGAAATAATATTATAAGAAGCCACACACACACACGGACACACAGACTCCTCCAACACCAACCTTGTCCTCTCCAACTGGACAAACTATTGTGATGACTCCATTGAAGCTTCAGGGGACCAAACCATTATGGGCTTTATATTAGTCTACCGGTGTCACTCTTTTCCCAAACTCGGGGCAAAATATATACGCAAGGATGCAATTGGGGGGGGGGGAGATTACCCTTTCTTCAGAAGAAGAAAGGGGAGGGGGGAGGAAACACTCCCATCCATACCCAACTTGGTTCAGCGGCTCCCACAAGCCCGGGTCAGTGCTAAGGACATCGCCGCCCGTACCACCACCACCACCACCACCGGTGCCCAGAAAACAGAAGATCAGGAGAGAAGGGAAGGGAGAGAGATACTTACTCAGTCGCAAAGGCGAGGAAACTGAGCCCCCCCTCTCTCTCCTTTTGCCCCCCTTTCCCCCCTGCTGGTTAGCTAGAAGGAGAGAAAGAGAGACAGAGAGGGGGAAAGACACGCTCAACAAATGCACAGGCAGCCTTGCTATCTTCCTGCTGATGAATATTGTAATTGGCCAAGGGAGGGTGAAAGCCAGCCAGCGAGCGTGCCTCTGTGTGTGTGTGTTAGAGAGAGAGAGAGAGAGTGAGTGTGAGCAAGAGAGAGAGCGAGAGAGAGAGAGCAGAAGAGAGGACAGAGGCGAAGGGTGGAGGGGGGGAGAGGAGGGAAGAGCTCTTCTGCGCCGCTCTTCTCTCCCTGGCTGTAATTGTCTATTATTTCTGCAGGCAGCAGAGCAGCCTCGCTCAGCTGAGGGCTCCGCACCACAACAAGATTTACTTTAAGACACAGCTGAAGGAAACAGGAAGACTACACGTCACACTCTGAGTGACGTGCGCCAGGCCCAGCGCCCAATCGGGAAGCTCCTTCGGATTCAAGGGGGAGAGTGAGCAAAGAACTTGGGAGGAACGAGAGAGAGAGAGAGAGGAGAGGGAGGAGGAGGAGGAGAAACTGGATCTCTCTCCCCTACTCGACCCCCCCCCCCCCGCGGACCTCGCCATCCTCCCCCCCCACCTGACCCCCTCCCGCGCCTCCCGCCCTCCATCCATCATCGCTGCTGGGAAGGAGACTTTATCATCAACTTTGGGGAGGGCAGGAGGAGGGAGGAACTTTGCGGAGGGCATCAGCCATCTGTGCCCGGTCCGGAGTTCAGCCTTGCTGGTGGATCAGCTACTGTCTGGACCGAAAGATTTCTTTGGGGTATTGCTAATGTACTTGGCACCCCCCCCCTTAAGTGCGCCTGACCAAAAGCAAGGGAAAACATCCACGCACATTGTTAACCTAAATATTCAGAAAGAGCAACCTGCGCAGCCCGACCCCTTCCTTGGAAGTTAGTCTCACTGAGTGAGTCACGACGCCCTGCCAAGTTAGAGTGCGCTCTGCAGAGTGGAGGTGAACGCGTGTTGGACGCGCCTTGGGAACCAATCGCGACGCAAACGCGCGCAATGCAGAAAACGGCTTATCAAAAGTGTATACGGAGTGACAAAGAGCGTTCCAAACTATACGACATCATTAGGCACCGGGGTCTTAGCTGAAGGGGTTTGATTTCCTTGGAATAATTGTGCAGTAGGCTGACCACCCCATCCACAAGCCATTTGTGCCGAAATAGTGAATGGAAAGTCCGCTTCTTTCCGACAATTGCCAGTACTCCGATTTAGCTTGCTGGTGGATTGCATTGCATTGTATGCTATGGCGAGACATGGTTGGGGAGGGAGGGGTGGCACTGGACGAGCCACAGCGAAAGAAGCCAAGGTGCCCTCCATCCATCCAGGCATTCAGTGTCGGGAATGGCCAGGAAAAGGTCCCCAGTCTTTGGCAACGTCCTAAACTATAGGTACTGAGGATGTATAGATATATATTCACACCCACCACACGAACCCTTATGTAGCCCTAGATTCTGTAACTTCAGGGCACGGAGACTTAGAAGTGTCTCTTCCTACGAAGAGTCTAGCTGTTCCAGAATGCGCAAATGGCTAGTTTTAAATAAATGCAGGAAAGTCCTTAAGGGGGGGGGATCTTCAAATTCTTAAATACAAATTCACCTCCTTTCTTTTCTTTTCTTTGTCTTTTTTCTTTTTGGTGCTGAATTAAGGAACTTTGGCGACTGACTCTTTTCCCCAGAGAAAGCATCACAAAATAAATAGAATAGACAATTGCAGTCTTTAGGCATACCGGGGCGACTGCTCTCTCTCTCTCTCTCTCTACATACATACACACACACGCAAACGCACCCCAACACCTATATTCACTCCACTTCTGTTATAAGGACAGCCCCTAACGCATGCAGACACAACAAAAACATTCGCCCAAAGTTCAGAGCAGCCTATCTGTATCAATAGGTCGTCAAAGACCTATCTGTATCCATAGGTCGCCTTATCCCTGCTTTAAATCACTGGGGAAAATCACACACACGTGCGTGTGTGTGTGTATTTATCTCTTTCCACAATATCTCCGGAATTGCAATAGGATAGGATCAGGGGAGGCGATTCATGTTTTTTAAAAATTCTATACCTAATTCAGATTTACGACCTGTGTACATAATAAACTCATATCATTCCCCTTTCTCAGACGTGTTAATTTCTACCAATGTGTCATCTCCATGTTCTATAAGGAAGATTTTTAAAGTTCTGCATTTTCAAAATCTTTAAGGCTTAGGCACCACGAGGAAAGCAAAGATGTAACTTTCTAAGGAATGAAAAATACGAGCGGGAAGGTTAACTCGCTTCGAGAAGGCTAAGAACAGGATTTCGTATTTGAGCGCAAATAAAGCCATGTCTTACTTTTTATTCGTACAGGTCTGTGTGCAAGATAGCAAGATAGATTTTTTAAAATGCGGATCTTATCTGTATTGGTTTATAGGGGCAGTAAAAAGCATACCGACGACCGATTGACACAGGAGACATACGAATCTGGCGCGTTTTCAGATCCGCGGCTGCTTAATGGATCTCAACATTTTACAGTCTGAAAATCCTCTGTCTCAATGACATGTAACTTTTATGCTTCCCCCCGCCCGGGGGGCTGGGGTGGGAGACTGATATTGCTCATGTCCCATTTTATAGCGTTCCCTTCTCCCCCACTTTCTGTCCTCCCCCCTCCAAAAAGCAAGCAAACTGTCAGACTGGCGCGCATCCAGAGGAACAGTGCAGAAGTGGAGTCAAACTTCTCCAAAAGTCGGTTCTGAAAACAAGATCTAAACATCCCCCCACCCCCCGCCGCAAATGCACTAGCAAAGAAAATGAGGCCAGTAGATCAGAGTCAGTCTGGAGAGCTCGGGCTAGCTAGAATGACCGACGCGTTGCTGGTGGTGACCATTGTGATCTGTTGCTTTGGAAAACAGTGGAGAAGAGCTGGCTGTGGCCATATTTTCGGGGGGACTCGCACTGGGTGTGTTTTAGGCCCCGTCACACCTGTTCCCTTCTTCTTGCCGCTTGGCAGAGACTTCGAAGGGGAGGCGGGATGGTGGGGAGAGAAACTCTCCATAGATCTGGTTCACGCCCCCTTCCTTCCTTCTTCCTATTGCCGACTTTTGAACAGCGTTGCATCTTCTCTGGACATTATTATTCTTCGTCGGGCCCACATCCAAAGATAACCCCCCTTCCGGTCTTCCCACGATTATTACACGGAGAGAACCTCCCCCCACCTCACATTGGGACGCACGGATTTCAACTGGGCTGGGTGGATGACCCGTCAGGAGCGCCCCCCCCCCCCGCCTTTGAACACACATGGTTCTCATTTCTCTCTCTTTCCTTCCCTCGTCTCCTTCTCCCTGGAGGAAAGTCCTGCATATCTGATGCGACTCCCCCATCTGTTTCCTAATCTGTTAGGTGAGGCAGAAAAGGCGAGAACTCGCGCTCTCAGTTGGGGAAGTAGAATCAATCCGCACTTTCCACTGGGGCGTGTTTCCTCCCCGGGCTCCTAATCTTATTCTAAGAGGGAACCAAAGTTTAGGACCTCTTGGAGATTATCATTTAAAACAACACACACGAACACACACGCGCACCCCAAACCTGCAGTCTTTGAAATCGGCGTGCCTTTCTCAGAGCCAGGACAACTTCTGCTTTGGTATCGCCCACCCCCTTACCTTTGGCTCCCGAGTCCTTCCTTGACTTCTAGTTGCTGATGATAATCTGTGTGCCTCGCTGATTTCTCCCTGATTTATAACTCCATGTGCTTCGCTGATTTATAACTTTTGAAAGCTCAACGGCTTCGAGGTCCCCCACCCACCCACTCGGTCCTTTTTGTTGTTGTTTTAAGTCCTATTTGTAAAGCAACAAAATCACCGTCAGCGCCAACTCCCATGGCTGCTTGACGGCCTTTGTGTCAAACTGAGAAGCGATCAGTCCCGCTTTACGCGCAGCCTGTCACTTCCCAACCGCGGGTTGCCCCATCCAGGAGCGGCGCAGCAACCTGAACTCGTTCCTGAGCGGAATTATACCACACGATCAGCAAGTGGCAGCTGCAGGAATTCCCTAACTGCTTTCCTCTGACCCCTCTGAAGTGTGCTGTTTGTTTAACCGACGGCTTCAGCCGAACAGAAAGAAAGAAGCCAGAGCAACCGAAGTTGGTCCAGGCGTTTGAGAACTGCTCTGCTCTCCTGAAGTTTCTCGCTCCTGGATTCATCCGTCCGTTCGTCCCACACTCTCTCTCTCTCTCCCCGCTCCATCGCTCTTCCCGCACTGACTACAGAACAATAACATGCAATAGACAATTAAAAAAACAAAAAACCGAGCAAGTTCTCCATATGGTACTCCTGATGCGATCCACTTCCGGTGTAGTTTTCTAAGTGGCTTATTTCTTGGGGGGGGGGGAGGGGGGAGCGTACAGCCAAGGTAGAAAAGCCTGCAGCATGCCTCTTTATTTTTTTATATACAGCAGTTGTTCCTTTATCATCTAACTCTCTGATAATTTCTCTCATTATTCTGGAGGTTCGTTCATTCAGGGTAATTATCTCATTATCTTCCCGACAACCCTCGTTCATTAACATTCCCATTTTACAGATGGGAACTAAGGCAGAGAAAGGAGAAGCTGTCGGAGGTCATGCCAGAGTGGCCACCTCTTCCCATGTTTGGCAGGGCTCCCTTGAACAGCAGCACAACCGCTCAAAATAGAACAGGTGCAGTTTTTCTAGAGCACTGAGAAGCTTCACCCTGAATTGCATCTGAATCCAGAGTTTAAAACTGATGCCTCTTGTGCCACAATTCTAAAGGAACTCACTGAAACCTTGCTTGCAGCGAAAGAGTCTAATTACACATAGCATCTATGGCTGAGGGAGGATCTGAAGCCAGGTCTTGTCCCTATCAACTATTGGGCACTGCTCTTTTCGGGGGGGGGGGATGTTTTCGAACAGTGCGGCAGCAATTCACAATTGACTGGGACCCGCGATATCGCCAGTACTGGCTTCGCCTCAGGCAACCAAACTTTCAGAAAATCAAGACATTAACAGATGGTGGCAACCACATGGAGAGATGATGTTGCTTAGAGAGATTCTAGTCATTTCACTCAAGCCGATAAAGAGTGAATCCCAGAAGGACACCATGTATTCCGAAGAGTTCTGCACTTGGCCCATCCTTATCCCTCTCCCTTCTGCTCTTGTTTCATCAGCTTCATTTTTGAGAAATTCAAATAATAATAATTTTTTTAAAAACCACACTTCCTGGGAAGAACGGTGGGCCGCCAAGTGTTTGTGTGGTATTAATGATGCTCAGTGATCTTTATTTGTGCTGCTAAAAAAGGTCTGGCCTAAGTACAAATGAATTGAATGAATATTTTAAAAAGGAAGAATGGAAAAGGAATACTGTTTGGAAAAGGCCAGGATATGAACAGACTAATGCTAAGCATATGATTGGGAATTGGGATGCAATTTTTGAATCACAGGGAAAGAAAAGAACACCCTCAAACCCTTGGTTTGCAAGGGCATATTCATTTGCACCGTGCAAGGTAACTCACCCAAATTATTTGAATCTCATCCATCTCTCCTCCATCCTTACATCTGGAAAAGGCAAAAGTAACATTGGAACCCTAGACTTGATCACAAACCTACAACCTGAGATCTGGAAGATTCAAAATTTGAAGAGAATCCTACTTGAGTTCACTATTGGAATTATTTCCCATAGTCGTCTGTGTGTTTGTGTGTGTGTCCTTTCTTTCCTCCAAGAAGCTTGTTTTGTTTTGTTTGGTAGATTTTTAACCTGCCCTTCAATCCAGAAGGATCCCCAAGGCAGCTTGCATGTAATAATAAAATAAAGTATAACCACATAAGAGCTGCTTTTTGTCTCTCTGATATATGGCATTGTTTTGGGGTAGGATATCCCTAAAACCCTCATTTTCATTCGGTTGCTGTGGCTCCTTATCAACATCCCCTCCCATTCCATCATAGTCTCCTAATTGCTGGCAGTTGGGTGGTCAGTTGTCTGACTGTGGGCTTCTGACTCCTTTCCCCCCAGGGCAGTAGGTCTTGTCACTGTTCAAGATGGAGGAGGGAGTCGGAGGAGGAGGAGGAGGAGGAGGAGGAGGAGTTGGAGTCAGGTGCAACTGTAAGAGCCTTTGCCTGGCTGTGTACTTCTTATTTTCTTCATCCCTGGGCAAGAGGTCTTGGAGAAGGGTGACATGCATGGCTCTTACCCCGAACACACTACCTTTGAAAAGAGATCAAAATTACTTTCTAAAAAGACATCTAGACAATAACCTAAACAATGCCCAGGGGTGTTAAAAACTCACCATCTTTATGAATATGACTGAATAGATATTTGTGATGCTGATAGATATTTGTAAGGTTCTGCAGGTCAACGTACTTTGTGAGTATATCTACACTGCAAGGATTTACAGTAGTGTTACTTCTATGGCTTCCCTCAAAGAATCCTAGGGACTGTTGCGGAATGTGTCTACAGAGAGCTGTCCATTCGAGATCCCTAACTCCCTATTACAATTCCTAGGGATCCCCCTGGAAAAAAGCAAATGTAGTCCAGCCCTGGACTACATTATGGGACTACATATAAAATAAGATATTGGGCTACAGCTTCAGCACTCCTACAGCTATTGGACTACAACTCCCATAATCCATATTGGTCACTGTGGCTGGGGATGATAGGAGTTGTAGCCCCACAATGGCTGGAGGGCTAAAGTTGTGCAGCCCTAAAACTCAACCTGTTTCTAAAGGTGTGTGTGTGTGTGTGTGTGTGCATGTGTGGTGTGAATAGGCCACTGCCTGTACTTGAAACTAGCTTTGTTGTCTAATGATTGGTGAAAGAGGGACTTTTCTGTTCTGCCCGGTGAAGAGTTCTGTGTAGTTCCCCCTGTATCCTCTCTTCACTTGCAACTGCAATACCATTGAAAAGGTATATTCTTTTCTAGTTTGCATTTCTTGCTTTTCTTTCAGAGTTACTCTCTCCTAAAACTGGGCAATTTGGCTCTTTTAACTGTAGGATCAGCAAGGGATAAGACGCTTTGCAACCCAGTGGCTTTAGCATGAGAAATCTTCTCTATGGGGACTGTGAAGGACAAAACATTTTGAAATAAGTAGAGCAGAAACATTTCAGTTAAAACAACTTTTTGATTGACTAAAAAGGAGCCTCCAGTTAATTGGGCAGCACATTATTATTATTATTATTATTATTGTTATTTTATTATATTTTTAATACATGTACTTTTAAAAACTGCAGGTGAAAAGCACCATATTTCCTCCTGTGTGCATGAAAGAGGAGAGTATTTCTGCCTGTTCTGTGACACTGCCTGCTGCAACACATGTCTGTATCACATAAAAGCCAAAGAAAGTAAGCTTTTTTCTTTGTAGCTATTGATTTTTCATATGCAGATGCATGCCTCTTTAATCGATCAATTAACTGATCAATCAACTGAAGGTCATTTGATTAATCAAGCAACATTTTTTTAAAGCAAGCCCTAGAAATAAGGGATTCAATGAAAAACATCAAATCTGTCCCTTTAAAGAATCTAGGGGAAATGAAACAAGATTTTGCAGAAAACAAAGCAATGGTCCTTTCTGAGTGAGAGAGTGGTTTTTGGAAGAGCTGGAAGCTTGAAGAATTAGATCATTTTTGACTGTATCCTCCATCTGTAATGTGAAATCTATATTGGCTAGGACAAGCATAAGCATCCACAATTTATTGTGGCTGGGGATAATGGGAGTTGTAGTTCAGCAGGAGCTGGGGTGTTAAGGTTGTCTAGCTCTGGGCGCAGCGGGGAAATGATTTGACTAGCAAGCCAGAGGTTGCCGGTTCGAATCCCCGCTGGTATGTTCCCCAGACTATGGGAAACACCTATATCGGGCAGCAGCGATATAGGAAGATGCTGAAAGGCATCATCTCATACTGCATGGGAGAAGGCAATGGTAAACCCCTCCTGTATTCTACCAAAGACAACCACAGGGCTCTGTGGTCACCAGGAATCAACACTGACTGGACGGCACACTTTACTTTACCTCTGGGCTAAAATGCACATCTGATTGCAAAACAGCAGACTTCCACTTTTTATCCAAAGGAAGCTGCCTTATACATAGAGTTTTGTATTCTATAATGACTACTAGCAGCACTCCGGGGTTTTAGAGTGGTCTTTGCCAGCTCTGCTTGAAGATGCTAGATGAAACCTGCTATCTTCTGCATTCAAAGCCTGTACTCCTCTGAGCTACAGACCGATATCTATCCTATGTTAACAACATTTAAACATTCACCAAATTCCATTCAGGAGTTTCAAAGGCCCTTTTGATGTCATAATCGAAAACACTCTTATTATGGGATGAATCTGTTGCTTGGAATGGAAATGTTCATAAATGAAACTACTTCCTGAATGCTTCTTCAGGGCACTTCCCAGAGGAGCATCTAGGTAATCTTGGAGCCTGGGCCTAAAGGCCATTGGAGGCCCCCACTCCCTTGCAAATTAAGCATCATCACACTCCATTAGGTGACTACACCACCCAGGAGAAACTAAAGAGGATTTGTGGGGGGGGGGCAGGGGCAGTGTAGGCCCTGGACTTCAGCCCCAAAGTCCAGGGGTAAGAGCACCTCTGGTACTTCCAAAAGTAGAGTTTCTGAGCATCCAGCATACAAGTTTGTTTGGCCCACCAGTGTTCCCTCTAAAAGGGATTCTCAGATGTTGTTGACTACAACTCCCACAATCCTCAGCCAAAGGCCATTGCAGCTAGGGATGCTGGGAGTTGTAGTGAACAATGTCTGGGAATCCCTGTTAGAGGGAACAGTGGTGTCCACAAACCACACAGGGGCCAAACCAATCCCAGTGCAGGTTATAGTGTCCTGCCAATCCCAATCCAGTGAACTGCTGGTTCCCAATTTTGGGTCCCCAGATGTTGTTGGACTACAGGTCCCAACACTCCCAACAATATCTGGGGACCAAAAGCTGGGAATCCT
This sequence comes from Hemicordylus capensis, assembly GCF_027244095.1. Taxonomy (NCBI): domain Eukaryota; kingdom Metazoa; phylum Chordata; class Lepidosauria; order Squamata; family Cordylidae; genus Hemicordylus; species Hemicordylus capensis. The sequence continues at coordinate 418,559,082 of NC_069657.1, forward strand.
TCAATAATTAAAAACACACACATATGCAGGTGGTACAATTTAAAACAGAGAACTGTAGCACAAATTCCCTGCCCCAGTTAGTAGTACTCCGCCTTGAAGTAACTTCCCCTGCAGCTCTGAAAAAAGATACATTGCCCTTCTTACTATAAGCTTCTCTTTCCTCCATTCCGCTTCATGGTTGTCTCCTGCTTATATTAAAGCAGTATGCCATTTGTCTTCATCTTTAAAGAAGAAAACAAAAGAGAGCTGATTTATCTACAACTGAGTCTAGGATGCCTTTACAAAAAAGGAAATGTGTGACCATCAATATGTGACCAAGGAACATACATATGGGATATAATTGAGTGGTGACCCAAATGTCTCTTGCTTCCATACCTTCTTTCCTTCCTTAATTCAGGAATAAAGCTCTCTGTGGAGATATTTCTAGTGTGATTTGTGCTATATTAATAACATAAGTAGCACAACGCAGCTTCTTGATCGGATTTAATCTCACCCACTTCTCCCCTCCCCACACTGACCCTGATTTATCAGAGGGTAGAGAAGGGATCTGATTTGCTAGGGAGTTGGAGATCTGCTTAGTTGGCTGGGCAGACACAGAGCTAAAGACTCTGAGCCAACTATCACACACACAAAAAGTTGGATCTCTGGAGAAAAGACCTTTCATGTTTTGGGGTATTGCCTGACACTCTGTTTTGTGTCACTTGGCCAAATATTCTGTTCTCTTCATCATTTTAGACAGACGCAAATATGATATATCTATTTCTAAATGAGTTGAAAATGTTATGATCTTTATGGATGCAAAAACAGGGCATCTGTGGGCGAGAGGGAGGTACTGGCAGACTCCAGGTAACCCACAGATACATTGATTTCACAAAAATCTGGAGAAAAAAACACAAGGGAGCAAAAAATAAAAATAAAAATAAATAAAATTAAATTAACAACCCACAAACTGCGACAATGTAACTCAATGGAGTGGAATGTTTGCAGGTTCAGAGGGCACTTAACAGACAATCATGTGGGAGCGCTTGAACAAAAAGAGTGAGACATTTCTCAGCTTGAAGAATGCTCCCTTATGACAGTCACAATTCCTTCTGCTTCTGAGAGAGGAAGGTGCCTAAAATTTTCTTCATGCTCAGGCACAGGCTCAGGTAACATATGTACAACAGGGATATACTGCAGCATTTTGTTGTGGATCCATAATTGTATTCTGTTATAGCAGATGATCTTTCTAACAAGCCACTATTGAAATGGAAATGCATTTTTATAATCTGGTGACTATCTATCTATCTATCTATCTATCTATCTATCTATCTATCTATCTATCTATCTATCTATGGTTGTGACATGTGAATCCCATAGTAATTCTTGAAAACAATTGCAGAATCAGGCAGTAGTTACAGCATTTTATTATTTATTAGACTGACATACTGCCTTTCTTCCAAAAATGGGAACTCAGGGTAGTGTATAATAATAATAAAAAAGCAGGCAGTTAAAATTACAGTTTACAATAAAATATAATTGCCAAACCAACTATTTCTGCGGTTATTCATCAGCTACTGAGTTTCCCTAATTTTTGATCTTCATGATATGTTATAGAAAAATGCTTCTCAGAAAAAGTCAACTCTCTGAATGCAAGATTCAGAATAACTTTGTGAAGTGGACAGTTTCAGAGCAACAGGCTGTTTGGGACTATAATCCTTAAATCACTCCATGGGAATTTCAGTGCTCTGGTGTAAGTAGTTTAAGCCCTGAAACCTCATTTCTTTCAGAGCCTTTTAAAAAGAGCTTTAGTGAAATGCTTAATTTGGATAGCATGCTTAGAGTGTCCTCCAAAATGAATTAAGCTTGCAATTGCCAAATCACTTCCTTCTAGAGTAGTTCCATTGAATTTAATATAATTACTTCAGAGAAAACAGTGTGAGTGTTTTAGTCCCTTTATTTTAATTGCTCTGATAATCACAGAAGGAATAACATTTTGGCTACTCTAGAACTCAGCAAAAAAAACCCAAAACCCAAACTCATATGTTTAATCAACCACCTATGATTCTGTGAACTAGGAGGGTGACGTTTCTAATAGCAGCATTTTCCTGCAATTACCTCACAATGGACCCATGGAGGGGGCTGTTGCTCAATGGTAGAACATCTGCTTAGCATGCAGAAGGTCCCAAGTTTAATCACAGGCATCTCCTGATAGGGCTGAGAAAAATTCCCGCCTAAAGTCATGGAGACCCGCTGCCAGTCAGAGTGGACCAATAGTCTGACTCAGTAGTCGGCAGCTTCCTATGACAGTTCATGTTAAAGGGCCATCCTGTCTCCAACATCAATGGATACCCCATCAAAGGAGATGGCCTTTGTTGCTGTTTGCTGTTTATTCAGAGATGGGGTCAGAGCTCAGTGGTATAATAGCATCTGCTTAGTTAGTATGCAGAAGAGCTGGTCTTGTGGTAGCAGCAAGCATGACTTGTCCCCTTTGCTAAGCAGGGTCTGCCCTGGTTGCATATGAATGGGAGACTAGAAGTGTGAGCACTGCAAGATATTCCCCTTAGGGGATGGAGCTGCTCTGGGGAGAGCAGAGGGTTCCAAATTCCCTCCCTGGCATCTCCAAGATAGGACAAGATTTTTTTTTTTTAAATAGGACAAGATTTTTAGGGCCGAGAGAGATTCCTGCCTGCAACCTTGGAGAAGCCGCTGCTAGTCTGTGAAGACAATAATGAGCTAGATAGACCAATGGTCTGATTCAATATATGGCAGCTTCCCATGTGCCTATGTTCCTAAGGTTCCAGGCTCAACCCCTGGCAGCATTTCCAGGTAGAACTGAGAAAAATTCTGCTTGAAGCCCCAGAGAGCCACTGCAGAAAGCTAGCGAGCTAGGCAAGACATTCAGGGAAACCCACTCACATTTCTTAAAAGAGTGTGTGGTAGCCAAAAGAGTGTGGCAGGAAGTAAGCAAGTTGTTAGAGTGGCCTGATTTGGGAAAACAGACTTGGGAAGAACTAACCTCGGGTTTGAGCGATAGAATCTCTTTTCGAGGTCCCAGAAAGAAACCTTCAAGGAAACGGGATGGAACGGGTGCCCTCATACTAGGGAATTGGAACGTTTCCCTTCTCGTAATGAAGTTAGTAAACCTGTATGTCATTTATGCAATGCTCCTGCATAGAAATAGGGAGGGAAGACGTGACCAAGAGGTTCACGTGGATGAGACAGTAAATCTCTTCTGGAAAAGCTTGTATGGTTATGTGCAAAAAGACAAGAGCATCTCTTCTAAACAGCAATGGGACAAATTGTGGAAATGGACATTGGACGTAACCCCCCCCCCCCCCCGATTACCTGATGTGCCTTGTAATCCCCCACTCCGAGTTACAGTACTGCCTGCATATACTTCATAACCTTGTGGGTTTCCAAATCCTTGTGTGTAAATCTTTGTAGATATATGATGTACAAACAACCACTTTGTATATAATTGTGCTTTGGCAACGTACTTTATGCTTTGGTAGTTTGTTGGTTCGATTAAAAAAATCTTGTCCTATCTTGGAGAAGCCAGGGAGGGAACTTGAAACCTTCTGCTCTTCCCAGAGTGGCTTCATCCCCTGAGGGGAATATATTGCAGTGCTCACACATCAAGTCTCCCATTCAAATGCAACCAGGGCAGACCTTGCTTAGCTATGGGGACAAGTCATGCTTGCTACCACAAGACCAGCTCTTCTCTCCTGACCAGCTCTCCTCTGGAAATTAAGCTAATGGTGGTATTTTATTATTATTTTTCTATTTACACACAGACTACCAGATGTTATTGACTGGATTTGGCACTTTAATTATCGAGCCCCCTCCAAGGGTATAGGATAACTAAAGAAAAATTAAAGATAGCGTCGTAGTATTCATGCTATCCCGGGTAGTGTGGCCTTCTGTAGTTGATGTGTTGTAATTTTATTGATGCCCAAGGTGTCAAGATGGTATTTAAGTTCTTTTCGTACTGCACCAAGGGCAGCAACAACTATTGGCACCACTATGGTTTTCCTTTTCCAGAGCCACTCAATTTCAATCTGAAAGTCGTTGTATTTAGTTATTTTCTCCAGTTGTTTTTCATCGACTCGTCTATCCCTTGGGATTGCAATATCAATTATCAGAACCTGATTCTTCTTGATTACTGTCAGATCAGGGGTGTTGGGCGCTAAATGCCTATCAGTTTGTATTTGAAAATCCCAAAGGATTTTTGCCTCTGCATGTTCTGTGACCTCCTCAATTGGATGATTCCACCAGTTCTTGCTCCCTGGCAATTTGTAATGCTTACAAAAGTTCCAGTGGATCATTGCAGCAACTTCGTTGTGTCTTTTATATCATAATCATATTATTATTATTATTATTTCTTGTTTACACAGTCAGACAGGTGTTATTGACTGGTTTGTTTTATCCAGACATCGAGTCCTTCCCATGGACCTGGGATGGCTGAATTTTATCATCAGTGTTGTTGCTGTTATTATAGATATCGTCGCAGAATATAGGCTGTTCCCAGTAAAGTTGCTTTTTGTAATTGGCTGATGGTGATTTCTGTGGCCCCTATGGTGTTGAGGTGCTCTACAAGTTGTTTTGGAATTGCACCCAGGGCGCCAATTACCACTGGGATTATTTGGGTCTTTTTCTGCCACAGCCTTTCAATTTCAATTTGTAGATCTTTGTATTTGGTGATTTTTTTCTATTTCTTTTTCTTCTATTCTGCTATCCCCTGGTATTGCTATGTTGATTATTTTCACTTGTTTTTCTTTCTTCTCAACTACAGTGATATCTGGTGTACTGTGTGGCAGATGTTTGTCTGTTTGTAGTCGATACTCCCAAAATATTTTGGCATCTTCATTTTCTTCAACTTTTTCAATTTTATGGTCCCACCAATGTTTGGCTACAGGTAGCTTGTATTTTTTGCAGATGTTCCAGTGTATCATCCCTGCTACCTTGTCATGCCTTTCTTTGTAGTCAGTCTGTGCGATCTTTTTACAACAGCTGATTAGGTGGTCCACCGTTTCATCTGCTTCTTTACAAAGGCGGCACTTGCTGTTTGTGATGGATTTTTCGACTTTTGCTCTTATTGCATTTGTTCTTAGTGCCTGTTCTTGTGCAGCCAGTATTAAACCCTCTGTTTCTTTCTTCAAGTTGCCATTCTTAAGCCATTGCCAGGTCTTGGTGATGTCTGATTTTCCACTTATATTGTGCAAATATTGACCATGCAGGGGCTTATTTCTCCATTTTTCTGCTCGGTTCTTGACTTGTTCTTTCTTGTAGGCCTGCTTTCTTTGGTGTTGAATAGTTTCTCGTTATTGACCATTTGAAATGCATCTTCAGTGTCCTTGATATATTCTGCAAGGCCTCTTTCCTCCTCCTCTACTGTTTGATGGACTTGCAGCCTTCCTCTTCCACCTGAGCTGCGAGGGAGGTATAGCCTATTTACATCACTGCGGGGTTGCAGAGCATGATTGTTGGTCATGATTTTCCTGGTCTTATGATCTAGTGTCTCTAGCTCTGCCTGGGTCCAGTTTATTATTCCTGCAGTGTATCTGATAATAGGTATAGCCCAGGTGTTGATGGCTTGTATGGTGTTCCCGCCATTGAGTTTGGACTTGAGGATTTTTCTAACTCTCCTGATGTATTCACTTCCAATTTTTCTTTTAACTTCAGTGTGTCCAATGTTATCAGCCTGGAGAATACCCAAGTATTTGTAATGTTTTTTCTCTTCCAGGTTCTTGATCTTGCTTCCATTGGGCAGTTCTATTCCTTCTGTTTTTCTTATTTTTTCTCTGTTCATTATTAATGCAGCACACTTGTCTAGTCCAAACTCCTTTGCTATATCACTACTGAATATACAGACAGTGTTTAGCAGTGATTTGATTTCTGACTGGGACTTTCCATACAACTTCAGATCATCCTTGTACAGCAGATGGTTTATTTTACTTGATGTCTTAGATGTTTGGTATCCGAGGCCTGTTTTGTTTAGTATTTGTGAAAGTGGGGTCATGGCGATTACAAACAACAGAGGGGATAGTGAGTCCCCTTGGAAAATACCTCTTCTAATGCTAACCTGTCCAAGTGTCTCACAGTTGATTGTTAACTGTGTACTCCACATACTCATTGCTTTTTAAAAATAAATATCTGAATGTTTTTGCTGACACCATTTGTTTCTAAACATTTTAGTATCCATGTGTGAGGCAATGAGTCGAAGGCATTCTTGTAGTCGATCCATGCAAGACTTACATGTGTTTTTCTTCTCTTGCAATTTTCTAAAATCATTTTGTCAATCAGCAACTGGACTTTTATGCCTCTGCTGTTCGGGCAATTTCCTTTCTGTTCAACTGTTTGTTAGTTAATAAGTGTTGCATTACTTCATCAGCTATTATTCCAGTTAATAATTTGAACATGGTTGGCAGGCAGGTTATTGGTCTATAATTACTTGGAACTGCACCTTTTGCTGGGTCTTTCATTATGAGATGAGTTTTCCCAGTTGTTAGCCATTGTTATCACCTCCTTGCAAAATGTGATTGAACTGTTTTGATACTTGTTTATGAAGGCTTGTTAGGTGTTTGAGACAAAAGCCATGCAGTTCATCGTCGCTTGGTGCAGTCCAATTTTTAATTTTCTTTGCTCTTTCACTTATTAATTCTGGTGTTATTATTAGATCTTGCATTTGTTGGTTACATTTTTTGACCTCTTTCACCCAGCCTTCTTTTTTATTATATTCTATTGGATTGTCCCATAATTTCCTCCAGAATTGCACTGTTTCTTCTTTATTAATTTAGAATAATAATTAGTTATTATTAATTTAGAATAATAATAATAATAATTATTATTATTTCTTAAACTTGTCAACAAAAATGTGTTCAAAGTGGTTTACATAGAAAAAAATTGAAAAAATAATAAGTAGAGTTAGGGGGTTAGATTATAAAATATTTTCCACGTTGTTTGCTATATTTTATGAATTTTAACAGTACATTTTAACGTATTGTTACCTGCCTGGAGCCTTCAGGTCCGGATGACTAAGAAAGAAGAGAACATATATGTTGCCTTAAACAACCTTGGAGGAGAAGACTGGAGTAGAATGAAAGAAAGGCAGCTAGCTAGCTTCTGGCCTGGCCATGAGAGTTCCACCCTGAAGCCATCCATCAGCCAGCCATGTTTCTCTGACTCTCAACTCCATTTGACCTGTTTTGTGTACCCTCCTTGTTGACACCATCTGTGTTGCAGCTCTGCCAATTCTCTTTTAGTTTTTCTAGAGATGATAGCGTCAAGACTTACTTTATTTTCCTTGGAGATGGGTCTGTAGCTCATAGGGCAGGACACATATGTTACATTGGAAGGTCCCTGGTTCAGTCCCTGGCATGTCCAAGTTGGTCTAGGAAAGGCTCTTGGAGTGTTGCTGCCAGTTAGTATAGACCAGACCTGCTCAACTCCCCCCACAGCTGTTTTTGGACTACAGCTCCCATAATTCCCAGCCACAGTGGCCAATAGCCAGGGATTATGGGAGTTGTAGGCCAGCATTTACAGGAAGGCCCAAGTCGTGCGGCCCTGGTATAGACAATACTGATGGTCTGACACAGTACAAGGCAACTTCACATGGAACCTAGCATTTTCTCATCTTCCTGAGACCTGATCTTGTCTCCTGCATTGCCCTAATAGCTTGCATTGATCTAGCCTGGATTCATTTTGTCACAATTCTGTGCTCTCAAGATCACTCTCAATCTAGAAGTGCTGGTCCCCATTCCCCATTCCTGACATCTGGCAAACCTGAGTTCTTTTAAACTTCCTGATCTGGTGTGAACCCATATACACTCAACCATCCAGGCTGGGCTACAAGTGCACTCCCTCCATCCCTGTGATTTCTTGTTGTTACTATATTCAGTTCAGCACTAATTTATGATATCCAGCATAGCCATAAAGACAAACACAAGCAATATAACTAGGTGATGCACACTGAGTTCCTTTCATCATCTTCATCATCATCATCAACAACAACATTTATATACCGCTTTTCAACAAAGATTTCCAAAGTGCTTTACATAGAGAAATAATAAAGAAAAGGATCCCTGACCCAAAGGGCTCACAATCTAAAAAGAAACATAAGATAGACACAAGCAACAGCCACTGGAGTGATGCTGTGCTGGGGGTGGATAGGGCCAGTTACTCTCCCCCTGCTAAATAAAGAGAATGTTCGGCTGAGAACAACTCCCCCCCCACCGCCACAACTGTCTGTGAGATTGTGGATTTGCAGCATTTCTCTGAGAATGGCAGGCATCAGGGTCACATCACTGAGTAGCTGCCAAGGGTCATCAAAATGGCTCACTGCTCAGGGGCATAGGGAGATTGCTGGCAGCCATCGGATGAGCTCAACCAGCATCCCCCTTCCCCTGTGGCTGTGTGCGCACACTAGCATGCCTCGGCCACAACCCTGTGCATGACATCATGGAGAGGTTCATTTGTGGGTGCCGCCAACACGCCTGGCAGCTACTTGGGAACGGGCCTTCTCCATTGCAGCCCCTGGACTTTGGAATGTGCTCCCAGTTGAGATAAGAGCCTCCCCATCTCTGGCAACTTTTAAAAAGGCACTGAAGACGCATTTATTCACCCTGGCTTTTAATTAGATCTATTGGTAAGGTGTTTTTTAAAAAAAAATTTTTTTCTTTTCTGTTTTTTAATACTGGGTTTTAAATCTTTTAAAAATTTTAATGTTTTAAATGATTTTAATTAAGTGATTTGATGTTTTAAATTTTAATTGTAAACTGCCCAGAGATGCAAGTTTTGGGCAGTATAGAAATGTAATAAACAAACAAACAAATAAATAAAACATAGGCGGCGTGGTCACCAGCAGCCCGTCTACCTGCTGCACTGGGTGGTTAATCGCACGCTGTTGGTGCCAGGGAAACTCAGTTCTTTCCCTGCCCAACCAAACTCTATTAATTATCATCATCATCATCATCACATTACATTTATATACCACCCAACTCACGATAACTGGGCGGTGCACAAAATATAACAAAATCACAAAAATTAACAGAGTTTAACAAGATCACAATGAAATCACAAAAAATTAACAAAACCACAATAAAGTCACAGTAAAATCACAATAAAAATAAAGCAATATATTTAACAACCTTGAAAGGCTAGGCCATTTCAAGGCTAGATCTGGCACAAACAATATATATTGAGAATAGAGCCAGAAATCCAACATCCTGCCCCAGCCCAATGGCATGTGAATGAAGTGCCCAGTGCAGAGCAGCTGACATGGGGAGGGATGAGAGACTCTGGTGGCCCCCCGAAAGGTATGTGGCAAAGATGGGGAAAGCGTCTGGTAGCCCCTGGAAGTACATGGGGCTGAGGCAGCCGGAGGATGTTCATCCTCCTGTGCTCAGTGCTGGCCACACACATGCCACTGCTGCCTCCCCAGACCTCCTCTCGACCCAAAGTCTCCATGTTGTAGTTGCTGAACTACAACTTCCATCATTCCCAGCCATAACAAACTGCATCTGGGGATGATGGGAGTTGTAGTTCATTGACAGCTAGAGAGCCAAGGTTGCCTACCCCTGGCCTATAGATATAACAACTCTCTTAGGACTCATACAAGTAGAAGAGGGACTATGGAGGGAAGTTTGTCAATCTGGAGTCAGCTGGAAAGGATACCATTTCCCAGTGGCAGAGCATGTTGTTCTTCATGCAGAAGGTCCCAGGTTGAATCCGCGTTAGAGACCTTGCCAATCAGAATGGACAACACTGAGCTAGATGTGTTGGAGAGGCACCTGATGGCATCAACTCTTATCACCAGCAACCCTATTGACCACTAGGGGCATTACGGGTAGAAATAGCCAGTAAGGGCATTCCCCCTCTGGGCAAGTTTTCTCTACTCCAATCCCCCTTTATTAGACTGATAGTCTCAGGTTTCCTTCTCTCACCTGAGTGACTTCCTTCTTCAACTTCCCTCTCTTCTTGTATGTAACTAGCAACCAGGCATGTAGGCAAGAAGCTGCCATATAGCAAGTCAGACCATGGGTCCTTCTAGCTCAGTATTGTCTGCACAGACTGGCAGCAGCTTCTCCAAGGTTGCAGGCAGGAATCTCTCTCAGCCTGAGGAAAAAGTAACGCTTAAAATCACCATGTGGAAAAAATGGAGCCTTGCCATGTACCAGAAAGCAGTTTATATCTGGACTTACCTGATACCCCCGGTGCATAACCTGGCGGTAGTCTATCCTCCCCCACTCGATCTCCTTCGGAGAGTTGAAAGCCAGATCTTCCGTCTAGTATGGCACACAATGTCCTTCCCTTTGGCCCGTGCGGTAGCATTTAAGGAGGTTGAGCGGGGAGGCCTAGCACTACCTGCCCTGCAACCGTATTTTGTAACTGAATTCATGTCCTACAATTTTGGAAACTGGATTTTGGTGAATGTCCATAATATGTCCAACCTCCTGCAAAAAACCTGGGTCTCGCTTTTCGCTCTGCGTTGGCGCAAGTCAGCATGGGGCATAGCATGGTGGGGGACAGGATCTTTCAATGGTAATATCACACAAGTATTAAAAAGAGAACACCCGGACTACTTGAGAGATCTGTTATTCACACTCAAAAAATGGAAGGTTGAACCGGATCTATTTAAAGGAGCCTCTTCAGTTAAGCAGCTAAGGAAAACAATTTATGGAGAGAGTCTAGAAGTGGGTTTTTTAAAACCGGATTTAGAATGTAAACGCTACAAACACCGCACTTCACAGTACTTGTTGCAACCCGATCACCCTATCGCTCTCTTTAAGGAGAAAAAAATCCCTTTCCATTTATGGGAAACAAGGTGGCGCTTATACCAAGTACTGCCACTTAATGCAGCTAAGCCATGGCTCCCAGAGGACCTGCAAGAGTGTCCTAAAATCACGTGCAAACAGAGAGCTAGTGAGCTAGGCAAAACATTCAGGGAAACCCACTCACATTTCTTAAAAGAGTGTGTGGTAGCCAAAAGAGTGTGGCAGGGAGTAAGCAAGCTGTTAGAGTGGCCTGATTTAGAAAAACAGACTTGGGAAGAACTAACTTCGGCTTTGAGCGATAGAACCTCTTTTCGAGGTCCCAGAAAGAAACCTTCAAGGAAACGGGATGGAACGGGTGCCCTCATACTAGGGAATTGGAACGTTCCCCTTCTCGTAATCAGGTTAGTAAACCTGTATGTCATTTATGCAATGCTCCTGCATAGGAATAGGGAGGGAAGACGCAACCAAGAGGTTCACGTGGATGAGACAGTAAATCTCTTCTGGAAAAGTGTGTATGGTTATGTGCAAAAAGACAAGAGCATCTCTTCTACACAGCAATGGGACAAATTGTGGAAATGGACATTGGACGTAACCCCCCCCCCCCGATTACCTGATGTGCCTTGTAATCCCCCACCCCCGAGTTACAGTATTGCCTGCATACACCTCATAACCTTGTGGGTTTCCAAATCCTTGTGTGTAAATCTTTGTAGATATATGATGTACAAACAACCACTTTGTATATAATTGTGCTTTGGCAACGTACTGTATGCTTTGGTAGTTTGTTGGTTCAATAAAAAAATCTTGTCCTATAAAAAAAATCTTGTCCTATCTTGCAGAAGCCAGGGAGGGAAGCCTAGGCCCCATTGTCTACTGGCCCCAACACTCTACCTCCTTGGTTCTCATTAAATTCTTTGGAAATCATTCAGCTCTACTCCACACACACCAGGAACAGGCCCTATCAAAGGGGCAGTGCTTGGACTTTCGTAATGTAGCTCTCCATACTTTTGGACCTGGTTCTTCCTTCCCTCCCTTCCAGCCAATACTGCAAATCTGATTAGCTGGCTGAGTGTGGGGAATGGCCACACCATTTTAAATCTCTCTCTCTCTCTTAGTGTGCAGGGTTGTGTTTACTTTCTCTTCTGTTATTTTCTCTCTAGTCCCCCCAAGCCCACCACATACACACACACACACACAATCCTTGCTCCTGCTGCCTGGAATTCAGGATGTTTTATGCTAAAATCCCTTATTCTGTTGACTGCATTTTTTAATACAAGCTGCCATTTTGTGACTGGCTCTGCTTCCCCAGGCCACTGTCTTTTTCTGCTGGTAGTAAACAGGGCTCTGGTAAAAAGAAAGAGAATAAAAGTAGCTCCCCAAAACCTTAAATCTGTCCATTCCTGTCCTAGCTAAATGGAGTTGTTTTAAAAGGACAAACTTGCCTTCAGTCTTCTTAAACAGATAAACAGCACAGCTGGGAATAGAGTAGACAACATTAACTTCACCATCTTTCTGGAAAAAAACCACAAGTCAGAAGGACTTTGAAGAGTAGATTCTCTCAAGGTTGGGAATCCAAAGCTCATGGAAATCTATCCAGATTTGACTTTTAAGAATAAGAGGGTAATTTCCACAAAAGGACAGGAATCCATTTATCCTATTTATCATAGATTCACTGTCCCCCAAAGCTCATGTTAAACAGGTGGGGAATAGTATATCATTACAGAATAATGAATAATTATGTCACACAGACTGTGCAATTCATTATCATTAATAGAAACTGTTTCCCTGTGATTCAGATGCTCAGAAACTGAATGCCGTACAGCTGAAGGCCACACACCACAATTCAGTGAAAGGCAGAGATTGCTCAGGGAAGGGGGTTTAGTCTTAAAACACCTGCTTAGGTGACATGGTCCCCTCTTGTCTCTTGGAGTGCTACAGGGGCTGAGATATGAGGCTGCCAAAGTGTATGTGGAAGCTTAGGTTACGTGGGGCAGCTGAGAGACACTTGAATTCTTCCTTGCGTGGCTGCTCCTCCCTCCCTTTCAAGGACACTTTGGAGATGCTTTGAATTGCAGTGCTTTCGCAATTGACTGGGAGTGACCTCACTCCAGCCTTGCCCCCTACTTGGAACAGCTGAGTAGAAGAAGCCTGGACAGGGCCATCATACGAGGCTGGTGGGGTATAATTAAAGGCCTGCCTTCCACTTAGAAGCCCTCTTGGACTGAATACTCCTGCCTTTGGCCTTGTTTTTCATCAGAGAGAGAGAGAGAGAGAGGGAGAGGGAGGGAGAGAGAGAGAGAACAGGTGGTGTCTCAGATTATCTATCTATCTGTCTATCTATCTATCTATCATATTTATATATCACCTGATAGGTGTGTCTAGGTGGTATACACAATTTAAAATGCAACAAATAAAACAGAGTAAAAACAAAACCATCTCACAGCATAAAAACAGTTAAAACAATATATAAGACTAGCTGGGCCGGGCGCAGAGCATCTGCGCCTCTAGTTCTCCCACCGCCACCGCCATCACTGTTTTCTCCCCGCCTGACTGCCACTTACTTCCTTGCCAGCCCCCTGTTTCTTTTTGCCTGCCTGCCCCCCCTAAGCCGTTTTCTCCCACCTACCTGCCCCCCACTGTTGTTTTTGCCGCCACTACTTTCTCCGCTGCTGCCACTTTCCTCTTTCCCTGCCGGCAGCTCGCTTGCAAACTCTCACGAGAGCTGCCACGCATGGGATTAGCGAAGGGTACGCCTAATATAAATATAAATATAAATATAAATATAAATATAGAGAGATTATGCAGTCACCCAAGCAAAAGGAAGCAGAAGGACACTATGTTCAATAGTATTGAAAGCTGCCAAGAGGTCCAAAAGGACCTCTTCCTCTGTCAATTCCCAATTGGAGATCATCCATCAGGCCAATCACGGCAGCCTCCACCCCATAGCCCACCCAAAAGCCAGTCTGAAACGGGTCTAGATAATCAGTTTCATCCAAGATTGCCTGGAGTTGGGAGGCCACCACTCTCTCAATTACCTTGCCCAACCATGGAAGGTTGGAGACAGGCCTATAGTTGCTCAACTCTGAGGAATCCAGGGCAGGCTTCTTCAGAAGTGGTCTAATAATTGCCTACTTAAGGCACGGAGGCATCCTGCCCTCCCTCAGAGAAGCATTTATGATCTCTACTAGGCCTTCTACAACAACCTCCCTGACAGATAGTATTAGCCATGTTGGGCAAGGATCAAGAGAACAGGTGGTAGGCCGCATCACTCCAGCAGCTTGTCCACATCCTTACAAGTCACAAACTGAAACTGATCTAGCCTGACCTCATAAGAGGAGTCGCTGGACACCTCAGATTCAGACACTGCAGTAATTGTGGAGTCTACAGTAAATCCAAGTTGGCCCAAATAGTGGTGTCCCTCAGGTCTCCATATTGTCTCAAGTGCTTATTGTTGTTCCCATCTGCTACACATTTGTACACCACAACCTTCTTTGGGGGTGAATTCAGACTAGGAGCCACACATTAGTTTCATTTAAGAGTACACCATGGCACTATGTGCCATGGTGTTACCTGCAGCCGCCAACCACATCAGTACACCCAGCACTCTCCACAGCCACTTGAAAATTTGGGGAAGGGTAACCTACTGAGTTAAACTGTGTATATCAGAGGCTAAAGGTTACATCCTGTCTGTGGTTATAGGTGGTATGCTTTTAAGTGGCTACTGACATGGCATTTGGATCCCACCCTTTCTTGGGCTCTGTTCACACATTAGGTTGTACACATGTACAATCTGTGGTCAGTGTACACATGCACAGATCTCTATGCACATACAGTTATTCACATGTCATGTTCAACGTCTGTACAATATGTGTGTACTGTGTGTGTGTATGTATGTACAGCTATGTATGCATGTACAATTATTTCACACATTATGTTCAACGCTTGTACAGTAGTACACTTCCTATCAGTGCCCTGCATTTGAAGGACCTGGACCCATGAAGTATCATTATACAGAGACATGTACATGTGTACAGACACCTGTCTGTATGCATGTACAGCATGTCTGAACAGGGCTCTAATCACAAACCAGTTTTGTCACCATGTTTCCTCTGTACGTGAGCTGAGTTTCTAGATCAAAGGAAGAGTAGACAAATAACAATTGCAAACATATTGCAATTTATAAATGGAAGGATTCTTCTGCAAAAGCCACATTGAAGTGAATAGCAACTGTGTAAGAGTATGCCGGTTTTCAAACTTTAAATGTAGAATTATCTTTAGAATGCACATACCAAGTTCTTTATCCTCTCTCAGTGTTCCGGTGAGGTACTGCATTAAACTTACTGTTCCCTTTGAAAAGCTGGTGCAGAGATCAAGTAGGGTATATTATTGGGATATAATTGGGAGGGAGGGAGGGAGAAAGAGAGAGAGAGAGCACAGAGAGCATATTGGGATGCATTACAAGATATGCATTTTCTTATATTATTATTATTATTGTTGTTGTTGTTATATCAATTTAAAACAGAAAAGTTATCAAAGTGGTTTATATAGAAAAATACATTTTCTATTTTTTCTGTCTGAAGACAAGTGCAGGGATCAAGCAGGGTTTTAAACTTGAAATGAAGAATGTGGTCCTGAACATGCACACCAGTTTCTATTATACTATCTCAGTAGCCTTCTTCACACGTTTAGGCTCTCTTCTGCACACTGAATTAATGCACATGGAGGGGATATCAGGGTGGCAGGCTCTGTGCCTCACTGCACACACAGGGGACTCTGTTGAGGAGCAGGTGCGGGGATGTGGGTGGGGAGGTGGAGTGGAGTGGCTGTGGTCTATAAGAATAACCTCTCCCTGACCAAGATCCCTGTGGAAGTGTCTGACCATATTGAATGTGTGTACCTAAGACTGGGGACCAGGGATAGACTGGGACTTCTGTTGGTGTACCGATCGCCCCGCTGCCCAATGGAGTCTCTAACTTTGCTGACGGACTTGGTCTCGGGTTTGGCCTTGGAGTCCCCCAGACTTGTGGTGCTGGGGCACCCCCTGCTGAAATAAGAGCCTCCCCATCTCTTACAACTTTTAAAAAGGCAGGCAAGACACATTTGTTCACCCAGGCTTTTAATGAGATATTGTTTTAATTGTGTTTTAAATAGTTTTAACATTTTAAATTTTAATTATTGTAATCTTTTAATCTTTTTATCTGTATTTTGTTGTAAACCGCCCATTGGGGGCAGTATATCAATGTTTTAAATAAATAATCAATAAATAATTTCCCAGCATGTATGTGACATGCCTACATGCGTATAAGGAAGCACATATGTATCTGTTTGCACAGTTGGGAACCCTGCCTTGCAGGAGTCCTGATCGTGTGAAGAGGTGCCTACACAGGTAAGACTGAATGCATGTAGGCACCGTGCAGATGTATGATGGGTGCATGTATGGTGGATGGATGAGCCTGCCTGCAAACCCTCACCCTCCACCCCGCCCCCTGAGACTGTCTGCACAGGACTAATCCTCAAAGCAGATATAGCATTGCCAGAATAAATTTCTTGGTTAGATTGATCCACGGAAACATTTTTATTGAATAAAAGGTGTCCCCAATTAATACGGCAACAGATGTTTAATTTTTGGAATGATTTTTAATACAAGCACTTCTAAAAACTGCAGATGTTATCTTAGAAGAGGCATTTTCTCCTGTGTTAAAGAGTCTTGTGTGCTGCCTGCCATGACATATGCATGTATCATTTAAAAACAAAGTGTGCCTTTCCCCCCCTTTAGAACTACTTTTTGCCATAAGCAAATGTATGCATATTCAATGGGTTGTTTAATTGATCAGTCAACTAAAACTCATGTGATTAATGGGCTAAGGTTTCTTTAATCAGCAGAGCAATATACAGATAGCTGCATCTGATGTTGCTTGGCTTCCTGGGGCAAGATGGTTCCACTTGGACTTGTCATGGGCCCTATGGACAGCAGCAACAGGGATACAAGAAAGCTGGAAAGTGGTTTTACCCCCATGTGTCCCCGGAGTTCTGCCACCAAGATTAAGGTTGCCATTTTCAAGCTTACCAAATCTGGGTGGCCTAACTTACATGTTATGCAAATTATGCAGCAACTAATTTGCATATTTATTTATTTATTTATTTGACAGATTTGTATACTTCCCCCTCCTTCTTTGCCCTCCTATGTGATTGGATCCAGAGTAAAATCCAGGCAATCTGGGCAGAGCTTTTGAAATCCATGTAAATCTGGGTGGAATTTAGCAGCGGGGTGGAGGATCCAAAATCTGGGGGCTACCCTAAATTCCGGGGACATGGCAAAGCTAACCAAGAAAAACTAGGAGCCACCATCTATCCGGCCTGTGCAAAGAGAATCGCTGCCTTAAAGAGACAGTTTGACTATTAGAGAATGTTTAGCATATGGCTTACAAAAGCAACAGTGAATAGAATTTCCCGATAAAACACGGCCGCGTCCTAACAAATGTGTACTTGCAATGGTAGAGAGAATATAGCACTGTACACGAGTTCCTACGGGTTTGGGTAGAGTCCGGTTAAAAGAGTTCAGTGAGAGGAATGTCCAAAAGGTGCAAGGGAGGGTCAGATCACAGCCTCACCTTGCGTGTGGCAGGCAGGGCCATGCCAGTCTTCTTCTGACAATTGCAGCCTCTGGGCGTGGGTCCTTGATGGCAGAGGGTCTTCTCCAGGTCCGGGGGGGTCCTCCAGGGGTGTTGTCAGCAGGAGTTCCTGGTGTGGTTAGCCACTATGCTGGCATGGTTCATTTAGAATGCAAATATGTTACAGGCCAAGTTCCAGAAGTGAGAGGTTACATACATACATGCAGGTCAAAACAGCCATAAGAAAACAAATGTCCATCTGAGTTAGTCATGAGCTGCAAGGCATCACCAATGTATGTAAGTCCTCCTTCGGTTCCACGTGTATGTGAATCTGCACAGAGTCCAAGGTAGAGTCCAAGTCAGGAGAGCAGGGGAACCCGGTCTCAACTTGTGGGCGGGAGGTTGCACATTGTCCAGGGTGTCCTCTGGGGGTTTCCAGGTGGTCTGGCATCCTCCTACAGGGGAAAAAAAAACCTCACTGGGCTTGTCCACAGCTCTGGTGGGACTCCTTCCTACCAGGGTAGGGTGGAGTGTGTGGTGGCTTGCCCCCCATGGGCGTAGCTGGGCAAGCCATAGGTGGCTCCTCTCTTCTGGGTTTTAGGAGGGTGAGCTGTTTCCCTGTGGTAGCAAATGAGAGTGGATTCATGGTTTGTACTGGAAATCTTATTTGCTACCAGGGAATCTACACTCAGAACACCTCAGAAACAACAGAACCCTGTACCCCATGGGTTAGAAACCCATGGGGGTGGCTGGCACCCTCTGTGCTCTACACTGCCACTCTCTCTGGGCTATGCCAGCGCCCTCCAAGTGGAGTTATGGGGCTGCTAAATCCTCCATTGTTCCTTGTGGAGAAAAACCTTAAAGATGCGGAAACTTCTAAAATCACTTAAAAACCAGCCCTTTGCCCAATCCCTCTGCAATTTAGGTGGTAGCCTCCACCCATTAGGCACTACCACCCCACTCTTTTGGCCCTGGGGCCTGGTTTTTTTTTATCCAAATCAATTCAGATTCAGATTAATTCAGATCCAAATCGAATCTGGGGTTATTCGGATGGGTCAGATTCAGACCCAAAAATAAAATGGGGGTGGTTTGAGTTGGATCCAAATTGAAACACCGAAAATCTGAATTGCACACCCCTACCAGCATTCCTTATCACGGGGAGAATCTCTCTCTGTGCACAATATTTTCCTCTTTAGATAAATGATGTCCTTGTGGTGAGCAAGTCAGCATGGAATGGGGCTTAAAGGTGTGGCTTACATGGTAAGTGAGCATCTGAACATAATGTTACAAACTGGGTCCTGGATGTCAAACAGGACCCATTTCAAACTGACTTTTGGACAGGCCATGGGATTGAGACTGCCTTGGTTGGCCTGATGGATGATCTCCAATTAGATATTTACAGAGAGACTGTAACTCTGCTGATCCTTTTGGATTTATCAGCAGCTTTTGATACTATCTACCATGGTATCCTTCTGGGTTGCCTGAGGGAGGTGGGATTAGGTGGCATTGTTCTACAGTGGTTCCATTCCTACCTCTTGGGTAGATTGCAGATGGAGACTGGAATCTTGGGTAGATTCCAGATGAAGACTGGAGATTCATTTGGAGACTCTTCCTCTGCAAATACAATAAAAGACTTACTGAATGGAGTTCCACAAGGTTTCACACTGTCTCCAATGCTCTTTAACATCTATATAAAACTGCTGGGAGAGATCATCAGGAGATTTGGTGCAAGGTGTAATCAATATGCTGATGACACCCAAATCTATTTATCCATATCAGCTTCATCATTTCCCTAAATGCCTGCCTGAAGGCGGTAATGGGCTGGAAGAGGAATAACAAACTGAAGTTGAAACCAAATAAGATGGAGGTATTGACTGTGGGAGGTCAAGACCCAAGAGATGGTTTAGATCTGCCTGTTCTTGATGGGGTTTCACTCCTCCTGAAAGATCAAGTATGTAGCTTGGGAGTGCTCTTGAATCCCAAACTCTCTTTGGTTTCTCAGGTTGAGGTAGTGTCCAGGAGCACTTTGGCTGATAGGTCAGCTATGGCCATTTCTGGTGGTTAATGTCCTTAAAATGGTAGTAAATATGCTGGTGGCTTCAGGGTCATAGCTAGGGGAAAGCAGGCCCTGTTCACCCCTCTCCCTGGTTCCCCCTCAGAGTGAGGGAGGTAATGAAAAAAATAGGGAGAGGTGGAGCTGGGGGGCCCTCAGGACCTGGGGTCCTGGGTTCTTTGAACTCCTCCACTCAATTATAGCTACACCCCTGGGTGATCTTCAAGCTTGACCATTGTAATGCACTCTACCTGGGGCTGCCTTTGTATATAGTTTGGAAACTACAACTGGTACAGAATGCAGCAGCCAGGTTGATTTGGGACAACATGAAGGTACCATATAACACTGATTCTGAAAGAACTGCACTGGCTGCCGATATGTTTCCAAGTGAAATACAAAGTGCTGGTCATTACCTAAAAAGCCCTGAATGGTCTAGGTCCAGGGTATTTAAGAGAGCGCCTCCATTGCCATGAACCCTGCTGCCTATTAAGATCATCTGGGGAGGGATGGTTAAAGTTGCCACAGGCTTGTCTGGGGGTGACTCGGGGTTGGGCCTTCTCTGTGGCTGCCCCAGGGCTTTGGGATGCACTCCCTGTTAAAATAAGTGTTTTTCCATCTCTGATTGCTTTTAAAAAGACCCTTAAGACATACCTGTTTTCTCAGGCTAATTTTAAACTGTTTAATTGTTTTTATCCTGTGAAATTTTTTTTTTATTGTTTCACTCTGTGAATTGTTTTTAATTGTTTTTATTCTGTGAATGTGTTTTAATTGTTTGTTTTTATTTTTGTATTGTAATTTGGACTGTGTATATCGCCTAGAGATGTATATATCAGGCCGTATATTAAAAATTATAACAGCCACCTAATGGAGCAGTGGGGAAATGACTTGCCTAGTGAGCAAGAGGATGCTGGTTCAAATCCCCGCTGTTATGTTTCCCACACGTATATTAGGCAGCAGTGATATAGGAAGGTGCTGAAAGGCATCATCATCTCACACTGCGTGGGAGAAGGCAATGGGAAAGCACTCCTGTATTCTACCAAAAAAACCCCCACATGGCTCTGTGGTTGCCAGGAGTTGACACCGACTCGACAGCACAACTTTACTTTACTTTATATAAATATGATAAGTAAGTAAGTAAGTAAAACCAAAGGCCTCAATTGGTTCAGCCCATTTTGTATGGGCTTTCCTTCCTGAGCAATGACTTTTGTTTATCGATTTATCTTCTGGGGCGGCCTTTCGATGAAGCAGGGAGAAACAGTTGCCTCCGGCATGGCTGCTGGGAGGGGCTCAGGGGCAAGAGGCCATCATCACCAGGCACCCAACCCCACTGTCCACTGCCACCACCCTTCCTTATTCCACTGGGACATACTGTTAATTTCCCCCTCCTTGCGCCAATTCCCCCCTCCCCCCATGATTTGAGCTAGGAATGCCAATGACCCCACTGCTTGGCTTGGTAGCATAGTTTGAGAGTGCTCATGCATTGCTGCTGCTATCTTGTGAGCACAACCTGCAGATGTAGGCAGGGGGGACATCATGTTCTCCTTTGCTCCAGGTGACAAAATATCTTGGACTGTCCTTGGTTATCTCACACACACCTTTCAGCCTCTCAAAGATATTGTGGTGTTGGTAATATAATAACAGAGCCAGTGTGGTCGTAGTGTAGTGGTTAGAGTGCTGGACTAGGACTGGGGAGACTCAAGTTCAAATCCCCATTCAGCCATGAAACTTGCTGGGTGACTCTGGGCCAGTCACTTCTCTCTCAGCCTAACCTACTTCACAGGGTTGTTGTGATGAGAAACTTAAGTATGTAGTACGCTGCTCTGGGCTCCTTGGAGGAAGTGCGGGATATAAATTTTAATAATAATAATAATAAGTGGAAAATCAGACATCACCAAGACCTGGCAATGGCTTAAGAATGGTAACTTGAAGAAAGAAACAGAGGGTTTAATACTGGCTGCGCAAGAACAGGCACTAAGAACAAATGCAATAAGAGCAAAAGTCAAAAAATCCACCACAAACAGCAAGTGCCGCCTTTGTAAAGAAGCAGATGAAACAATGGACCACCTAATCAGCTGTTGTAAAAAGATCGCACAGACTGACTACAAAGAAAGGCATGACAAGGTAGCAGGGATGATACACTGGAACATCTGCAAAAAATACAAGCTACCTGTAGCCAAACATTGGTGGGACCATAAAATTGAAAAAGTTGAAGAAAATGAAGATGTAAAAATATTATGGGACTTCTGACTACAGACAGACAAACATCTGCCACACAATACACCAGATATAGCTGTTGTTGAAAAGAAAGAAAAACAAGTCAGAATAATCGACATAGCAATACCAGGGAATAGCAGAATAGAAGAAAAAGAAATAGAAAAAAATCACCAAATACAAAGATCTACAAATTGAAATTGAAAGGCTGTGGCAGAAAAAGACCAAAATAATCCCAGTGGTAATTGGCGCCTTGGGTGCAGTTCCAAAAGACCTTGAAGAGCACCTCGACACCATAGGGGCCACAGAAATCACCAACAATAATGTTCAGCCATCCCAGGTCCTTGGGAAGGACTCGATGTCTGGATAAAACAAACCAGTCAATAACACCTGTCTGACTGTGTAAACAAGAAATAATAATAATAATAATAATAATAATAATAATAATAATAATAATAATAATATGCAAGTTTATTAAAATTTAATTGACTACTTAACTGGTTCATGTTAAAAGGCAGTTGATGACTCAACTACAAATTATTATTCGACTGACAGCCTGTAATGCTGACAGAAATCACAAAAGGAAGTGTTCAGTTCTGTTTGCCACACACCCTTAACTTCTTACAGCTCTGCTGTTCAAAAAGTTTTATTTTACTCCACGCCATCTTCTACCTCCCCTCCAAGAGGGGGGACTTATCAGGAGCCGGCTCAGCACAAGAGCTCGGCTTGGAGAAAATAGAATTGTTACCAAAGAAAAGGGGAGGGGAGGGAGAAGAGAGGGAAGAGCTCAGGAGAAGAGAAAGTGAACTCCCCTAATCCTATTAAACGCAGTAGCATGTTTCTGTGGACCGCAGGGAGAGATTAAGCACAGGAAAAGGGATAAGTGCTGCTTCAGTTTCACTAAACTAATGTGACAACTTGTCATTGGAAATCTTTACAGCTTGTTAGTAGATGACTAGCTGATTCAGATATGTTTTCTACCATTTCCTTTGTGTCTGGGGCTCGATTCGCCCCCCCTTTTCCTGTCCTTTTCTTATCCAGGCAGCTTCATTTTGTTGCCTTTAATCCTTCATGTCTCCTTCGAGTCAAAACATTTAACTTGCTTTAATCAATATTTTGTTTTGAAGATGTCCCTTGACCTTTTGTTTGGGCAATGTAACCTTCAAGGGCATCTCATTCATTCATTAACCGAAGCTGGATGCTATATCCCTTTGCTGTGGCCTTTGCGGGACATGAAATGTTCACTCTCCCAAAGATTGCTGGAGGAATCTACAGCATTTAGCAGAAGGTTCCCAAATGTTGTTGAGAAACTCCTATTCTTGCTGAGTGTATCAGCATTCAGCAAGTGAAATGGTGGCAGTGAGAATGAGGTGAGAAGGAGCATGATGCCTAGGAGAGCTTAAATTTCTTTTCTTTTTCTCCCCCAAGCAGTTGGGGGACTTGTTTAAAAACATGTATGGCCCCTGACTTGTGCAGTCCTCTTTCTCCTACACACACACACACACACACACCCTCCACCACCAAAGGCATCGTTAAATAAATGGAAAAAAACATTTTACAACATTAAAGGAAGACTGTTTAGAAAAGGAAGGGCCCTGCTGAGGTGTAGAGGAAGCCTGTTTATTAACACTGGACACCTCTTATCTCAGGCAGCTCCAGATGGATCCCCCCTTGGTAATTCCTACTGAATGCCAAGTAGGGTTAAGCAGGGTAGCCACCTTGACGTGGGCTGAAGTTTGCCAGGGAATCAGGGGCTCCTTTGGAGAGAATTTACTGTTTGCTTTTATTTCCCTTCTTGGAAAGTTTTTCCCCTTTCATCTGAAGGATTGCTTGCAATTGGGATTTTGACACAGAAACTGTTGCCAGACTGTCAGTGGGGATAGAAAGTTGGCCTCGGTTCAGCCTGGGGGAGGGATATATCTGAGGGTGGGGACAGGAGAGGTTGGCTGTAACCAGGGGTGTTGCTATAATCCAGCGGGGGGGGGTTCAAAGAACCCGGCCCCCAGCTCCTGAGCCCCCCCAGCTCCACCCCTCCCTTTTTTCTTCATTATCTCCCTCACTCTGAGGGACTGCCAGGGAGAGGGGTGAACAGGGCTGGCCCCCTCTCCCCTAGCTAGCCCCTGGCTGTAACATTGGCTGCACAATAGCACACCCAAAGTCTGATGTGGACAAATTCACTGAGGCATTCAGAAAGGTATAACTCCCACTAAAAGGGCACGTGGATAGATTTACTTTTCTGGCTGTAAATTGCTTACTGTTTGGTCTCGGGCCAAGTTTTGATAGAGAGATAAAGTCGTCCAAATCTGTCAATAATTAACTGTCAGCCAATTAATAGTTTCTTAACAAATCAAGTTCCTTTCCTAAAGGTCCAGACACTTCGTGGGAAAAGAATAACTGTAGCACTGGCTCACCCGCCCACCAAACAGGCCTTAGCAGCAGCGGCTTCTCTTTTCACATCTGCAGAGTCAGAATGGAAGCAGGGGTCTCCCCCCCCCCATTCTGGGGAGGTAGGGTATATGGGGGAGAGAATGTGGCTTTCTTTCTTTTTTCAAGAAAACCTCTTCTAGTGGTAATGTGAAAAAAATATCAAAGCATGACAGTTTTGCAAAGATAAGCAACATAAACACAGAGCAGACCTGCACAACTTGTGACCCACCAAGCCAAATGCAGTTCAGCTGCCATGGCTGGCTGTTTCTTCAGAGACATGAGAAATCACTTGCTTTTCCTTACTTGTCTGGGACTGCACAAACAGATGGGATTGACAAGGGCCCAACAGGTCACAATACATTGATGGTGGGCTACCTTCCACTTAGGGATCACATTTTGGTCCTGAGTTAAAATCTAATACATTAAAAGAATATATATATCACCACTGTAATATATTAAGGCAGTTCACACAATGGAAAACTGGGTAAGACAAGCATCTTACCCAGCTCTGGGAGCTGGGTGTGTTCCCTATTTTTGATCATGAGTGAGCAAACAACTAGGAACATAGGAAGCTGCCTCCTACCGAGTCAGACCATTGGTCCATCTAGCTCAGTATTGTCTAAACAGACTGGCAGTGGCTTCTCCAAGGTTGCAGGAAGGAATCTCTCTCAGCCCTATCTTGGATATGCCGAGGCGGGGGGACTTGAAATCTTCTGCTCTTCCCAGAGCAGACCCTGCTTAGCAAAGGGGACGTCATCTTGCTACTACAGGTAGCAAGGTAGGACTGTGTGTGAGGAAGGAGCTGAGTAGGACAGTGCTGTCCTACGCACCTCTCATACCCAGCATTTTAACAAGGTGGGGAAGGAAAGCCCTCCCCTAATAACTGGGCAAAGAGGCACCTTTTGACATGGTGATTCTCTTTATTTAGCAGGGGGAAAGTAACTGGCCCTACCTGTTGGAGATGAACTTCCAGTGCATCAACCTTTTGCACCAACTGTCCTAATGACCACTAGGGGCATTGGGAGTAGAGACAGTGTCAGGGTCTCCCTATCTGTCCCTACACTATGACCCCTGAACTGACTCTGCAGCACTTCCTGTGCTGAGTCACAATCCTTCCTTTCCTCCTAGAGAGCAGATGTAAACATCTCTCTCTCTCCTTACCTATCCACTATGTAGTCCTTTAGATTAGAGATAGGTCTTTCCTATCTAAGTTTATTTAACCAATAAATATTTAGTGTTTAGTCATACAAGGATCTCTGTTTGTTTTCTTTAAATAGCTGCAATATCAGAACCATCCTCTGCTACCTACTCAGTAACTGGAGTGTGTGCTCGCTCCTTAGTGCTCTGCTGTTTTACCTATTGTGGGTAAAAATCAACAACCTCTAACACTATCCACCCCCTGCACAGTACCTCCAGTGACTGTTGCTGGTTTCCAGCATGTTTCTTGTTAGACTGGGTGCCCTTTGGGGACAGGGATCTATCTATCTATCTATCTATCTATCTATCTATCTATCTATCTATCTATCTATCTATCTATCTATCTATCTTTGTAAACCGCTTTGGAAACTTTCATTGAAAAGTGGTATATAATTTTGTTTGTTTATTTGTCCTACCCAGCTCCTCTCTCACACACAATCATCCCCCCTCCTCCTACCTAGTTGTTTGCTCACACATAATCGAAAATCAGGAGTACACACAGCTCTTGAAGCTGGGTAGGATGCTTGTCCTACCCAGTTTTCAATTGTGTCTCTTGTTTCTTTAAGATCAGCCACACAGGACCAGCAGCAGGAGTACTTCCCTTCACTGAATGAAGGAGTCAGTGTCAAGAAAGGAGGCTTATAGAAGCTGCCATTTTGTTTTGGCCCTCAAATAAAGGATTAAGGCCGAAGCACAGTGAGGCCTAGCCAGGTTTTGGGCAATTGTATGCTGCAATGGGAGCTGTGCGGCTCCCGGCAGCTAGCCCTATTAAGTACCCTTCCCCTTAGCCCAGGTTAGCAGAGCGAGCGCTCCACTAACCCGGGCTTCCGAATTGTGTGCCGCCATGGTGTGGCTTTGCACGGTGGCGACACATGAGCAGACCCCTGCCGGGAGGCTGAAAGCAGCCTCCCGGGCTCGGGGGTCTCTCCAGGATGCCCCACGCACTCACTCGAGGCATCCTGGGAGTTCTGGGGGCTGTGCGGGGGCTCCGCGGGCAATTGTCTGTGGGGAGAGCGGGCTAAACCCGCTCTCCCCGCAGACCTCATTTCAGGGAGTCTCACTGATCATGAGACTCGCTTCAGTGGCTAACATGTCCTGCAAAAAAACATGGGTGGTGCAGACTTACCTGCCCACCCACTGTGGGCCTCTAATCTACATGGCAAGACTGCTACACGTGCGGGTTGTTTTGGTACAACTTAGCACACCTTACTTGCTTTGTTCCCAATACATATAGAAGAGCAGAGAAAGAGTGGCGAAGAACTGTTTATGTATAGAAACAAAGGACTCTGCTCTTCAGTTTTTGCTGGTGTGCTGCCTCTCCCTCTTGTGTGTTTCCCACTGCAAATAGCACACATTCTGCAATCACGCAAGGATAAGCTGAACTGGAACAGCCCTCTTGCTCAGCAGTGTCACCATGAGGCTATTCCCGTGATCAATGGGAAGCCAGCTAAGGGAGATTAGCCTGCTTTCCGTGGAGTGTGGGGACCACTGGACTCATGGGAGAGCCCAGGGCTGCCAAGGTGGCTAGCCCGCCAAGAACACCCTCCCCTTAAATGAGGTTGATGGAGCAAGCACTCCGTTAACCTCATTTCTTTGCTCATGTGTTGCTGTGACACACGAGTAAGTCACTGCAGCGTGTGGCAACACATGAGTAGACCCCCAACCGGGAGGCTGCAAGCAGCCTCAACCCAACCGGGAGGCTGTTGCTGGTTGCAAGCAGTCTCCTGGGCCCAGGGATCTCTCCAGGATGCCTTGCGCACTCACCTGAGACATCCTGGAACTTCCGGGGGCTGCATGGGCCCTGATCCCCGCAGCCCCTACCGGCTCCATGACGGAGCCAGCAGCCATGTGGGTGGCCAATCCGGCCGCCCAGCTATGAGTGGCCGCTTGTCTGCGGGGAGAGCGGACTAAGTTCGCTTTCCCTGCAGAACCCCATCAGGTGCTTCGCACGTGTCGTGTGAAGCACCTCCATGCATGTGAGACATCTGTAGTGGCACAGGCAGGTCTGCACTGCTTGCATTACACTGTGGGACATGTCTGCCATTGTCTAAGATGAAAAATACTGTACATCTTACACTCAAATGGATAGAAGGGGGATCCAGTGACGATTTTTAAAATGAGAAATAGCTTTCTTTGGAGGGATGGATTATTTTGAACAAGGAAGAGAAGGGTTGCTTAACCCTTTCCTTAGCTGTTTTTCTATATAAACTGCTTCCTACAAGGAGCTCCAGATGTCGGTTTAGTTTTTTTACATGTATCTTTGTGATCTTTGATTTCTGATGTGTAAATTGAGACAATAGCATGATAAAACAAAAACAAAAACACCAAGCAAGAAACAATGAAAACTAATATAGAGATCAGCGAATCAAATAAAATGCCAGCATTTTAGGAATACATAGCACACCTAGTACAGGTAACGCAGGAGGAGAGGCTGGATGATTCTGGCTTCTGAGAATCTCCTGTTTAAAAAAAACAAACAACTTTCTTTGGCAGTGCTTCTGTGGAGCTCTGTCTGGAATTTTTAAACTGCCTTTCCTGGGAAGAAAGTAATATCTCCTTGGGGGAGGATTTGAAATGGGCACATTGTTTGGAACTTCACGGGACTGGATTTGGCCCATCATTTATCAGCAGTCTGAGAGTTTGTTTATTTTCATTTCATTCATTTCACCTTGGAGCAAGACGTTAGCCATTTTCATTCTAATTGAGACGTTCGCCTTAGCAAATGTGCACCCTCTTTATTAACCCCGGCAGCGTAATTTTTCATTGTAAGGCTCTGATTCAGGAAACTGTGTCACTAAAACAGCCTCGCGACAACCCCAGCAAAAATGACAGCTTTCCTCAATCAGTTCCCTTTGTGACCTTGATTTGAACTTTATTCTCTTTCCTCCAACTACTTTTAATTAGGCATTCATACTTTGACATGATGCCAATTTTCCTGTTTTTAGATGCTCCGTTTATGTAGCTTTTTAACGTTAGTAATCAGAGTTCTTGTATTATGAATCACTTTGGTTGTGACTTCTAATAATTATTTTAAAGTGCTCTCAAGATTTTGCTGTTTTGTATAAAGCCCGCGGGCCATTTGCAATCCCACACACCCCCCCCCAAATAACATTTTTGAAATTTAAGCAAAACAGACACAAGTGTTGAACAAACATAAAACATAAAGTGACAAACTACTTAAATATCTGGGGGCTGATCCAGCACTGTTGGGCATGTGCTGCTTAGGAAGGGAGGCTGATGGGAGGTGGTGAGAGGAGGGAGGATGGAACTGGAGCAAATTCTGAAATCATGCTGGCTTCCCTCTCTTGTATGTCCAATGCAACACGTAGGAGACAGGCTGGATCAGCCTCAACATGTCTAACTGGTTTTGGTCAATATTATGATCTCTTAACGTCTGTGATATATTTGTCTTGTGCCTGTTACTGTTTCTTTTGACAGATAGACTATAATAATAATGTGGTTACATAATGTGGTTACATTATGGCTATGATCTAACCAAACCTAGGCACTTGTAATTGCAATGGGAGAAAGAAGAACATGATTAACTTGCTCCCATTGGAACAGGGCTCACACAAGTGCTGAACTTAGGCAGGTTTGTGTCTTTATTTTTAAGAGGACATATCAGAGGTAAACAATCTAGAATATGTAGTTAGCAGATAGGGTCCGAGAGGCTTTTGTGCAGTCTGTTTGTCTGGCTGTCTATCTTTGAATAGATAGCTTTGAATCTATAGCTACACACACACATCCTAATATGCATTGGACTCAGTGAAGCCTTGCTCTCCCACTCCCACTCCTTAGTTGCTGCCTTGGAGGAAGTGGGATTGCTGGATCTACATGCTGGCCCATGAAAGAGAGGGGGGAAAGCCTTTCCATGGTCCCCTAGTAGTGGTTTCTTCCCAGGTGTGCCCAGATTGTGTTCTGTGTCTCTGCCCTTTAAAGCTGTAGAAGTAAGTTTGCTTTTGCTTTTGTATTTTGCTTTTGTATCTGTAGTTTAGACCTTTATGTCTGCAAACCATTTCCCTTGCTTGCCAAAACAGCCTTTGCATAACAGACGCGACTGCAAGGAAATACTCTTAATTTTCCCTGCATACGGCAGCTGCCTTAAACTGAGGCCAACCTTTGGTCCATCTAGCTCCATCCTCTCTACTCTGAGTGGCAGCATCTCTCTAGGTTTTCAGAGAGGACTCTTTCCCATCACTACATGGAGATGCCAGGGACTGGACCTAGACTAGATAAAAATATAGAAAAATAAAGATCCTCTGCATGCAAAGCAGTTACTCTGCCACTGAGTTACCACCCCACCTCATGAAAAGCTGCTCGATCTGGCTGAAAATATACTGGGCATCTTAGCATTGCCTTGTGCAATAAAGTTGCATTTGCACTCCATTGGGTTTTTGTTTGTTTGTTTCATATTGGTTGACTGTCACCCCCTTAGAAATCATTGTTGTACTATGATACATAACTGTAAGTCTTCATTTCCTGCTCTGTGTTTCCCATGACAGCCTTAGCATAGAGTAGCCTTTATTCACACAGGACAGCCCCAGTTAAAAATCTGCATTTAAAATAAATGATCAATAGCTTAATCAATGACTTCTACTATGGAATCAATTAATGCTTTCAGCCATGATAAAATAAAGGCTAGATCTTTTAACCCTTGTTTTTGTCAACAATTTCTTCCTACAAGTAACAACTTCAGAGTTAAGGATTACTGAACAGAATAAAGATTTTAAAGATGGGGACCCTTTTCTGAAATAATATGCCCAACTCCATTAATTAAGCTCTTTGGAGGAGGACTGTTTTATTTATCTCATTTTCGGCTTTCCAAGGTGCTCAGGCTGGAATACATGGGTTAGTTCAATTTTAGATTCATAACGATCTTGTGAGGTATATCAGGATGAGCCATGATGACTCTTCACAGGGCCATGCAGTGAGATCTAGGGTAGAGTTGTTATTATTATTTGTTATTATTATTTATTCAATTTCTATACTGCCCTTCCAAAAATGGCTCAGGGTGGTTTACATGGAGAAATAATAAATAAATAAGATGGATCCCTGTCCCCAAAGGGCTCACAATCTAAAAATTGTTCATCTTCCAAGTTGAATTTTCCAAGTTGAGTTGAATTTTCATCTTCCAAATCCCAGTCCAACAATCTCTCCACCACACTACACTGCCTACTGTTTCCAATGACATTAAAGCACAAATCATGTTACTGCAAGACTATAAATAACTTGGCATGGACAACAGAAAAATATAGTGTGAAAAATATGTTTTAAAAGCCTTAATCAAGAAACATTATAGGGCCAGTTTTCACGATCAAAACAATGTCAGATAGACTGTAATTTATACATTACTGCAGTGTGGATGCTCCTGATTTCTGGTTCTAAAAACCCGGAAATTTTCAGTGATGTCTGGTTGGCAACGCAACAGCCCAACATTCAACTGACACCAGCAAGTGGATTCAAATCCTAGATTCATGATGTCAGTTAGACGCAGGCTTAGAGCAGTGCCAACTTGCCATTGCTGAAAATTTCTAGGTTCTTATGATCAGAAATTGGAAGTCTGCATGGCTGGCAAATCTCCCATTTCCTTAGCATTGTGCAAGTCATGAGAACCTGCTCAGTATAAGTTTTCAGCTAGATGGACCAATGGTCTGACTCATTAGAAGGCAGGTAGTTATGCAATTCTTTACAAAAGCTGTTGAGAGAGCACCATCAAACAGGTTTCTTACCAGATGAATGATGTCCACTCAGAGCATGCTGAAGTGACTCAGAGACAAACAGACATATTTCAAACAAACAAACAAACAAACAAACAAAGAAAGAAAGAAAGGGTGGTGGTGGGGAAACACTCAAACAAATGGAAAAAAACTTATTTTTCTGAGCCAATCTGAATTTGCCTCGATGCACCTAGCCACCAGGGCTGGCAACAGGTTTCAGAGATGACATGACCATGACTACCAATATTTATATACTGCTTTTCAACAAAATGTTCTCAGAGTTCTCAGAGCAGTTTGCATTAAAAAAAAAATAAGAAAGAAGATGGTTCTCTGTCCCAAAAGGGTTCACAATCTTAAAAAGTGCCCTTTACAGGGCCCTCTCTTAGGTTCATGGTGGGGCTTCTCGTGGTGGATGGGATGAAATGAGAGAGGAGAGATAATGACAGATTGGCTCTCCCCCCTAAGAATCATTCCATCCTGCCACATGAGAGTTATCGGCACAGGGGTGGTTCCAGGGATTGACAGTGGGCACTTAGGTGGGACCCTGCTCCCACCTACAGCTGCCTAATGATACTGACCCCTGACATTGAACTTGCACTCACCCTCCTCACTTCTTTCTGAACTCTTACTGGGCTGGGGCAGCAGTGGTGGTGTGGATGATTTCGCATGTTGTTTTAATGGTTTTAATGCTGTTTTAAAATATTTATTTTGTAATATGTGTGCCCCCCCCATTTTTGTCTTAACAGACGTTTTACTTTGTTTTTATTCTGTTGTAAACCGCCCAGAGACGTAAGTTTTGGGCGGTATAAAAATGTTTTAATAAATAAATAAAAATAAGAAGCAGGAAGGAAGGAGATCTCCCCCTCCTTCCCCTCTTTAGCTGTGGTAGCATGCTCCATTGGCCCATGGGAATTGTCATTCTATGGGCCACAGCCTGGTATGCTTCATTAGTATCTCTGCTAAAAATTATTTTAGTAAGAGTGAGTTCACACATAGCAGCAGCAAGTGAGGTACCACCAGCTACTGGCTGCTGTGGCAGAGTAATTACTTATCTTGTATAAGTGATTCCACAGGAAGCTTACTTTAACTGAGAAACAAGGGTTTGATAATTATTACTAATTAAACATAGGCTAAGAAAACAAACTAACAGTCTCTTGTGCAGCGAGAAAGAGAACCTCTCAGTTTGACATTCCAGACAGCAGGGAGGAGACTGGTCTTGTGGTAGTAAGCATGAATTGTCCCCTTTGCTAGGCAGGGTCTGCCCTGGTTGCATTTGAATGGGAAACTACATGTGAGCACTGTAAGATAAGATATTCTTCTTAGGGGTGGGGTCGCTCTGGTAGGAGCATCTATGTGCTTGCATGCAGAAGGTTCCAAGTTCCCTCCCTGGCATCTCCAAGACAGGACTGGGAGAGACTCCTGCCTGTAACCTTGGAGAAGCCACTCTCAGTCTGTGTAGACAATGCTGAGCTAGATGGACCAATGGTCTGACTCAGTAGAAGGCAGCTTCCTATGTCCCTATGTTCCTAAGTGAGAAGTTTAACTGAAACTTAGACTTCACCCCCAAATCTGAAGACATACACATACACATAGACAAGCATGCCCTGGGCCAGAACAGAGACAATGCTCAACCGCATAGCAAATTCCAACTGCTGTTGGCACGTACATGCTCCTGGCGCGACCGGCAAATTCAGCATGCCTTGTGACGTGTGAACCCACCAGTCTTGTGTTGCAGAGCAGCCCTTCTGACCACTACTTGACCCAAGATGTGAAGTTGGGTGGCAGATGTTGAGCTAGAGGAGAGCTGGTCTTGTGGTAGCAAGCATGACTTGTCTCCTTTGCTAAGCAGATTCCACCCTGGTTTGAATTTTAATGGGAGACTATGAGGCTCTCCAAACGAGCAGTGTGGAGAGCCAGATGGGGTTAGGCAGGGAGAGCGGGTCAAGTCTGCTCTCCCCACACATGAGCGCCTTGGCCACCCACACCATTACCAGCTCTGTCACAGAGCCTGTAGGGGAAGCAGGGATTGGGGTCCACCTGGTCCCTCGAAGCCCCAGCATGCCCTGTGTGCACACATGGGGCATTCTGGGGGGACCCCTGACACTGGGAGGCTTGTAGCCTCCCAGTCAGGGGTCTCCTCATGAGTTGCCATGGTGCGGAGCCATGCCATGGCAACTCACAATTGACAAAATGGGGTTAGTGGAGTGCTCACTCCACTAACTTTCTTTAAGGGTGGAGGCATGTAAGGAGGTTTGCTGCAGGGAGCTGTGTGGCTTCCATTGCAGCACACACCTCCCCAAACTGAGCTGGGCTCCCTTAGCCATTTTTGGGAGGTCATGAGAATAGGCTCTATAAGTGAGCACTGTAAGAGATCGCCCTTAGGGGATGGGGCTGCTCTGGGAAGATCACCTGCGTGCTTGCATGCCGAAAATTCCAAGTCCTCTCTCTGGCATCTCCAAGATAGGACTGAGAGAGACTCCTGCCTGCAGCCTTGGAGAAGCCACTGCCAATCTGTGTAGGCAAGACTGAGCTAGATGGACCAATGGACTGACTCAGTATAAAGCAGCATTTATGTCCCTATGTTCTATGAGTGGGGGAGGCAAGTGCTGCTCAGCAACTGGACACTGGGCTCACACACCATGAAGCCAGACTTGCAGCTTGTGCTGGGGTGCCTGCTTGCCAGGAACCAGCGATTGGCAGCACCTGACTTAGGAACAGAGGAGGAACCTGCCTGATATTGAGTCAGAGCATGGATCCATCCAGCTCAGCATTGTCCACACTGTCTGGCAGTGGCTTGCCAAGGTACCAAGCAGGAGATCTTCTCAGCCCTACTAGAGATGCCATGGATTGAATGTGGGGGTCTTCTGCATGCAAGCGGATGCTCTGTCACTGAGCTACAGCCCCGTCTCCAGAGGGGAATATCTTGGAGCAGACAGTGCTCACATGTAGTCACCTGTTTCAGGGCAGTCGTGGTCAAAGTACTCCATTTAATCAGCATTTAACCAGGATAGATTACCAGGATCGAAACTAGTTAACTATCCATGTTAAATGATGGTTAGGAGCAATGTGACCAGGGTTGCCCTGCAATTCAGCATCCATACTATCAGCTCTGTTGGGCTCACTAATCCTGATTAACTTTTTAACCAGGATCCTTGTGATTGTGTGAACCCAGCCTATGATTTTATATTTCATGTTGAACTTTGCAGTAAACCTCTTTGGATTAAAAACAAAACAAAAACAGAAACAGAAAAGCGGTATACAAATATTTTAAAGACTACATAAATAAATTTATTTCCCCCAGTGATTAATTCATGAGCCACTGGCTAATGTTGTCAGATCTGAGCAAATCAGTATATAAATAATGAGGAGAGAAATGAATGAGCAGTGTTGAAAGGCATGGTTGTCAAGAACAAAAAATGGTACCTTTAATTCTACTGACCCCTCCTCATCTATTGTTATTCCTTCTTGCCACTTCCTATTAACTGATGCTGACATCTTATCTCTTGCTTGAAGGGCAGGCTAGCAGATTACTTTTGAGTTGATGTAAGTGACACTCCAAGGATTGGCCAGCAGCCGGTTCAGTAAGAGCAGCAACCATCCAAGCCCTGCAGCCTCCATATGTCAACCTCATGACATGCCCCGAATCCTTGATTTAATCTTGAACTGTCCTGTTACAGCATAATAGTTGTAATATTTCTCTTTAAGTCATTGGATGATCTATAGACTCAAGCACTTAGTCATGAATGCCTCTCTCTCTTTCCTATATTAGTGTTATCAGTCATTTAAAATGCACATTTAATTTGCAAAGTGCTCTTCCATCACAAGTTGCTTGTCCTTGGAAAACCCTGTGGAGTAGGTCACTCCAATCCCATTTTACAGACAGGAGAACACAAACTGAGAGAGAGTGGTTCTGATCCAAAGATATTTGCAGGCACACTTTGGGCAGAATCATACAAGGGAAATGTCTGTTTTGTTTTGTTTTGTTTTCAGTGTGAAAATATCAATTAAAAAAATTTTTTTTTTATTTTTATACTGGGGGAAAAACCAGCCAGTTCCCTTGTATGAAGCTGTCCAAAATGTGCATATACTGTAATGACCTTGGAGAAGACAGAAGCCATAAGCATATTACTGGATTTGCACTCACAGTCTGAGGATGTATCCAGAGTACAAAGTAGTAGAGATTCCCCCTGCCCCCTACTTCAAATTCCCATGAGTTCAAAAAGGGATTGCAGTGGATATGGTTAGTGATAATGATTTGAAAGAAAACTGTTGTTGGTGCAAAACACATTATTTTTATCCAGCTTCCTTTTAAATTGAGCTTGTGCCAAATCCTCAACCGGTACATGGAGGAAACTCGTGGAGATTCTTTAAGTTATGACTGTGGATCAGGGGCGTATCTATGGTAGGGCAGGCAGGGCACATGCCCCGGGTGCCATTTGAAGGGGGGGCGCCATTTTTTAAAATTATTATTTTTTTAATGGCAGCTGAAAACAAAATGGCTACCACACATGCTCAAATGGACTCTGTGAGGCCTTAGGCCATAGCCTTTAGGAAGCCCCCCGAAGGGTCTACAGGTATTTTTTAAAAAATTAATATAATATAAGTCACTGTACACATATTGTTTGGCACTATGTACAGAGAATCAGGGCTTGTGAATACTGAGCTGAAGCTTATGAGCTAGGATTGTATTCATTTGCTCTTACTTTGCTTCTTGTGATAAGTGAGTTAAATGTGATGTCTTAATAATATGGCTATTAATGGTGAGTTTGTCTTTGAATCAGTGTGAAATCCTTAGTATTCAGGCCCCCTGGGAGTTTCTTGCTTTCTTTCTCTCATTTTAACTGTCTTTCTGAAATACTAGAATATATTCCAAGCAGTGACACAGTTTACTCTGGATATCCTTTAATTATTTTCAGACTATCTGGGAAAAGTCAAATTCTCAATTTATTTTTAACACTCATGTAATAGTGATGTCACAATGCATAGTAGAGAATTAGACAGGCACTTCTATTTAGTTTTCCAAGTACACTTCCACATAGTATTTGGGTATTTCATGAGCCCCAGCATACTGAAATTTGTAGTTTTCCAGGATTTTTTGGTCTGGCTATGTCCACTGCTAAATAGTTTTTGAAATATTAAAAGGTTAACGAGCTTGACTTGTATGATTGAGCTGATATTATGGTAAAGTTATCTGAAAGATGGGTGTCAGATGTTTGGACAGGGGGCGCAATTTCAGTGCTTGCCCTAGGCACTATTCTCTCTAGATATGCCTCTGCTGTGGATTGCCACGAGGTTCAGCTTGGTTCACATGGTGAAGTTTCCCCATGTCTGTGATCCC
This sequence comes from Hemicordylus capensis, assembly GCF_027244095.1. Classification (NCBI taxonomy): domain Eukaryota; kingdom Metazoa; phylum Chordata; class Lepidosauria; order Squamata; family Cordylidae; genus Hemicordylus; species Hemicordylus capensis. The sequence continues at coordinate 418,595,387 of NC_069657.1, forward strand.
CAGCAGAGGAAGTCAAATGTACAAGCAAACACATTGTGTGTACATCCAACTGTCTGAGAATTTGGTCTGGTTCATACACTGATGACCTCCTTTGCATGTTGAAGGGATCTCCACCATGTATATAATATGAGGTGGGCGCTCCATCTAAAGACCCATAAATGGAGACATCCAGTTCTTTCATTCATAAACGTGGGGACAGATCACGTGAATTATGCTTACATGTGAACAAGCAAGTGATTGTCAGTCCTACTCCCTCAGAAACTGCTTCCACCAAACTTCTTCAAATGTTATAAAGGGGGTTGGAGATTTAGCACAAGAGCAGTTTAAAGGGAAGTCTGGATAAAAATAATGTTTTTACACCATCAGCAGTTACCCTTCAAAATGTTATAATATCAAATCCCCTTTAAACTCATGGGAATTTGAAATGCAGGAGGAAAATCTCAGAAAACTTTGGATGCATACTCAATTTGTGACTGTAAGCCCAATTTTGTGTTTCTGGTTCATGATGTCTCCAAGATAATACAATGAGCCTATGATTGAAGCAGAATTTGGAACCCATCTCCCTGACTGTGACTCTGATCATTGGGAATCCATCTCTCCTTGTCACTGAATCTACAATTTGATTTTATTTTTCTGCCAAGTTCACTACTATAAGAGGACAAATAATTTATTCTTGGACTCAGATTTCTGCCATAGCAAATGAATCAAAGAGGTATGTTGTAGATGGGAGTTGGGTAAGCAAGGGGCAGCTGGCTCATTGTACATGCTTTTCCTCTGTAAAAATAAAATGTGGTGTTCTTGCACATTTTGTGTAATGTAGAAGAATGGTAGTTCAGTGGAAGAGCATCTGCTTTGTATGCAGAATGTCCCAGGTTCAATCCACGGTATTTCCAGGTTGGGCTGTGCAAGTCTCCTGTTTGAAACTCTGTTGTCAGTCAGTGTAGATAGTGCTGACCTAGACAGACCAATGCTCTAACTCAGTTTAAGGCAGCTTCATATCTTCATCTATGACCTCCTCCATATGCTCCTTTTACTGTTAAAGTAAGAGTCCCTCTCAGCTCTCTCCTTTGTATGTGAATAGCTTGGACACAAATGATGACCACGTCACACCTAGTTTGGCCCAAAGTTTATTAAACTAGAAACTGATTTGCCACATCACTCCATGTATGCCAATGAGGCCATTCACACAATCAGAAACTGTGTTCTACCCAGGTTTGGGAGCTGTATGTGCTCCCAATTTCTGTTGTGTGGAAGCAAGGTAAGAGGAAAACCTGGGTAGAAGTGATTGTGTGGGAGCAAGGTAGGAGGGAAAGCTAACCAGATTTTCCTCCTGCCTTGCTTTCACACAATCACTTTGTTGGAAGTGAAGGGCTATGGGCTGTCTCTTGTCTCAATGACATAGGAGGACAGACTAGTAAGTCAGAGGGTCAGAGGGTCAAGGCATTGGTCATCCCTTCTCTACTACTCTGACACTATTCCTTTGATATGTAGATTGCTAATCTCAGGGACTGCCTGCCTGCCTGCCTGCCTGCCACTTCCTCTTCCTTCTCTTCCCTTCCTTCTCCCTTGCAACATGCAAGCTCCTCTCTCCCTGCACCATATGTGCAGAGATGCAGAACCCATCTGCATCCAGCTAGATAGATAGATTAGAGATCCTATCTCTTCACTTCCCTATCTAGAATTGAGTTCTCTAATAAATACTCCTTATATTGATTTGAAACTATGAACCAGCTCCAAGTAATTTTACTCTCAGCATACATGCATGCCTAACCAAATTCCGCCGTGTCGTGCCTCTGTGCACTTTGCTGTAATGAAAAAGGGTTTCTCATACCAGAGAGAATTCCCAACACACTTCACATTCAGCTCCCAAACCTGGGTAGAACACAGTTTTTGATTGTGTGAATGGCTTCTATTTGTGCGAATACTCAGCCTCAGCAGGGATTGGGACTGTAGCTTTAGTTCAGTGGTAGATCACATTAGGACTCAAGTTTGAGCCAGTTTGCCATTGAACTTGGCTGGCTTGCAGAATTGCCCCTGGCTCGCTCTTGAGTCAAACCAGACCTGGTTCTAATGGAAAAAAATATGTAGTTTTTTGTTTTTTGGAAACTCACTGCCTCCTGGGGGTGTTGCCGTGCCTGGGGAGGGTCTCCGGTGGTTCCCCCTCCTCCTGCCAGCCTCCCCCTGGTCTCTAATTGGTTTGGTTCAGGCCATTTAAGTCCGATTCAGCCTGTTCTGGGACTCTTTGTGCTGGCGGTGGCCATTTCGGAGGCCGCCGTGCATGCGCACTGGCCATCTGCATGACTGGGTCAGTGACCAAGGCAGTGAGTTTCTAAAATATATATATTTTAAAAAATTGTTAGAACCCCCGGACCGACTCAAATTTGAGCCAAACCAGGGAGGGTCTGTCGGGGTGGGGTGGGGGACTGAACATGCCCAGTTCCATTTGAGTCCAGTTTGGACTCGAATGCAACTGGGCATACTGATTTCATGCAAACCCCCAGATCACATGCGTTTCTTGCCGAAGGAGGTCCCAGGTTCAATCCCTGGCATCACCAGGCAGGGCTGGAAAAGACCCTTGTCTGCAGAGCACCTGCTTTACATGCAGAAGGTTCCAGATTCTTTCTCTGGCATCTCCAGGAAGGGCTGGGAAAGATTTGCATCGGAAACCCAGGAGAGCTGTTGCCAGTCAGTACTGTGCTATACAACAACGACGACTACGACTACTATTACTACTACTGCAACTACTACTTATATACCATTTTCAAACAAAAGTTCTCAACATGGTTTAAATAGCAAAATAAATAATAAATAAAGATGACTCCCTGTCCCCAAAGGGCTCGCAATCTAAAAAGAAACATAAGGTCAATACCAGCAACAGCCACTGGAAGCATTCTGTATCAGAGTTGGATAGAGACAGTTGCTCTCCTCCTGCTTAATATTAGAGATCCAGCACTTTATAAGGCACCTCTTGGCTCAGTTAGCAGGGGTACTACTGAGCTGGATGAACCAACAATCTGATACAGTATAAAGCAGCTCCCTATGTACTCTGATCAAGAAATGAGGAACCACTTGTGGGCTGTCGTAGTAGGAATTGCTGTTTGTGTATATGAACATCAAAGAAACTGAGGTTGTATTATTCATCAGATCTTTGCCATTTTAAAGTGGCATCTAGATATAGTCGAAGAGGGCAGTGTACATGATGATAATATAATGGATTACGTCACAGCAGCAGGGGCTCAGCCTCTGTCTCCTTTGTTTTCCATCCCCACCCTCCCTGGCCTAAAGCTATATTTAGATGTTTTTCACAGTGCACCCAAAAGCAGTCATCTGAAGGGTTTTGTTTTTTGTTTTTTTAAAGTAAAATAACAGAGATAAGGCTATACTGATTTTCCATGAAACCCGAGAACACTTTCTTGCCTGTTGCATTCTAATTTATTATTTAATTTGCATTCTGCTTGTGGAGTGTGACATAATTAGCTTTTAAAAAGCCTGTTTGTGGCTTGTTAAGGAACAGGGCTTATGAAATTGCTAAGCAGTGCTTAGGGACTTAAATACAGGAAGTTTCAGCTGCTGAATTGCTGCTCTTTAACAAGTGTCAGTCTCTTATTTTGACACTGTTTATCAGCAAAGAATTGTAGTTTCAAGAGCATTTCACAAACCGACATCACACAGATGAGCTTGTAAAGGTGGAATGGATGTTAGAAAGAAGATGGGGCTCTCAGTGAGAATGGCAGCCCAGGCAGTGTGCACATGTGCTCTGGCCCTGTTCGGACATAATGCCAAACCAGAGGTAAATGTGCCAGAGGTCTGAGTTTGTGATCATCTGAAAGCATGAAGCTGTGGTTTAGTCACCCAACTGCAGCTCCATTTTAGCTCCCAAACCTGAATTTGAACCCTTGGTTTGTAGTGAGTTTCACTGCTGAAGCCTGAGGTTGGAAGGCAGCTTTGTGTTGTCTGAATTCTGCCACCGCTTTAACCTGGGTCTTGCACACAAGCTCCTCCCACCACCATAGAGAGGCCAACTCAGCAGCCCATTAATGTGTCAGTTCTAAGATGGTCGTGCTTCTTGCTGTTCGCCTCTGCCATCCCCTTGCTCCTCCTGTCACTGGTTGGCAACAGGAATGCCACGTAGCTGCAGTTTCTGCATTTAAAGGGTCAGAACGGCATTGGGGAAAGTACCCTTTCATTAAAAGAAGGAGAAGAGACACACCTGCAAGGAGCCCTTTCATTGACCTAACGCTCAATTGAACCCCATTCTTGGGGCTCTCAGATCTTGTCAATGAAGTGTGGTTTCTTTGGCCTTAATGTACACAAAGGTGTGTGTGCGGGGAGCGGCAGGAACCAGACCAAGGGACATGCCTGATAATTCTGAGGAAAGACACAGGAAGTTACCGGACCACAGAAGGGCTGGAGTTGCTCGTCTGGTACTCCAGGGACAGATCTTATTGACTTCCCAGGAGGGGATATGTATATGAAGGCAGGCAAAGGATCCTGGGGTTTGGTTCACTGTAACCAAGGGTGCCATCATGCTTGCAGATCCAGGCAAAGCAATGAGAAAGACTCAACATGTTCATGTCCTCATACCAGCTTGCTGGCCAGGGGGTTAGCCCTCTGGCCCACATGCATGTCTTTATGGCCAGGCACTCTCATGAGAGAGTGGTCCACTCTGGAGCAGGCTCCGTCTTCATCACATATGAGGAATCTCTTATGAGATTTAATCCTGCTCTAGATGGACAGTTCTTCTCATGAGGTTTGGCTGAGACCAAGCATGCTTGAACCAGGGGAAAGGGCTGGGGCTCCCTTCCCCTACCGATAGAGTAATACTACCAAAAATTGAATGTGCAAATCCTAAGTAATCATGCCTCTTCCTAGCATTCTCATCCTGTCCATCCACACGTAAGAACACATTTTCGGGATAGGGATGGGGGCCTAGTGGGAGGAAAAAATAGAAGGCCCTGGAGAAATGGGGAGATGGGGCCATGTGTCTCATGGCATATCTGCTGAAGAATGGGCTGGTGTGGGTGTGTCACAAATGGCCATTGCCAGTAAAAGACTCATTCTCTGAACATGTGAGGAAAGGTATAGGAATCACATGTACAGTCTATTTTTAACCTGTCCAATGGGAAGGGAGCGGTCCAATCCTCTCTTCACAGGGGAAGGGAGGGGGCAACAAGGCCCTTCTTCCTCAACTGTGGAAGGCAGTGGTGTGATAGGTGTGAGGGAAGGGTTAAAATGTCTTCGCCCTGCCCAGGGCGGGCAAACACTGCCGAAAAGGCGCAATTGCACTGAGCACACCCCCTTCTAACATCATGACCAACGGTTGCAGCTTCACTAGCATGCTGACACTTTGTCAACAGTCTGGTTGTGTGAGAGGAATGGAGCTTGCTAGGATGAAGCCACAGTGCCCAAACCATTGTGCTTGGGGTGATGGGAGTTGTAATCCAACAATATCTGGGGACCCGTGATTGGGAACACCTGGTATAGTGAATTCAAAGTCAGTTCTGCCATTACAACAACAACAACAACAACAACAATGTTTATATACTGCTTTTCAACAAAAGTTTCCAAAGTGGTTTACATAAACAAACAAACAGTAAGTAGGATCCCTCTCCCCCAAGGGTTCACAATCTGAAAAGAAAAATAAGATAGACTCCAGCAACAGTCACTAGAGGGGGTACAGTGCTGGGGTGGATAGGGCTAGTTGCTCTCCCCTTGTTAAATAAAAAGAATCCTCACATTAAAAAGGTGCCTCTTTGCCCAGTTAGTATGGGTCCCCATTACATGTTATTAAATGTAGACAGAGAAATGAACTGTTATTAGGCATATTTACACCTTCGACCCCCCAACTAGACTAAACCTTGGATCTAATTTAATATCCCTGAGTTCACCATAGAACAGATGGCAGTTTTCTAAGTTTACAGGGATTCCATTCTCTCAAAATCTGCTGGGTTGTTGATCTCCTGTTCTGTAATCAAAGCCCATTCATTCGGTGCTGCAGAGTTCAGGACCTGTGCAACTGCTGATATTCAGGACACTGGAGCCTCGGCTTTTGTTGTTGTTGTTGCATTGCATTGTCAGCTTTCTTGCTGAGCTAAGTATCTTGTGAGTCCACAATGGTTCTCTTCTCATGGCTTCATTTCTAGAATGAGACTGGGTCGGGGTGCCAGATTGCAGGGGAGCCCATGGTAAAGCCCTGCGCTGGTTCCATTAATAGAGCACCATCACCCAGCAAGCTGCCCCCTATCACCCAGTAAGCTTGCCAGGGTCCAATGGGGAGGCTTATCTGATGGCAGCAAACAGCAGTGGAAACATCTAAATACAGGGGCTTCAGGGGTCAGCTGGGTGGGCTTTCTACGGCGAATACTACGAATATTTATATAGCACTTTTCAACAAAAGTTCCCAAAGCGGTTTACAGAGAGAAATAAAAATAATAGATGAAGATGGCTCCCTGTCCCCAAAGGGCTCACAATCTTCTGACACCAGCAACAGCCACTGGAGGGATGCTGAGCCAGGGCTGGACAGGGCCAGTTGCTCTCCCCCTGCTACATATAAGCGAATCACCACTTTTAAAAGGTGCCTCTTTGCTCAGTTAGCAGGGACTTCTGATGAACATGGGCCTTTGGGCCTGTGCTGTTGACTCCAATACCATCCTTCAAACGAAAGATGTCAGGGTCAAGGCTGATTAGAAACTGGGAGACCTCCCAGAGCTTTAGAGGGATCCCCCTGTGTTAGCTCACCTGCTGATCTTCACAAGCAACTCAGGCAACTTGTATTTGGCATGCATGTGTATGTATATAAGAGATTTATATTCTTTAAAAAGATATTTTTAAATTGATTTTAAAAAGTTTTATAATGTATTTTGTATCTTCTTTTTTCTATTGGAATTTCTCTTTTTATGTGTGTTTTTATTGGATGTTTTTTATCGTCGTGTTTTTGTGAGCAGCCCAGAGAACAATTTGTCATGGGGTGGCTAACAAATAAAGTTGTTTATTATTACTATTTCTTATTATCATTATCATTATTAATAATATGTGGTCGCTAAAAGTCAACACCAGCTTGCCGGCACTTAAGCTATCTATTATTATACCATCAGACCATTGGAGAGGGTCAACTGCTGGCCCATCGCAGAACGTTTAAGTGACCATTGCCAAACCTAAATATGAAAGTGTTGGAGTCTTCTCATTAATTAAACTTGTGCTTCTAAGTGCCACTTCAAGTTTTAGGATGCCATGACTCTGATCTTTAGTGATCACAGGATGCCAGGCTAACTATAAGTGCATCCATTAGTCAGGGCCATTTAACATATGACTTTTTTTATTTTTCCTTTGCAGAAGTACGCTCTGTGTGAAACATGCCCTTTAGAGTGCCTGCTAATGGTACCTTCTTCCATATTTATTTATTTTATTTTATTAAACATATTTTTATAGTGCCCCAAACTTACATCTCTGGGCAGTTTATAACAAAATAAAATAAATGACAACAGAACAATTAAAACTTTATTAAAAACAAAATAAATGATAATAGAAAAATTAGAACATTAGTAAAAAATGAATGACTACAGGGGAAAAAAACTTCAACTGATATTTCTTGATGCCTAAATTAAACCCTGCAGAATTCCTCATGGAGAATCCCATGCAAATGGCCATCTTTCTGGAATCTTCCTAGCTCCAGCTATATTCATGGTACTCCATCCATATTCATGAAGTCCACTTCAAGACTTTTCATGTTGATTTCCATACACTGAGACCAAGCATTGTCTAACAATGAGAGCATTGTGTTTGGAAGTGAGGAACACAGGTTCATATCAGCCATGAAGCTAACTAGGTAGTCTTGAGGCCTGGGCAAGTGACTGTCCCTCAGCCTAGCTTACCACGTAGTTTGTGGTGAAGATAAAATGAAATAAGACCATATAAGTTGGCTGAACTCTTGGAGAAAGGAGAGATACAAATGTGATGAATATATAAACAGACACTTGATGAGGGCAATGAAGGTTACATCATTGCCAAGACCCAGGACACTAGGGATGTGCACGAATCGATTTTTACAATTTGATTTGATTTTGAATTGAACCAGCCTGCTTTGATTCAAGCTCAAATCTGCTGCCCTTGAATCTGGGTTGATTGGATTCGAATTTGATTTGATTTATTCAAATTTGAATTGATTTGGCTAAATTTTTAAGTGCTAGTGGGCACCAAAGTAGGTTGAGTTGCAGGGCTCCATGGGTGCCAACTGCCATCCAACCCCCACAAAGGAATCAGGCAAAGGGGTGAATTTTTAGGAATTTTTATGTGTTGTGGATTCTCAGTTGTGAAATGACTTCTTCACAGAGAATCCCTATGAAGACGTTATTTCACAACCGAGTATCCACACACAAAAACACATAAAAATTTCACCCCTGGCACTGCTGGCAGAAGATCAGAGGGGGCAAAATGGGGATCTCTGGAGACAAAATGAAGGCCCCCTATAGCTGAATCAATTCGAGCTTAAATTGAGGGTGATTCAATTAGACTTTGAATCTGGTAAGTGTCGTCAAGGGTGATTTGATTTGCGGTCAAATCACTTGAATTACCCAGTTTCGAGTCCAATTGATTCTGCCATGAATCGATTCGCATATTGCTACAGGACACCAGTATTCACAAGTGCTGCTGGAGTTCCAAGATGCTAACACATTTGACAACCAAAAGAGAGATTTGTTAATGAGCATGTCATATGACAAGCAAGGTAGTAAATTACAAAAACATATATTAAATGAATGAGAAGGTGTGTTGGCAATGGTTGTTCTTCTTGAGATATCTTTAACAGCTCTGAAAAGACAGATTTTAATAATCATGGAGCAACAGATGATTGATAGATGGGTGATACATGAATGATCTGGAGTACAGTTAGAAAAGGATTCATTTTGCTTATATGGTGTATGTTGAATTAGTTAAGGACGCCATAGGAAAGGAAGTGATGAGCCATTGTTCCTATAAAATTATAATGACAGCCTTGCTAACTACTGTATATTTATTATGCAAGAAAGGAAATGTCTAGTAAAATTCAGCATAGGTTAATAACACCCATATAGTCCCTCTTTTTTTAATGTCTTGAATAGACCTCCGACTGACTTTTACTGGATTATTAGCGTTAATTGCATCAATTGCAATATAATTGATTCTTAAATACTATGTAGAAACCTCATACAATTATGGAAAAACAAAAGTCATCTAGACATCTCAGATTTAGAATTCCTACACATTTAATTCCCGATAATCACCAGTCAGTTTGGACGTTAAGATTGTAGGGTCTCTTGTTTTCTTTCAGATAGGTTTTGACAGAATTGATAGTTTTACAACATTTAACACAGTGTGCATGGAAATAATAATATTAAAGCTCCAATGTAGTGGGGGGGGAATACTTTATTTCTTAAATGTGATATGTGATATCTGAACATCTTCATTAAAATATAACAGTAAAACATATATACAAATATGCCCAGTTCTTCATCTGCTATATGGGCAGTATACGTGTCTGTTTTACAGGGCTGTTGTAATCATGGATGAGAAGTATCTTGAGCACACTAAAAGTGCTATATAAGTGGCACTTATATCACCATATCAGTGAGAATTATCTACTAACTATTTCCAAAAGAGCTGGAAATGTTATCCTGTGGTGGAGAGGGAGGTACCAGCAGACTTATTCATTCATTCATTCCTAAAGTGGCTCATGGCCATTGCATTAAAATCAAAAACATATAATAAAACAATTAAAATTTAATAACAATTTAAACTAGATTTAAATTAAAATTAAAACTAGATATCCTTTGAAGCCAGGCTAAAATATGGGTCTTAAAGACTGTCCTGAAGGCCTCCAAGGAAGATAATCCTCTGATAACCATGGGAAGGGCATTCCACAACCTAGGAGTGACAACTGAGAAGGCCAGGTCCCAGGCCTCCACCAGACAAACTTGTGGCATCTGAAGATGGACCCCTCCTGAGGATCTTAATGAGTGGTGGGGATCTTGTAGAGAAAGGTGCTCTCTCAGGTAACCCGGGGCTAAGCCATTCAGGGCTTTAAAGGTAATAACCAGAAACATATTGGCAGCCGGTGCAACGGTTTAAGAACTTGAGGTAACCCACAGATATGTCAGTTTCACAAATAAGCCAGAGTGGTGTAGTGGTTAGAGTGCTGGACTAGGACTGAGGAGACCCGAGTTCAAATCCCCATTCAGTCATGATACTTGCTGGGTGACTCTGGGCCAGTCACTCTCTCTCAGCATAACCTACTTCACAGGGTTGTTAAGAACATAAGAACAGCCCTGCTGGATCATGCCCAAGCAGTGGCGTATCGGGGGGAAACGGCGCCCAGGGCAAGCTCTGGCCCTGAAATGGCGCCCTCCCCCGGCTCCCCCGGCCCCCACATACCTGTGAGGGCGCGGCGGCGACCCCCAGGTGGCAGATCACCGGTGGTGGCGGCGATTTGGCGGTGGCGGGTCGCCCGCCGAGTGCGGCGGGCGTGCAGAGGCGATTTGGCGGTGGCGGTGGCAGGTCGCCCGCCGAGTGCAGCGGTGGCTGGTGGCTGGCGGCGAGCTGTAGAGCGGCCCGAGCGGCGGCGGCGGATCGCGCACCGAGGAGTGCAGGCAGAGCGACACCGAGCCTGCCTATTGGCCCGGAGTCGCTTCCCAACTGCGCAGGTGCGCCTGTGCAGTTGGGAAGCGACGCCGGGCCAGAAGGCAGGCTCGGCGTCGCTCTGCCTGCACTCCTCGGTGGGCGATCTGCCGCCGCCGCTCGGGCCGTGCTACAGCCCATCGCCGCCAGCCACCAGCCACTGCCGCACTCGGTGGGCGACCCACCGCCGCCGCCTGCCACCGCCAAATCGCCGCCGCACGCTCGCCGCCACACTCGGTGGGCGATCCGGGGGGGGGAAGCCACTTTTGGGCGCCCCCCCCCCACATGACCTGCCGGGGTGGAGCCCAGGGCACGTGCCCTGCCTGCCCCCCTATCATTGCGCCCCTGGGCCCAAGGCCCATCTAGTCCAGCATCCCGTTTCATACAGTGGTCCACCAGATGCTGCTGGAAGCCATAGGCAGGAGTTGAGGGCATGCCCTCTCTCCTGCTGTTATTCCCCCACAACTGGTACCCAGAGGCACCCCACCCCCGAAGCTGGAGGTGGCCTACAGCCCTCCGACTAGTAGCCGTCAATAGACTTCTCCTCCATGAAGTTATCCAAACCCCTCTTAAAGCCATCCAGGTTGTTGGCTATCACCACGTCTTGTGGCAGAGAATTCCACAAGTTGATTATGCGTTGTGTGAAAAAGTACTTCCGTTTGCTGATCCTAGATTTCCTGGCAATCAGTTTCATGGGATGACCCCTAGTTCTAGTGTTATGGGAGAGGGAGAAGAATTTTTCTCTATCCACTTTCTCCACACTATGCATGTTTTTATAGATCTCTATCATGTTTCCCTGCAGTCGTCTTTTTTCTAAACTAAATAGCCCCAGGTGTTGTAGCCTTGCCTCATAAGAAAGGTGCTCTAGGCCCTTGATCGTCTTGGTTGCCCTCTTCTGCACCTTTTCCAGTTCAACAATGTCCATTTTTAGATGTGGTGACCAGAATTGTACGCAGTACTCCAGGTGTGGCTGCACCACAGTTTTTTTATAAGGGCATTATAATATTATCAGTTTTATTTTCAATCCCCTTCCTAATGATCCCTAGCATGGAATTGGCCTTTTTTACAGCTGCCGTACATTGAGTCGACACTTTCAACAAGCTGTCCACCACGACCCCAAGATCCCTCTCCTGGTCCATCACCGACAGCTCGGATCCCATCAGCATATATTTGAAGTTGGGGTTCTTCATCCTAATGTGCATCACTTTACACTTGCCAACACTGAACCGCATTTGCCACTTTGTCGCCCACTCACCCAGTTTGGAGAGATCCTTTTGGAGTTCTTCACAATCAGTTATGGATTTCACTACCCAAAGGAGTTTGGTATCATCTGCAAATCTGGCCACCTCGCTGCTTACCCCTGCTTCTAGATGATTTATGAATAAATTAAAAAGCACCGGTCCCAGTACAGATCCCTGGGGGACCCCACTTCTTACTTCCCTTCATTGCGAAAACTTTCCATTTATACCTACCCTCTGTTTCCTGTCTTTCAACCAGTTAGCAATCCACACATGTACTTGTCCCTTTATCCCATAACCCCCAAGTTTCCTCATGAGTCGTTGATGAGGAACTTTGTCAAAAGCTTTTTGGAAGTCCAGGTAGACTATGTCAATGGGATCACCTTGAGCCACACACTTGTTGACACTCTCAAAGAACTCCAAAAGGTTGGTGAGGCAAGATGTACCTTTGTGGAACCCATGCTGGTTCTCTCCCAGCAGGACCTGTTCTTCTATGTGCTCTACCCTTTTATCCTTGAGGATGCTTTCCATCAATTTGCCTGGAACGGATGTTAAGCTAACCGGCCTGTAATTTCCCGGATCACCCCTGGATCCCGTCTTGAAAATCGGTGTTACATTTGCTACTCTCCAGTTCTCTGGTACAGAACCTGATTGCAGGAATAAGTTATATATTTTAGCAAGGAGGCCTACAATTTCACATTTGAGTTCTTTTAGGACTCTTGGATGGATGCCATCCGGCCCTGGTGATTTGTTAGTTTTCAGTTTTTCCAGACAGTTTAGAACATCCTCTCTCATCACTACTATCTGGCTCAGTTCTTTAGCCGCCATCTCCGAAAAGCCTGGTTCAGGAACAGGTATATGCTCAGTATCCTCTGCCGTGAAGACGGACACAAAGAACTCATTTAGCTTCTCTGCAACCTCCATATCCTCCTTAATAATCCCTTTCACTTCCTCATTGTCTAATGGTCCAACTGCCTCCCTGGCAGGTTTCCTGCTTCTGATGTATTTAAAGAAGTTTTTGTTATTCCCCTTGGTGCTTTTAGCTAAATGTTCCTCAAACTCTCTTTTCGCCTCCCTTATTGTTGCCTTTCATTCCTTTGCCAGAGTTTGTGTTCCTTTTTGTTCTCTTCATTTGAACAGGCCTTCCAATTTTGGAAGGAAGTCTTCTTCCTTTTTATGGCTTCCTTGACAGTACCCGTTAGCCATGCTGGCATCTTTCTGGACTTAGTGGTACCTTTCCTCTTTTGGGGTATACAATCTAACTGGACTTCTTGTACTTTGGTTTTGAGTAAACTCCATGCACCCTGGAGTGAAGTGACTCTCTTGATTTTACCTTTCAGCTTCCTTTTCACCATACTCCTCATTTTAGAGAAGTTTCCTCTTCTGAAATTCAAAATGTCTGTGTTAGACTTCCTTGGTGATTCTCTCCCCACATGTATGCTGAATTTGTTGGCACTATGGTCACTGTTCCCTAAAGGGTCCATGACACTGACATCCCGCATGAGATCCTAGGTGCCACTCAGAATTAAGTCCAAGGTTGCCTTCTCTCTGGTCGGTTCCAAGACCAACTGTTCTAGGGCACAGTCACTTAGCGTATCTAGAAATTTGACCTCTTTGTCATGACCTGACTGTGAATTTACCCAGTCTATGTGTGGGTAATTGAAATCACCCATAATTACAGCCCTGCCTCTCCTTGACACCTCCCTGATTTCCTCCTGCAACTCCCATTCACTGTCGGCATTATGATCCGGAGGGTGATAGCACGTCCCCAGTAGCACGTTCCCTTTCCGGCCTTGTATAGTCACCCACAGGGTTTCTGTGGAGGACTCCAGTCCACCTAGGTTTTCTAGCCTGTTAGATTCTATCCCTTCTTTAACATACAGTGTTACCCCTCCTCCAAGGCGCCCCTCCCTGTCCTTTCTTCAGAGTTTATACCCAGGGATAACAGTGTCCCACTGGTTCTCATGGTTCCACCATGTTTCTGTTCTGCCCACTATATCTATTTCTGCGTTAGCCACCAAGCACTCCAGCTCACCCATTTTGGCTCAGAGGCTTCTGGCATTGGCATATAAGCACCTCTACGCTGAATCTCTCACCTGATGTATGCTATCTTTCTTTTGACTCTTTGAGCAGCTGGCACAGTCTCCTGTCTGCTCTTTATGCGGTACTGCTCTGTCCCCTTCTGTTTTATCTGAATCCTTTGCACCCTTGCACTTTAAAGGATGGCTTTTGCTGAACAGGATACTGCCCAGCTCCCATCGGCTGTTCCCCAGGCGTCATTTTAAAAGCTGGTCTGCAACCTTTTTGATTTTAAGCACCAGCAGTCTGGTTCCATCTTGGTTCAAGTGCAGCCTGTCCCTTTTGTACAGGCCTTGCTTACCCCAAAATGTGTCCCAGTGCCTAAAACCCCTCCTCTCGGCACCAATGTCTCATCCATGCATTGAAACCCCTCAGCTCTGCCTATCTTACTGTACCTGTGTGTGAGAATGCTACCTTGTGGGTCCTGGACTTCAATATGCTACCTATCAGCCTAAATTTGGCTTCCAGGACCTCTCGACTACATTTCCCCACATCGTTGGTGCTGACATGCACCACGACAGCTGTCTCCTCCACAGCACTGCCTAAGAGCCTATGTAGACGCTGTGTGATGTCCGTAACCTTTGCACCAGGCAGGCAAGTCACTGTGCGGTCAACACGCAGGTCACAAACCCATCTCTCTATACCTCTAATGATCGAATCACCCACTACGAGGAGGCCCCCACCCCCCAGAGGAATATCCCCTGTGCGAGAGGATATGGGCTCATCATCCATGGAAGGGGTCCCTTCTAAAGGAGCATTTCCCTCTTCCTCAGACCAATGTCCTCCTTGCCCGAGACCCTCATTCTCCCTGACTGCAGAGGAGCTATCAGCCCTGGAGTGGGATGTCTCTATCATGTCCCTGAAGGTCTCATCCACATGCCTCTCTGTCTCTCTGAGTTTCTCCATATCTGCCACCTTGGTCTCAAGGGAACAAACTTGCTTCCTGAGAGCCAGGAGCTCCTTGCACCGAGCACACAACCATGACTTCTGCCCATGGGGCAAATAGTCATACATGTGGCACTCTGTGCAATACACTGGGAAGTGCCCCCTCCTCTGCTGGCCTTCTATCTTCATACTGTTTTTGTTGGCTGTTTACAGTATTTAGAGATAGCTTATTAGAAGGATAGGTCTCAGCTGTAATGGTCAGGTATTTACTGTTGTGAGGAGAAACTTAAGTATGTAGTATACTGCTCTGGGCTCCTTGGAGGAAGAGCAGGATATAAAATGTAAATAAATAAATAAACATCAGAAGGGGGGGAACTAAGGGGGCATCTCCCCCCCCCCCTAAAATGACCCTGATGTAATTCAATGAATTGGAATGTTTACAGATTCAGAAGGCATTTAAGAGACAACCAGGTGGGCAGAGCTAATAGAACTCAATGACAAGAAGAGGGGGAAGGAGGGCTTGAACAAGAAGTGTGGGGAATTTCTCAACTTGAAGAATACTCCCTCAAGACAGTTGCAACCCCTTCTGCTTCTGAGGGGGAAAGGTGCCTCAAACATTCACCATTCTCAGCCACAGGCTGAAGTAACACGTGCACACCAGGGATATTCTGCAACATTTTGTTGCTGGTCCATACTTATTAAGCAGAAATCTGTACTCTCCAGCATGTAAGGCCAGAAATCCATTACCTACTGAGGCAACTATTGCTTTAGAGCTCATGCTTGCAAAAACTGTCAAAGACTTTCAGTGCATGGCATGAAACAGAAGTGAAATATTGATGTCTAGGAGGTAAAGCACCCATGCATTGTTTCACTGAGTAACGCACGCATTTTTTTTTTTAAAAAAAGACTGCCCTGCATTTAAGATAAGGATTAGAGAGATTATTCGGAAGATGGACCCTTGGAGGTGCTCAAATTATAAAGCATCCATACTGCTCTATAGTCAGTCAGACTTAACATTTCTAGCATTGTTCCTCATGATATGCAGAATTCCCAATATATGTGTAACTTTATTTGGTTATGAAATTTGATACAGCTTTCTGTTGGCCTTCTGGGATCCATGTAGTATTTCTATGAGTTGGTTTTCTGATTACAGGTACATCAGTGCTATTAAGATTTCTGCAAGGCTAAATGCAACACTCTTTATGTTGTGCAAATGAAATTTAACAGACTCATTTCAACGAAGAAGATAAGGCTAAAAAACCAAAATAAAGCCCTGCAATTAACATTCATCCTACTAAGCAATTCACAGGTTGGGCAAAATTTGGTCGTAGTATTGTTTGGTGCTATTATTTTACTGCAAATGGCCCAACTTAATCTACGTCACTTAAACACGCTGCAAATCAGCCTGCCATCAAAAGGTTTCCCCAAGGAAAAATTAAGCTCTTGCAGCCATCAATTATTCAAAGTCTACATCTAAGGGCACCGTCCACCTTGTCCTCCCACCCGCCCTAAATGTTAAATAAATCATAACATCCTGTTCATCGTGCCATCAGTGAGGGCGAAAGGAGCAATAGTAAATGAGGTTGAAATCACAGGGCTGGATCTGGCGTCCAAGTTTTTGTTTGCAAGAAAGAGCAATTCCAGACCTTTTGATAGCTTGGGTCCTCAAGGAAAGCCTTTCTTTTTTTCCATCCCAACTACTTCCTGTTATAATGTGGAACTGGGAGGGGATGAGCATTAATGATAAGGAAGTGCCCACCCTTTTCCAGTCGTGTGCCTAATTTGTCAGGTGTAATATTGGCACCTGGAGGCTTGTTTTGGCTTTCATTCCATCCCTAATGAGGAAGTATCAAAATACTTGTATCGGGCTGTGTTAGGACTTCAAAGCCTTTCATCATTGGCGATGGGGACTTAAGCAACAATTTAAACAAAAAAAGGAAAGGAAAATTCGATGCCATTTGTTTTACAATGAGCTTTTGAAAACTGTAATGTGGAGTGAGAGAAAGGAGCCAGGTAGCAACGGCCTATTGAAAATGGTGTTTACACCACATCGTTCAAAATACTTGGCGTGATATGTCAACATCTTGTGTCACTGAAATACTTACAGTATGTAGATTGGTGTCTAGTTGCCAACATTTCACCCCATTCTCCCAACATTCTGTCACCTTCTGGAGTAACCAATGGACAGAACTCAGGGCCTGGCTATACTGACAGGACTTGGCTTGGATCTCAAGAAGCCCCATTGATCTCTACAAGATCAAGTACCTTAGCTACTATCTGAGATACACTTAAGAATAGGCAAGACTACTTCTCAGTCCAGGCAATAGGTTTGGTAAAATTCCCTGTGATATACAGCCATCCTTCCACACAAACATTACCTGTCACAATAATAAGCATTTTTCGAGTTACTAAGTAAAAGAAATTCCATGGGATCAGGGCCAGCCTTCCAAAGAAGCATGGTGCGATGGCTGCCTCAGGTGACAGATTGGTGGAGGTGGCAGCATCTGCCTCTACCACCCGCTTCACTGGGTGACCACTACCTGACCTGGTGCTGTAGCTTGGCTCCTCTGTTCCCTCTCACTGATCTCGTACCACTTCTTGCCTTTTGAAATGGCAGGAGAGAGGGAATCATAGCAGCAGAAAGTGGCTACTCCTCGGAAAGTGTAGACTTCCAAAAGTCAGGGAGTGGGACAAGATCAGCAGGAGAAGGTGGAAGAGCCTGAGTGATGACCACTGCCAGATAAGGAACGATTGTGAGGTGAGGAGAGATTGGGCATGTATGTGTGTGTGGAGGGGGCAGGGTACACTACACAGTATGCTTTGCATACAGCAGGACTTTGGGAAGTAGATTGAGGGTGTAGGGAACTGATGGAGGAGGAGCTTGGGAGTGGGAGCGAGAGCTCTAGGTGTGGTGAAATTGATGCACAGTGCACTCTGCATGCCACAGAGGTCAAGGCAGAGGGATTGGGGATTGCATGGGTTGTTTTAGCCTTTACAGGTGCATGAACCTGCTAAATTGAAGCACAACTGTAAAGGGTAAAATATGTATATGATCTGAAGTGTAACTAGAGTATGAGAATCCCTGCTAACTGGGCAGAGAGGCATCTTTTTTAAGTGGTGGTTTTCTTTATTGAGCAGGGCCCTATCAACTGGCCCTATCCAGCCCCAGCACAGCATCTCTCCAGTGGCTCTTGCTGGTGGCTGTCTTATGTTTTTTTCTTAGATTGTGAACCCTTTGGGGACAGGGAGCCATTATAGATAGCTATTTATTTATTCTTTCTCTTTGTAAACTGCTTTGGAAACATTGTTGAAAAGTGGTATATAAATATTTGTAGTATTTGTAGTAGTTTATGGTAGTAGTAGTGAAGCACAACTGTGGTTACAATACAAATTATAGTAAAGCAATGGGGCTGAAAGCATGAGTTGAGCCTCCCTAAGATGGTTCAGAAAATCGCCAGGGAGGCATGATCTTCTTTCTCACCAATGTGAGAAAAGTAAGTATGTATGTGACACAGAAGATCATTTACTTAGCATGTTGTTCCTAAAACACACTCGATAAGCGATTTAATGTTATTGGGTTTCATTTCATCTGTGTCCTACATTTCCCCCATGGAACTCAAAGTGGTGCACCTGGGATTCCTAGGCAGTTTTTCATCCAGCCATAACCTGATCTAGATCAGCCTAGCTTTAGCCTGGAAGCTGTATCATTTGTCTTCAGACCATGCTCTGATTGTCTGTAGGAGAAATGCTTCACTCTCTTTCTCCCTGTTTTGTTTTGTTTTGATTCAGGGTGCGGATGCGTGGTCAAGCTCTCATCTCTTGGCAGGATGTTGTAAACAACTTTATGATGAAGTGGCTGCATGCATACAGTGATGAAGACCATAGAACAGAATCAGAGAACCATTGAATTTTAGAGTTGGGAGGGACCTTTGAGTACTTCTAGTTCACCCCACCACCACCACCGTGCTCAGTGCAGGAAACTGCTACAGTGTCCATTCAGCAGGTGGTCACCTATATTCATTTCACACTTTGATGGTGCTTTGATGGGATCTCAAGGAACAAAGCCATAAACTCCCATGCAGTTCTTGATCAGTGGCACGGGGAAAAAGCGGTGTGCTACACTTCTGGTGTCAAGAGTTATGTTTGGGATTTATTTTATTTTATTTTTATTTATCAAATTTGTACACCGCCCCAAACGTTCATCTCTGGGCGGTTAACAATAGCATAAAACAAGTTAAAAACATGTACAAAAACTTAAAACAATTTAACAATTTAAAAATAAACCAGAGATTAAAACCTAAAAAATTTAGGAAGCTGAGAAAGCTTGGGTGAAAAGATGGGTTTTCAGGTGTTTTTTGAAAATTGCCAGAGATGGGGGGGATTGTATCTCAGCAGGGAGCGCATTTCACAATCTCGGGGCAGCGACCAAGAAGGCCTGTCTCTGTGTAGCCACCAAACGAGTTGGCAGTAACTGGAGACAGACCTCCTCAGATGACCTCAATGGGCGGTAAGGCTCGTAGTGAAGAAGACGCTCTCTTAAATACCAAGGGCCTAAGCCATTTAGGGCTTTATAAGTTATAACAAGCACTTTGTATTTTGTTTGGAAACCTATTGGCAGCCAGTGTAGCTCCATCAGTAAAGGAGTAATGTGGTCTCCGAGATGATCCAGAGACCAACCTGGCTGCCGGGAGGAAACCCTCCATACATCTTCCTCTAGGCTTCCTTGTTAAAGGAGATTTAAATCTGAAGTGAGCCCATATGGGCTAGCTCCTTGTTTCCCTTAAGCTAGCTTACAGCTGCATTTTGAGTATTTCAAAGTCTGCGATATTACAGCAGTTCTCCAATTTTCAACATTTTAAAGTATCCTTCATGGGTAACTAACTTGCTAATAGGCATGTCGGATCCAGCTGGCACCAACACTAGGGCTGTCTTCATGACTGGAACTAGGGTAGGAGAAGCCTCCTATTCTAGTTTGGGAGCTGTGCACACTCCTAGTACTTGATTGTATGTTAGGTAAAAGGAAGTGTTTTTTTAAATTATTATTTATTTATGAAAACATTTTTATACCACCCAAAACTTACGTCTCTGAGCAGTTT
This sequence comes from Hemicordylus capensis, assembly GCF_027244095.1. Classification (NCBI taxonomy): domain Eukaryota; kingdom Metazoa; phylum Chordata; class Lepidosauria; order Squamata; family Cordylidae; genus Hemicordylus; species Hemicordylus capensis. The sequence goes on from NC_069657.1 coordinate 418,615,332, forward strand.
ACAACAGAATAAAAACAAAGTAAAACATTCGTTAAGACAAAAATGAGGGGGGGAGAAACCACACATTACAATTTAAAATTTTTAAAATAATATTTTAAAACAGCATTAAAACCATTAAAACAACATTAATTAAAAGCCTGGGTGAAGAGATGTGTTTTTAAAGACTTTTAAAAAGCTGTCAGATGGGGAGGCTCTTATTTCACTAGGGAGCACATTCCAAAGCCTCGGGGCAGCAGCAGAGAAGGCCCATCCCTGAGTGGCCACCAGACGAGCCGGTGGCAGCTGCAGACGGACCTCTCCCGCAGATCTCAGTGGGCGGTGGGGTTCATACCGAAGAACGCAGTCCATTAAATACCCAGGGCCCAAACTGTTTAGGGCTTTATAGGTTATAACCAGCACCTTGTATTTTGCCCGGAAACATATCGGCAGCCAGTGTAGCTCTTTCAATACAGGAGTAATATGGTGTCTCCTAGATGACCCAGAGACCAGCCTGGCTGCCGCATTCTGAACTAGCTGTAGTTTCCAGACTACGTACAAGGGCAGCCCCACATAGAGTGCATTACAGTAATCCAGTCTGGAAGTTACCAGCAGATGTACCACTGTTTTGAGGTCATTCACCTCAAGAAATGGACACAGCTGGCATATCAGCCGAAGCTGATAGAAGGCACTTCTGGCCACCGCCTCAACCTGGGAGACCAGGGAGAGGTTTGAGTCCAGAAGCACCCCTAGACTGCATACTTGTTCCTTCTGGGGAAGTGTGACCCCATCCAGAACGGGCAGATCAAAATCATCTCTCGAGTTCCGACCCCGCACAATGAGTACCTCCATCTTATCTGGATTCAGCCCATCACTGACTCCAGGCAGGCGTTTAGGGAGGTTATGCCCTCTCCCGATGATGCTGACATGGAGAAATAGATTTGGGTGTCATTAGCATACTGGTAGCACCCTGCACCAAATCTCCTGATGATCTCTCCCAGCGGTTTTATGTAGATATTAAACAACATTGGAGACAATATGGAGCCCTGAGGAACACCATACAAGAGTTCAGATTTTGAAGAACAGAAGTCTCCAAGGGACACCATCTGGAACCTGCCCGAGAGGTAGGAGTGGAACCACTGCAAAGCAGTGCCTCCAACTCCCAACCCCCTCATACACTCCAGAAGGATACTATGGTCGATAGTATTGAAAGCCGTCGAGAGGTCCAATAGGATCAACAGAGTCATGCTTCCTCTGTCAATTGCCAATTGGAAATCATCCATCAGGCTGACCAAGGCAGTCTCCACCCCATAGCCAGCCTGAAATGGGTCAAGATAATCAGTTTCATCCAAGACTGTCTGGAGCTGGGAGGCCACCACCCTCTCAATTACCTTGCCCAGCCACGGAAGGTTGGAGACAGGCTTGTAGTTGTTCAAGTCCAAGGGATCCAGGGTAGGCTTCTTCAGAAGTGGTCTAATAATAAGGAGGCATCCTACCTTCCCTCAGAGATGCATTTATAATCTTTACCAGGCCTTCTACAACAACCCCCCGCCAGATAATATAAGCCATGTCGGACAAGGGTCAAGAGAACAGGTGGTAGGCCGCACCGTTCCAATCAGCTTGTCCACATCCTCAGGAGACACAAGGAGGTTGGAGGTGGAAAGTTTGCTCGTCTGTCAAGCTGGGTAGGACCAACACTCCTTACCCAGGTTCTGCCCTCAGCTTTGAAATGAGCTAGTAGCAAATAGGAAAAACCCTCCTATGCAGCTGGGATCACATGATAGATGACCAAACTCTTCACCTTTGACCTTTCTTTTTCTTTGATCTCACACACCATCAAAATTGGGAATGTGCATAGCTCCCAACTATGGTAGCAGGCTTCTCCTACCCTAATAATAATTGTGAGAACAGCCTTCATAATTAAAGACTGATCAATGGGCAAAGATTCTGCTCCTTTGAGCACCACACTAGTTCTAGATTTGTCTCCATTTTTCAAAGACTGGCAGTCTTGTGATATCACCTGGTCCCACCTTAGAAATTTCAAGTCTGTGGATGCCTCTAACTTGGCAGAGTTCCCTGTGCAGGTGGGAGAACTCCATAGTCATAGTGTCATGACCAACAAAGCCCTGTCCCTGGTACCAGCCAATTGCATTTGAGATAATGGTGGGGTGGCTTGAGATCCTGATCTGTAGATTTCAGTAGGCTCCTATGTGTACAGAAGGTGGTCCTTCTGTAAGCCTCTGTATTGACGTTGCGAAGTTGCTACCTAGCTTAGCGATTCTGTACTGAAAGGAACAAGGCATGAGTGGTCTTTGCAAGATTGGCTTGGGACAAAAGACTAAGATGGATGAGTTCCAGAGACACCACAGTAGAGAAACAAGGTCCAAGAAGAAGAAAGATCCATAAAAGCCCAAACAGTAGTAGTAGTAGTAGTAGTAGTAGTAGTAGTAGTAGTAGTAGTAGTGGTGGTGGTTGTTTGTTGTTGTTAGCTGGCATTCTGCTTAAGGAAGCATCAGTGCAGTGAGAGGATCAGAATAACAGCACTCCCAGACTACCTGCACCGGTGCACCTGGGAAGGGATGATTGTCCACCTGAGAAAAAAGAAAAAAGCTAGATAAATTGTCATTTTTGGCAAACTGGCAACCCTATCTGCCTTGCCCACAGCCTCAATTTTAAGCAAGCTTTGGAGACTCTGGTCTTTCACGAGACTTTTAATACTAGATTGTATTCTTCTGTGTTTTACTATCTTAATCTTTGCTGATTTTCAAATCATTGCTGATTTTTCTGGTGCTTTTATTTTGTTATGTAAGCCATCTGGTGGGAACTTGGCTTCCAAAGGCGGCTTATGAATTTGTAAACACACACACATACACACACACAAACAAACAATGACCACACTCCACACTTGTGGAAGTGGAAGCCCCCAGTGTCTTCACTGCTAGCTCTAGGTTTTTGCAACCTGCTTCTCTCCAGTGAGACTCTGTTTAATTTTTAGTTTGTGCCTCTCCACAGGGCAGGCAAAAGAACCTCAGAGGTTTCAGAAGACATCTCTTGTTCTCATCTACTCTATTGTAGTCGTCATCATAGCACAACACAGTACAGCTGTATGCGGGCAACTTCATCTCTGTTTTCTCTGTGATGTCCTTTTCCATCACGTCAATCATGGCTGTGTTGTACAACTAAATAAAAAATAAACCTTTAGGGGATCCCTGACAGCGAGTATGGTTGCCACCTGCTCGGATTCCTAATGACATGGAGTTCATTCTAGGTCTGCCGTTCCTTCTGTACACTTGCAATGTGTGGTTTGCAGGGCCAAGAGATAAGCGAAGATGACGGCTTGCCAGTGTTATGTTTGGTCTTGTATCGGTGCAGCTCATTTCTGCTTGGTTATAGCATTGCTCCCTTGTCTCGTAGATATGTAGCCTTGATAAATAAAGGTGGGCCCGGCTTCATGACAGTTGAGACCTGTGATTCTCAAATGTCATATAGCAAAGGAACACTATATTTTGAATTAAAGCCAATGCCATTGGAGGCACCAGAGGAGGGGAAGCAGGGCAGGAACCTCCCCCCAATCCCCCATAGCTGAACACTTGTGTATGCTTGAAGCAAAGCCTTTTTCACATGCTCAGTGTGCTTTTCTTTGTTGTATGAGATAAAGATAGAGATAGATATATGGAGAGAGAGAGAGAGAGAGAGAGAGAGAGGATCACTAGCTAACTGAGTAGATAGATACACATCTGTCTATCTAAAAAGCAGTGGAGTAATATTATGCTCATTTAGTTTTCTTTTACTTCAGAGCTGTATTTTTGGGCTACAAGTAAAAAGTATGTGTTATTATTTATTATTTATTTTATTTTATTTTATTTATTACACTTATAGCCTGCTCTTTCTCCAAGGAGCCCAGAGGGGGCCCAGTACATGGTTATGTTTATCCTCACAACAACCCTGTGAGGTAGGTTAGGCTGAGAGATGAGTGACTGGCCCAGAGTCACCCTGTGAGCTTCATGGCTGAGTGGGGATTTGAACTCAGGTCTCCCTGGTCCTAGTCCATCACTGTAACCACTACACCACACTGGCTGTTACAAGGGTAGTCATCTATCCCCTTGAGGGACCTTTTGGGCCAAGGTTATAAAGCAGGCAGTTTCTAATAAAGTCACAACTACAAGCTTAAAATTATATCTATCTATCTATCTATCTATCTATCTATCTATCTATCTATACATACATACATACATACATACATACATACATACATACATACATACACTGTGCAAAATCAGATACAGTAGGTAAAATAAAAAATGGTCTGACTTTACCCAAATTGGAGGGGTGTTTGGAAAGAGTCAAAACATGAACTTGGACAGCCCAGTTTGGATTGGACTTTCCCAACCCCATTCAGAAAAAATCAGAGAATTTCAAAGCTCCAAATGGTGGTGGGAATCTGCTTCCCTCCCACCACCAATCACACCTGAGAGGGAGGGAAAGTCACCTTCTGGCAACTATCTTCCTGACAGCCTTCCTGCCTGCCAGGCTGCCCATGCACTTATTTTTTTAATTTTTAAAAGTATTTAGCTTTTAATTGTACTTACAACTTAAAAGCAAAAGTTTTTATTTTATTTTATTTTATTTTAGGTCACTTCCCGTGAGATTTTCTGATGATACATCATTTACTTTGTGATTCTTGGATGTGTAATAAGTTAATAACCTTTCTTCTGCATTTTCTGTGAGTACAATTTCTCAGTTACTTTTAAAAATTAATTTAAAATCAAAGGATGGTGGGATTCACCTCTAATTAAATACACAGAGTCCAACCATTCTCACCTTCTTCCAGGTTTGCAAGCTCCCGGGCTAGCTAGGGTTTTGTTTTTTGGAGGGGAGTGAGGGGAGGGGATTTTTTTCTTTTTCCTTAGACTTCTATGGGGATATTTGCCAATTTTACCAGTCCCAATTTTACTGACCCCGATCTTCCGAAAATACCAAACTGACTTTACTGAATCCGGATCCGACACAATCTGATCCGAATCCAACTTTTTCAATCATGCACAGGCCTAATATTTTACAGAATACAGAGTGAAATTTGCATTGTGAGAACAACCAGAGATTCCCATGTGACACAGAATATGCAAGGTGAACATGTGTCTGGGCACACATACTTAACCTCTGCTATACTGACATTTAAATGTGTGTGCTATACTGAGGAGTGGGGGAAGGGACGAGGGTGGAGGATGCTAATGGAGAGAGGGAGAGAGGGAGCTCCAAGCAAGACCAGGCAAAGACAGAAGGCAAGGTCAGTGAAGGTCCAGAGAAGCAGCAGAAGAAAGAGAAAGACCTGAATGAGTTTGGGGAGAGAAAGTAGATTTAGCTAGTTCGGAGAGTCAGAGATGAACTGGAAGAAATTGGAAGAGAGACCTAAATGAGTTTGGAAAGGAAAAGAAGATTGAGTCAGTCTGGAAGAGTGGAGGGAAGGAAGAGAAAAGCCCAAAATAATTCAGGTAGGAAAAGTAAATCGGTCTGGGAGACTGGAGAAAAAACGGAAGACAGAGGAGGACTAATCTGAGCAAGTTCAGGGGAGGAAAGCAGACTGAGTCAGTCCAGAGGACCAGAGAATGGAGCTGAGGGAAGTGTGAGGAAAGCCTCAATGAGCTTGGATGCAGAAAGCAGATCGAACCCATCCAGTTATGCAAATGGAGGGAGTTTTCTGGGAATCTAGAAATGAGACCTGAGATGACAGTGCTCCTTGTGTCACTGAGGGGGGGCCACTGATGGGGGAACCATAGGTCCATTTTGGAATCAACAAAGATTGGGCAACTAAAGGCGAGGGGCAATGTGGCAAAGTCACCTGAATGAAAAGTGACACCAGATCAGTACCCTTGGCTCAGAAAATTGACTGAAACTTGGCATTTAGGAATGGGAGCCTAAGAAATACCTCTCTGACTGTGGCTCACACTCTCATGAGAGAGTGGTCCATAGGAGGATGCCCACTTAAGTCCATTTATTCTCTTCTTCTATGGACCAGGGTGGAACATTTTCCCCAGTAGACCATTTCTCATGAGCCTGTGCTATTATCTATGAGTTGGGGTCCCTACAAGGGCTCTCTTTTTATTCTGGGGAGGAGCTGATCACCCTTCTTGCTTGGAAAGGGGTAAATCTCATTTCCCACCTTTCTGGTGAAAAATAAGGGTATCTAAACCCCTTCCAGGCTAGTTAGTTGGTACCTTACACTTACACACACACTTACACACAACGAGGAGAGCTGGTCCTCTGGTAACAAGCATGAATTCCCTAAACAGGGGGGCTATTCAGGGGGGCTATTCCCTAAACAAGGGGGCTAAACAGGGGGGCTATTCTCACAACCAACAAAAATCGGGCTAGCAGAGGTAACCATGCCTCTTTCCTTGCTTGGCTTTCTAGGCTCCTTTAGCTCTAGTCTTATGGACTGCCCCTTTCCTGGACACTCTCTCTCTCTCTCTCTCTCTCTCTCTCTCTCTCTCTCTCTCTCTCTCTCACACACACACACACACACACACACACACACACACACACGTCAAGTCAGCACACACGTCAAGTCAGCACACACGTCAAGTCAGACTAGGCACCTTTGTATGGGTGCCAAGGGAGGTGGTATATGCAGATAATCCCATTTCTGGACCCTGTAACATATGTATTTTTGTGTGGAAACTATTAAAAATTTGCTGAAATTGCCATTTTGCTTGTGCACATTTTGAATGTGGAATTTCAGATTCTAAATTTGAATTTGCATTTAGTGTGTGAATGCTCACCACAACATTCAGTGCTTTGATGCTGTGCAACCCAGTCCTATGAATGCATATTCAAAAGTTCAGTTCCAATTGCTTCTGGATTCTAAGGCACCTGAGTGGAACTCCTTTTGTAGAATGGGACTTTCTTACCCCTTTTCAACACAGTCCCCTTCTCCCCCAAATAGATGTTCTTGGGTGTTGGGGGATCCTCTGGAAAATGATAGGATTTTCATTTCTAGATTAAGATTCATGGGGGGCCTTGTGTGGCAGGAGGGGGAAATCAATGGAAAGCGACAGAAGACATTGTGTAACCCAAAGTGCATTTCCCTTTGCTCGATGCCATTGCATCCAAACCATTGTGTTCAGTAAGACTTATTTCCCAATAAATGGGCAAGGATTGCAGCCTTAAACTTGTTGCCATCTCTTGATTATTTTGGCAGGCATGTAAAGTAAACTCATACACTGTCTGCATCAAATGTAATCAAATGCTAAATATCATTGGATGTTAGCTATCAAATACTAAATGCGATTGTATGCCAGACATCAAATATTTTCTAGTAAAAAAAATACGATTGTATGTCAGCTATCACATGCTGTCAAATACTAATATCTTTCAAATATTGTCAAAATGAAAAAAGAGTGAAAGCCAATATCGCAGGATGTCAAATACAGATATCATTTTTTTGGTGACTGTTCAATAAATATTTGAGTATTCAGAGAATATCTGGAGAATATCCTAGATTAAGATTCATAGAGTAGGATTTTGAGGACACTTTCCCTCCTGCTAACTGAGCAAAGAGGCATATTTTTAAAGTGGGGATTCTCTTTGCTGAGTGGGGGGCGGGGGTGCAACTGGCCCTATCCATCCCCAGCACAGCATCCCTCCTGTGGCTGTTACTGGTGTCTATCTTATGTTTCTTTTTAGATTGTGAGCCCTTTGGGGAGAGGGGAGCATCTTTATTTATTTTTATTTATCTGTGTAAACTGCTTTGGGAACTTCTGTTGAAATATACTTCTCTTGAAGTATATAAATATTCATCATTGTCAACACTTTGGGAGGATAAATAAATGTTAGCCCTACTACAAATAAAGTTGGCTTTCCCCCTCTTAGAATTATGGGACATATACTACATGTTTATCCTACATTTCCTTTAAGAAGCTCAGAGTCTACACCAGGCCTGCTCAACTTAGGCCCCTCAGATGTTTTGGGTCTACAACTCCCACGATCTCCAGCCACAGTGGCCAATAGCCAGGGATTATGGGAGTTGTAGGCCAACATCTGCAGGAGGGCTGAAGCTGAGCAGCCTTGGCCTACCTGCTTCCCCAGTTTATCCTCCGCTGTGACGTATGAGGCCAAGAAAGTGAGTGGATGTCCCAAGGTCACCTAGTGGGCTTCATGACAGAGCAGAGATTTGAATCTGGTGCTCACCAATTTACATCTTACACTCTAGAGCAGAGGCTCCCAACTTTGGGTCCCCAGCTGTTGTTGCGCTACAACTTCCATCATTCCCAGCCACAATGGGATTATGGGAATTGTAGTCCAAGAACATCTGGGGACCCAAAGTTGGGAACCTGCTCTAGCCATTATGCTATACCAGCTCTCAACATCTGAAGACACTGTACTGTCTGCCTATTTGTTTCCATACACAATTCAAAACTTTAAAGCTCTAAATGACTTGGGCCCTGGATATCAGTGGAACCACCTGCTTCCAGCTGAATCTTCCCACCGAACTTGATCTGCTGGGAGAGCTCTGCTTTGCGTGCTGACATCTGCTGAGGCTTATCTGTCAAGCACATGGGACAGGGCCTTCACAGTGGTTGCCCCCAGGCTGTGGTACTCACTCGTGGTTGAGAGCCATGTGGCTCCCTCTCTCCCAGCCTTCAGGAGGAAAGTGAAGACTGCCCCTTTTTATCCAGGCTTCTGGCCAATGAGTGGTCCACAGATCTCTTTTTATGTATATCTATTTTCAGATTTATTGAAGTTTTATGATTGTTTTTATCTTGTTGTTAAGCACCCTGAGGTCTTAGGACACAGGGCAGTGTAAAAACATAAATAATACATAGCTAAATAATAAACAGTTTCCTACAAATTCATGCCTATTTAATCAATCCATTCCTTAAGTAAAACTCAGATGATTAACGGACTATGCCTTTTAAAATTGACAGCCATGGTGAAGATCTTCAAAAATACTGCAGCAAATAGTCTAAAAAGAATAATCTTTTCCACCAACTGAAAAATCCATGTGAGAACCCCCAGGAATAGGAGCTTTTGCAAGCTAATATTTACCAAGCAAATCCCATCCCTTCCTGCCAAAAGCACATGCATGTTGGTTTGGCACCTGTACCAAACTGACCGCATAGGCCATGATGATGCCATTAAACATGGTTACCCTTCAGCCCATTTCCACTGAGCAGGTGAGAAGTTTTCTGCCGCGATTCATCTTTTGTGCTGAATGCGGTTTGGAAAGAGCACCCTTCCCCCAGCCTCCCGTTTTTATCCCTGTTTCAAGAGGCAGCCGTCAGCAACAAAACCACAAGGCTAGTCTTGGCTGGCTGATTACATTCAGCAGCTGCTCTGTTCCAAGTTCTGGGCAAGCCACAATGATCCAGATTCCCACTTGTCCTGTGTCTTCTGCCTCAGTTGCATGACAGCATCTTGAGCAAGAAGGACCACTAATTGACCAGCTTGGGGAGGCTGCCAGAATTTCCACACAGCCTATTTCCAATCCCCAGCAGACCGTGCCCACCCCTTTCTTTCTGCCTTTCCCACCCTTGTCGATACGAGGCCTGCGACATCTTCCAAGTCCTCCTTGAATGCAACACTCTGGTTTAGCATGTGGTATGCTGTGCTTTTCCAGCAGGCTGCTCTTGGTTATTGTTTCCCAACCAAAGGAAATGTTCCGAGTGGGTCTGTTCTTTCAGCAATTATATTGCAGAGAACGAGAGGGCCAGCTCCAACACCAAAAGCCAATTTAATTTAAAAAACAAAAAAACAAAACCCCAGATATTCACAAAAACGGAGCACAATTTTCAGGTTCTTCCCTGATAATTTTGATTTTAAAAAACCAATGTACTACTCATGTGCATATTTATTTACACTTTTCTTAAAACAGAGACAAAACAGAGACAAAAGGCTAGATGTGGTTTTCTTTCACTCCCGACTAAAGAAGGAATGCTATTTAAGTTGGCTTCAGCGTATTTCTTCATTGTGCTGTGCTGATGCGATTTGTTCAAAGAAATTGTGCTTTTGGAAGGAAAAGGTTAAAGTTTGCTACTGATATTCATCAGGAGATGGATATTTAATCTTTAATCTCTTGTTCTAGGCCCCTACTTCAGATCAACTCATTATCCCGAATAAACGATGTGTCATTCCCATTATTTATGTTTCATTGCAGCCAAAGTATCTGGACCTCGTTTGGGTAAGCACCATTCATTTCGACCCATTCAGCATTAATCTCCCTGCTAACATCTTTCCTGTCCTATGCACTGTCCCCTATTTGCTTTTATGTTTTCCGCGGAGTGTTTATAAAAGGATAATCTTTTACAAAGCAGACAGAATTTTTTTGTGTATAAACTGCTGGGTTTGAATGCCTCATTGATACACCATCTAAACTGAAGTGTTCAGCAAGATTAGTGCATCCACTGAGCTACTGAACAGGGTAAAAATGGGGGGAACTGCACCTTTCTTTAGAGTGAAAAGGGGTGGCTAATGATGCCGTCACCTTTCAGATGGGATACTTTTAGCAGATGGACTTGGAGAACAGGAATATATACAGTATATGCTTTGTGGGTTCTGATTTTATATATAAATTTGCTTTGTGGATTCTGATTTGCTAGGGAGTGAAGTTGGAATTAAGCCATAGAAACAAAGAGAATTACTCCTCCTACATCGATGTAGCTGCAATCAGAAATTGCCCTCTAGCATGGCTAAATACTTTTGCCATGGAACAGAAGTGTGTAGCTCTGTCATATGGAAATCACAAAGCTATTTTTCAGAGGAGAAATTTGTTGATGCACTATAGGTGCATTTTGCCATCAGCCTACCCCTTTCGTCAATCTGTGCACTGGTCACAGCCATATCTTTGGGAATGCTGAATGTTGGGTGGTATTGACAGACACCTCCCCTCTGCAACACAAACACTTTTTGTTTAAAGAACACAATATGCAAGTCCTTTTTTGCCCATATTCCCCACATTTAATAAGGAAAATTCCAAAACAGACATGTGGTGGTATCATTTGAATGGCATAGATCCTTAAATACATTTGTCACTTTGTGTGCTTGCCAGATATTTTTCAAAGATCTACACCATCGAAAACACTCCAAATTATATCCATCATGACTCTGTCAACATGTAGCACTGTTTAGCATTTTATTTTCATTAAACTGCACTATTGTTGTCCATCTATTATGACATAAACTAGGATTTGTGCCCTTGCATTAAAATGAAATTAAGACTGAAAGAAATCATTGGGAAAATGTTCAGAAAGCATTGCAATTCATTTGTGTTGGTTACGCTGGCTTGCTGCATGTGGGAAAGGGTAGGTGAAATGTTATGGAAATCAGCTAGGTGTTGCCTACCGGTGGGTGTAAAATTCCAATCAGATGTAGCCACGTGATGCAATTTTTCACCACTGTGTATATGCTGGGATCTACTAATGGCGCAGTGGGGAAATGACTTGATTAGCAAGTCAGAGGCTGCTGGTTTGAATCCCCGCTGGTATATTTGAAATGTTCCCAGACTATGGGAAACACCTGTATTGGGCAGCAGTGATATAGGAAGATGCTGAAAGGCATCATCTCATACTATGCAGGAGGAGGCAATGGTAAACCCCTCCTGTATTCTACCAAAGACAACCACATGGCTCTCTGGTTGCCAGGAGTCGACACCAACGGCTCACTTCACTTTACCTTTACTGCTGGAAGTGCATCTACTTCTGTAGAGAACACAAGACCCATTATAAAGTTGTGCCATTGAGTCTGTGGCTCAGTGGTGACAGACTGAGCTCTCTCACTTCAGACTGCAGGTGGAGGTCTTATATGTGAAGCTCAAAATTCAGTGAAGGAGAAAAAGGAGGCATGGCAAAAGTGAAATGTGGTTGTGTTTCCCAATATTGATGGTTATGGCAATGATTGTCCAGTCCCATTCCACAATGCAGAGCCCACCAGTTCTAGTGGCTGCTTAAAAAAAGGAGCTGGGCAGTGAGGAAGAGTTCAAAGAGCAAGCGAGTAGGGATGTGCATGAAATGGATTTTGATTTTTGTGTCGAGCTCAAAACAAAATGCAGGTGGCCGAAACATTTTGTCGAAGCAGCGGTCAACCCGGTTGTTTCAATGAAACAGACCCTGAAACATTTTGCGTGTTTCAGAATGAGGAAAATAAAAACCCCTCCATTGTTCCCCATGGGTAGCTCCTAGGGATACGAAAGTAGGTTTGGTGGTAGGGTATGATGAGTGCCCCAACCCACAAAAGAAATGGACAAGCAGATGATTTTTAACAAAACAGTTAACCTTTCCCCAAACCCCCATAGGATTGGAAGCCAGTGCCAGAAAACCAATCAGCAAGGGGAAAACACGCGTCCAAAATGGTGCTTGAAATGAACATGATGGTTTTGTTCCAGGCTCGATACAGGCCTTTTATTTAAAGTGCTTTTTTTTTTAAGCTCGAAACACTCACAACGGCCCATTTCAAGTTGAAACATTTCGATGTTGAAACATTTTGCACATTCCTACAAGAAAGCAAGGAGGGATTCAGGCAGCAGGCCAGGTAGCACCATGGACAGAGCCATGGGACACCAACAATAGGCAGGGGCAAGACTGAGCTCTTAAATACCTGCTGGGCTCTGCCTTCCTGCATAGGGAGCAGCAGTCTTAAAGCAGCAGTCTTCTGGCCTGGAGCCTGTCACTCCACCTCTCCAGGTGTTCCTGCCTAGTCTGTTGTCGATGCTGGTGCACAGATATTGAGTGGCGAGGGTGATGAAAGGGAAGGAACCAGCAACTTTGAGGGCTCAGGTCTTGAAGGTGTGACTTCAGGGGGTCCAGGCTTTATGGGCTTTGTCTCAAGGGGCTCCATCTCTGGAGCTCTCTCAGGCTCTGGACCATTGTCAGGGCCCAAGGCTGGGTGTGGTGCAACCCTGTCTCTTAATGATCAGACTGGTGGGGGCTGGGCTCATAACACTCCTCCTCTTCTTCTTCTTCTTCTTCTTCTTCTTCTTCTTCTTCTTCTTCTTCTTCTTCTTCTTCTTCTTCTTCATCTTCATCATCATCATCATCACAGTTACTTGAAGGAGCCTTCTTTCCTATATGGATCTATCCACCTGATGAGATCTGTTCAGAGGATCACTCTGCATAGGGATATACATGGAACTGGTTCTGTGCACTCCCAGGAGGGTGAGGGGATTACGTTAAGGGGCAGGGGGGTGCCTCCTACCTGTCCATCTCTGCGCCACCGCTTTCCCCCTGTCAGCACTCTCCCAAAAAGTGTGGGCGCGGGGCTACAGCATTCCTCCTTACAGCCCCGATCAGTGTTGCCACACAAATGGCTGACATGTGTGTGCACAGCCCCACTCCCACACGTTTTGGAAGAGCACCAGCAGTGGGGGGAGTGGCAGGGTGAAGGTGGTGGGGCGGGGGCTGACAGGAAGGCAGCACTTTCCCTATCAGTTAAAGCAAACCCCCTGCTCTCTGAACCGGTTCGAATGCCGGTTGATGGAACTGGTTCGATGCTCCAAAAGAAGAGCTAGTTCTGTGCGCATCCCTAACTCTACGCAAAACTCCCCCCCCCATTTTAACTCTTTGTGCCAAACTAGTTCTGTGCACATCCCTAACTCTGCATACTGACACCTGCTGAAGCTCAACTGTTGTGTATGAGGGACAGGGCCTTCTCTGTAATTGCCCCAGACTAAAGAACTTGCTCCCAGAAGAAATCCATTCTGTGCCCATCCTCCCAGTATTCCAGAAGTGACTGAAGATCACCCTCCTACTCCTGGTCTTTAGCCAGGGAGCATGAGGGCCTATTTTGTGCTGTGATTTTTATTGTTTTTATTAAATTTTAGGCTTTTAATTGTTTTCATGGTCTGTTTGATGTGTTGTATGGTTCCCTGGGGCTGTTGATGAAAAGTGGTATATAAATGTAAACATCCAGGAGAGGGGCATTCCTCCCTGCTGCTCAGCCAATCAGGGAGCCCCTCCCTGCTTGCCAAGGACAATCCTGGCAAGCTCAACAGCCAGAATGTGGGCAAAGCGTTAGCATGTCAGTAGAGCAGCCGTGATTGGCTATGATCTTGAAGGGGGCATGCTGAGCATTTTCAGAGCCATCAGCCCGCCCTTGGCATGGAAAGGGCATTTAAATCCCTTTAAATGCCTTGCCATGCCAGTGCTTCTTCAGGCAGAAATGGCAGCATTGCCCATCACCTAAATAGTCCCACACAAGTATGGTTTCAGGGTGCGTGGGGGATATTGGGGGACACACTTTCCATGTTACTCAGGACAGGGACCCTAGGTGGGGGGTGGGGGGGGTGGTCTGACAGCCATGACCTAGGATGCTGTTGCGAGGGATCACCCCATCAAAGCAGTCCATGCAGAGGAGAGCTGGTCTTGTGGTAGCAAGCATGACTTGTCCCCTTAGCTAAGCAGGGTCCACCCTGGATGCACTTGAATGGGAGACCACATGTAAGTACTGTAAGATATTCCTCTTAGGGGATGGAGCCACTCTGGGAAGAGCAGAAGGTTTCAAGTTCCCGCTCTGGCTTCTCCAAGACAGGGCTGAGAGAGATTCCTGCCTGCAACCTTGGAGAAGCTGCTGCCAGTCTGGGTAGACAATACTGAGCAAGATAGACCAATGGTCTGATTTAGTATATGGCAGCTTCCTATGTACGCTGCTGCTCCACTGGCAGCTTGCTGCTGGTGAGCTATCCCTTCCCTTGTATGAGAGGGCAAGTCTACTGTGGAAGACCACGAGGCTCTAAGCTCTAGGTCTCCCATTGGGCTGCACGCTCAGGAGCTGAGGTAACCCAACAATGGGGGCCTGCTTCAGTGGGGCCCCAACTCCCAATGGTAGAATATAGATCAGAAGCACCCCAACTCCCACCCCCACCCCGTGAAGCCTTGTATGCACCCAAACAAAATTTTGACTCTGCATGTGCCATAGCCTGGCACATAGGAGGGAGGGGGAGTAGGTGCATGGACAGATCTTTAAACCCATTTAAAAGTGTGGGGAATTGTGAGAGAGGGGAGTCCTGGTTTCCAGTGGCTCCAGGAGAGTGGGGTTGCTGTTTGGGGGTACAAGCAAGGGTACACATGTACACATGCCCACATGGGCAGATGGGTTGGCAGGGGGAAAGCTTTGATAGCTAATTGGTGGCAGTTGCCAAGATAGGAAGAGCAGATGCCAGGGTATCTATCCCCGTGGGCTTATTCCAGACAGAAACCTGGCTTGATATAGAGCTCCAATGGCCTGACACTTCCATGAGAGAGTGGTCTATGGGAGAAGGGATTGTTTTGTCATCACACATTATTAGAGATTTCCCCCCCAGCAATTCTGTCTGCTCCCCTCCCCTCTGATGGTTCTTCTCATGAGTTGTGAGGGGGTGTCCCCATGGCCTGGCACTCTCTTGAGAGAGTGCGGTCTGCCCTGGGCCAGCATCTGCCATCAATCCATATGTCGAAACATTCATTTGACTTGAGCAATGCTGACCCTGGAGACCAGCCCTTCTCATGAGTAAGCCTAGGGACCACAAACCCACAAAGGGGAAGGGGCTGGGCCCCTCTTCCCCTGCCTTTCTGTGGAGGTGGAGACTGCCTTGGTCAGCCTGATGGATGATCTACAATAGGGAATTGAAAGAGGAAGTGTGACTCTGTTGGTCCTTTTGGACCTCTTGGCAGCTTTCAATACTATTGACCATAGTATCCTTCTGGAGCATCTGAGGGGGTTGGTGGTGGGAGGCACTGTTTGCAGTGGTCCCACTCTCGGGCAGATTCCAGATGGTGTCCCTCAGGGACTGTTGTTCTTCAAAAACTGAACTTCGGTATGGTGTCCTTCAGGGCTCTTGTATTGTCTCCGATGTTGTTTAACATCTACATGAAACCGCTGGGAGAGAACATCAGGAGATTTGGTGTAGGATGTTATCAGTATGCTGGTGACACTCAAATCTATTTCTCCATGTCCGCATTATCAGGAGAAGGCATAACCTACCAAAATGCCTGGCTGTAGGCAGTGATGGACTGGGTGAGAAGTAACAAGCTGAGGCTGAATCCAGATAAGATGGAGGTACTTATTGTGTGGGGTCGGAACTCGGGAGATGATTTTGATCTGCCCATTCTGGATGGGGTCACACTTCCCCAGAAGGAACAGGTATGCAGTCTGGGGGTGCTTCTGGACACGAAACTCTCTCTGGTGTCCCAGGTTGAGGCAGTGGCCAGAAGTGCCTTTTATCAGTTTCAGTGGATACGCCAGCTGCGTCTATTTCTTGAGATAAATGAACTCAGAACAGTAGTACATCTGCTGGTCACCTCCAGACTTGACTACTGCAATGCGCTCTATGTGGGGCTGCCTTTGTACGACGTCTGGAAACTGCAGTTAGTCCAGAATGTGGCAGCCAGGTTGGTCTCTGGGTCATCTCAGAGAGATCATATCACTCCCATCATAAAAGATCTACACTGGCTGCTGATAAGTTTCCTGGCAAAGTACAAGGTTTTGCTTACAACCTATAAAGTCCTAAACAGCCTGGGCCCTGGGTATTTAAGAGAACGCCTTCTTTGCTATGAACCACACCACCCATTGAAATCATCTGGAGAGGTTCGTCTGCAGTTGCCACTGGCTCGTCTGGTGGCTACTCGTGGACGGGCCTTCTCCATTGCTGCCCCAAGGCTTTGGAACACTCTTCCTGCTGAAATATGAGCCTCCCCATCTCTTACAACTTTTAAAAAGGCAGTCAAGAGTCATTTGTTCACCCAGGCTTTAAATTAGACATTGTTTTAACTGTGTTTTAACTGTCTTTTAATAGTTTTAATATTTTAAATTTTAATGTGTTAATCTTTTTATTGGTATTTATTTATTTATTTATTTATTACCTTAATAAACCGCCCCATCCAGAGGCTCTGGGCAGTGTACAACAACTTTTAAAAAGACATAAAACCCACAATTAAAACAATGCTAAAAAGAATATAAAAACAATTCAAAAATGATTAAAACTATTTAAAACCAATTAAAATACATTTAAAAAGAACAACACTTTACAAGTGTTGGAAGTGTTTACAAGTGTTTACAAAACACTTTACAAGTGTTTGGAAGGCCAGGCCAAATAAATAGGTTTTTAGGGCTCTCTTAAAGGCCGACAGCGAGGCTAAACTGTGGATATCTGCCAGGAGTGCATTCCATAGACCAGGAGCAGCTACAGAAAAGGCCCGGTTCCGAGTTGCCACCAGACGTACCGGTGGAAACTGGAGACGGACCTCTCCAGATGACCTCAACAAGCGATGGGGATCATCATTTTAATTGTCTTGTAAACTGCCCAGAGAACTCACGTTTTGGGTGGTATAAAAATGTGATAAATAAACAAACAAACAAACAAACCCTCAAAATTTGGCTGCTTGAGGATCCCTGGAATGGGCTGCCTTTTAAACCCGACTCTGGGTACACCCCCCTAGCCATTTGTTCCCCTCCCGGCGTTGTGATGGGGTGCGCTGCTACCTGAAGTGTTGGTGCTTGCAAATATACACCATTGCCTTCATTCTCAGGGAGCAAAGCACTTAGTGCCCATCCTGTCATCCCATCCCCATTTCCTCCTGCTTGCCAGGTGCGGGGAGTAAGTGACAGAATGGGGAGTGCTCCTGTGCGACCGTGCTGCTTGACAGGTTGACAAGCTTGGGATGGGGTGTGGCAGCATCCCTGTTGCCAGGCAACTCCATAGCAGGATAGGTGGCAGGAGGGGCAGGGCTGGTGCTCAGAGAGGTGGCCAGCGAGAAGTGCCACACACGGGGAGCTGCTGCGATCCCGGGTGGGACTACAGTGCTGTATCTATGATTGCAGTTCGAAAATAGGCACGAAACTGTGCTTATGGCAGTGTCTGGGATTGGATGTAACAATCTGGCGCCCAAACCAGAGGATTCAGCAGTGAACCTTTGTTCAAGCCAACGATTGAAATTGGCGTATGGAGAGGCAAACTGCAGGTCACTTTCGGCTCAAAACCATGGTTTCATGGATTTGGAAGTACTGGAATTCCAACCTCTGCCCCATTTAACACTGGTTTCATGTTACATCTGAATGCAGTCATAGTGAAAACAAGGCCTTAGTTACCAATGGAAGATTTGGAAGAGATCCAAACATCTCAGACTAATGATTATTGAAAGAATGGTGTGCATTATTCTGAGTTGCAAAGTCACTGTTTCAGACCTTCTAAATACAGACAGCCAGGCACAAGGGAGGGAACACTTTATAGACCACTTGCACATGCAATCCCAAGCAGCAGCTCATGGTGGTATTGATGAAATCTTGAGGAGATAGTCCTTTGTTCAAGAAGATTAGTGGCCTTGGGAACTGAATGACTCAAGAAATGGGTACTGGGATACACAGTCTCCCATCTTTATGTGTTTTGGCTGAGATTCAGCATACACTGAATATAACTAAAAGTTCACAGTCTAATTGCTTTTCAGTGGACTGTTCATAAAGTTTTTCGTGGTCCCCGGTATAACTTTCAAGGGGGTGCAGTTGGTCATCATCTTTGGCAGAAATCAGGCAGCATGCTTAGCAAAGGAAATGTTGCCTAGGATGAAAACAGCACGGAAAAAAGAGCTTCCTTTTTAATGTGCTACTAAAGTGGTGCTGGTGTAGCAAATCTATGAAATGCAAGCTCCCCAGTTGCTTGTGCTGCAGTATAATCCCTAGAGAACAAAACACTCTGTCTTTGCTCCCCAGTTTGTTTCAGTCTGCATATTCCACAAGCTCAAAATTCAATGAAGGAACAAAAGAGCTATCACAAATCTGAAAGGTGATTGTGTTTTACAACGTTGTTATTATTGTTGTTCTAACTTGCTATTGTTCTTCATAATGATGATAATCATAACAACAATAATAGTGGCTTACATTCTGCACAGTGCTCTTCTGATCCAAGAATGGAGTGTGT
Source organism: Hemicordylus capensis (assembly GCF_027244095.1). Lineage (NCBI taxonomy): Eukaryota > Metazoa > Chordata > Lepidosauria > Squamata > Cordylidae > Hemicordylus > Hemicordylus capensis. Next base: position 418,634,185 of record NC_069657.1, read on the forward strand.
GTGCTGGCTCCATGGACTCAACAGTCTATCCTCATTGCTAGCAAAGGTGGAGAGGCTCCATGGCTATTAAGGATTGCGTCATTGCTGTAGCGATGCTTCTCCTGTTGGGAACAATGGGAGAAGCATCGCTACAGTGAGGATGTAATCCTTTGCAGCCACATGGCCTCTCCGCCTTCGCTAGCAGTATCCCACTCTTGCATTGGCAGGGTGTTGTGCAGAATTTAAGCCAGTTCTCTAGCACAACTGGTGACCTGTATGGTATTCAGGCATTGTGAATTCACCGTGCACTGTCCTCATATTAGGAGAAATCTTGCTGTAGGCCTGCATAGAGATCCTTGCCAGGAAGGTGTGCATAGCCCTGCTAATAAACCTGTTTAGTAGTTACCAATATTTGTTTGAAGCTTGAATTCATTAGTCAAAATTGAACGCATCACTCACCAAGCCAAATACAAATATGTAAATGATGAATATTTATATACCGCTTTTCAACGAAAGTTCCCAAAGTTTTGATATAAAGAAATAAATGCAGCCCACCAGTCTACTGAGACTCAGGAAATCTTCTGTGATTGTTTCCTGCCTGGGACTGCAAAAACAGAGAGGGTGGCAAACTTCTCAGGCTACAATATATGACTGGTGGATTATGATTGGCTTGATGGGACACAGGTTGTACAGAAATGATCATTTAGGCATTGGGCCCTGTTGGTCAAGAGTGGGGTCATCTCAGAGCTCATTCAACTAAACATTAGTGGCATGGCATTTAGAAGTTAATTATAAAAGATTCTTTAAAGATGCTTTAGCAATACATCTTTTGGTTTGCAGGTATATATGCTGGGGTGATTGATACCATTCCTCAACAAAAGGGATTTCCCACATTAATATCCCTCAGAAATAGCCCTCTATGAAATTTATGAGAGCTCATGGCAACCCAGGTAGCCATAAAATATTAATCAAATGTGTGTGTGTGTTGCAGTAATATATACATAAAGAACCAAAGAGCATTAAGATTCCAATGGGACCATTAAGAAACCCATAAAAATGAAATGTCAAAAGAGAGACATTGTCAAGCTTGTCAGGATCCAGAGCTTCATTCATCCTAATATTTCTTCTTTATGTTTTCTTCCAATACTAGGTAGTCTATTGAATCTTCAAAGTGAAAAACTCCACACTGCTCGCTTCCTAGCCATGTGATTAATAAACAAGCAGGACCAGTATGACTTTTATGTTTGAAGGGCCAATGTACTGCAGTGGTCTTTGAGTGTGGAGAGCAGGACCGTGAGAGAGAACAGTGTGGTGGTGTAGTGGTTAGAGTGCTGGCTTAGGACTTGGGAGACTGGGTTCAAATCCCCACTCACCCATGAAGCCCACTCAGTGACGTTGTGCTAGTCTCAGCCTAATCAACTTCAAAGGGTTGTCATGAGGATCAAATGAAGGTGAATCACATATGCTCACTAAGGACACTGAGTCAATTGGAGGGAAAGTGGGATATAACTACAATAGGTTCCTGCTCAGCTATGATAATTAGGGGGCCTTTGGTATCTCACCATCTCTCAGCCTAACCTGTGTTTTTCTCAAACGAGGCGAGTAAAAAAAGAGATGAAAGCATGAATATTGAAAGGGCTGATTGAAGATTGAAAGAAGGTATGAAAATAGCATTTCCTTTATGGTCCTCAGGACCATTCTGCCACCTCAGGATGGTACCACCTCATCCTGCTACTGGTGCATACCAAGTGTTTGTTTCTGTGATGGCTACCTAAAGTCTAGAGAGGTGAGTAAAAATCAGTAAGAGAAACGGAAGGAAACTTTATAGATTTTAGAAGAGGAGCTCAAGGACTTAGACAATATATCTACTCAGTAGAAATTATTGAAATTTTGAGAATTTTGTGGCAGTGGGTAGGTGAAAGAAGAGTGGTGGCAGTGGCCACAGCTTCCCACACCCCCTGATGATCCGACTGAGGTGAGCACATCGGTTTGCCTCATAACGAGGCCAATATTTCTTGATACAACTTGATAGATTCCAGAATTTTCTGGAATGTTTGGAACAGGAAAGCCATCAGAGTTTAAGGAAGGCAACACACTCGACCCCCAGCAAAGGGGCCGATATAAATTGTGAGGAGGCTGATATAAATTGTGTGGGCAATGGAGTAAAATAAGCTTGTTGTACAGCAAAATAAGCAGTTATTGTTGTGAAACAGAGACAGAGAGAAGCACAGAAGGATCTGAAAGCACCATGGGATGCAGGGGTAACTCTCTCTGGGAATTTGATGAAGGGCAGCAGGAGTGCAGGCTGTTTGCTTCAAATTTTGCTATAGCCATACATTCACATTTATATTTGTAAATAAAGTAAATATTAGAAAAATAGCATAAGTCTCCAGTGCTCTTTCTTCTCCAAAGATAACCCAAGGATAGCACTACCAGGCTTGGTAATCTTTGGAGGGGAGAGATGCTCTGGTGAGAACATTGGAGAGAAGCCATTGGAGAGAACTTTAGTGCTATATATCTGCCTTTGGGTTTTGTATATGATGTTCCACATTCATGGCCACCAGACTACTGTCTGGAGGATAGAGTAGCCCAGAGGAACTTGCCCTCCTGATATAGTAACTTCATTAATATTTACTTTACTTTTATTGTTCAATTTTTATACCACCTTTCATGAGGCATCCCAAGGCGGTTCTAAAAAGTTAATACAATAATATTTATATTATTTATAAACATTATTATATACTTAGAGTTAAATGTTGTGAATGGGCCTGGCACTTGGGTTTTGTCCTAAGGTAATGCCTGGTCAGTATGCTTGGGACCTGGCAAAGGAAAGCTAATATTTCTGAATGAGTAAGGAAGGAAGGCCTATTAAGGTCCCTTGATGTAAACTGTGGGAAGCCATCGAAGTTTGGTAAAGTGGCATGCACCCATTTGTATCTGATGAGAGGGGCTGAGAGAGGCACAATGTGTTAATTCCACAGAAAAGAAAAGCAGCTTGAGACAGGCTGGGGATGAGACAGAGAGCCATGGGCCACATTCACATGAAACATGTGAATTCTGCTTTCAAGAACTGTACGTCTGAATTCGTGCAATCGCAGTTTTGCCATAAAATGTGGTTTCCCTCCCCAGATAGAGATTTGTACCTTCGGTCTGTCGTGAGATCCGCCGCCTGGACGTTCAGTTCTGCAGTGCCAGTGTTACATCTAAACGTTGGCACCGCAGCCTGGTTGCTTTGCAGCTGGAGTTGAGGAAGGAAGTTGATGCTCCTCCCTTTGCTGACTGCTATTGGCAGTAAAGAAGGTAAAGAAGGAAGCCCAGGCAGCCTCAGTAAAGAAGGAAGCCCAGGCAGCCAGCACCCCCTCCCTTCTGCAGTCAGCGAGACTGCAGAGAGGGAGCTCTCCTGAACATTCAAATTTGGGCGGGAGAGTGGGGGGAGGGGGAGAGCAGAACCGCAGGTCCATTGGACCCACAGGTCTGCGTTAGGTCCAAAGGCAGCCATTGGCTGAGGGTTGGAAAGACTAGAATGGAGGCGAAGAGAAAGAGACAACAGAACTGAAGCATCTTAGGGCACTGTGTTTTCTCTCTGGAAAGCTGATGTAACCTGCTGCTGTTTGTAGGAGTGCTCTGCTATTTCCACTCAATTGAATGTTCAACATATATTTTTAGATAAACCAAACATTACAAAGGTATCATAAGCCTCCAGTCATCTCTTCACCAAAGGAAGCCAGAATCTGGCAAGTGCCTGGAACCTCTCACTGCTTGGGAGAGTGAGACACACTCCTCCTCCTCCTCTTCTTTCTATTATTATTTTATTATTATTTTTAATTTATTATTATTATTATTATTATTATTATTATTATTATTATTATTATTATTATTATTATTAATTTGATTTCTATACCGCCCTTCCAAAAATGGCTCCGGACAGTTTACACAGAGAAATAACAAACAAATAAGATGGATCCCTGTCCCCAAGGGACTCACAATCTGAATAGAAACATAAGATAGATACCAGCAACAGTCACTGGAGGTACTGTGCTGGGGGTGGATAGGTACACTTAAGAGTATACATACTGGCATATCACAATGTAAAATTAGAAATATATTTTTGATTACATCTTATATTTATGAAGTATTTTTGGAACATTCAAAGTTATATTTACTCCAATATTGGTATTGCTTTTCCAGATTAAGAATGAGATAGTTTTTTTAGCAAAATGTTGATAATTTTTACCTCTCCACCTGCAGCCTGCAGCTGCCTTCTTACATTGACTCCCAAAGTTCTAACTTTTAAGTCTCTTCAGACCCATTATTTGATGAAAGCTGAATCAATTAGCAGGATTTAAAAGCTAGTTTGTTAGGGGATCCTTGTCTTCTCAGCTAACAGTACAAAAGCAGATAAAGGAACTGATTTGACAGTTGAATAGATTCCAAAAGTGGGGTCATTTTCTCACATGACCAAAGAATATGACAGAAATACGCAAGGGCATATATGTATGCCTTTCAACACCTGGCAGGGTCCAAAGCTTATCTCTGAACTGCTTCTCTGGTGCCTAGTAACAAAGGCTAGAAACGCCTTACTCATGAGAAGCACTGTTGGCTTCAGTGGGGCTACAGCAGCAGAGTAAATAAGTTATACTTTACAGTCAAGAAATGCAGGCCTATGCAAAGCAATAGAGGAGGCACTGACTTCCTCCACTAGCCTGTCTGTTAATATTTTACGTCGTGTTGCCATGGCCATTTTACCTAAAATGAGAGACAAAACAAATTTGTTAATTCTCCTCAGGCAAGACATCTGAGTAAATTTCAGGGAAGCTGAAAGAATTTCAATAAGTGAAGGCATTTCTCTGGGTAGGTGTCTAGGTGTTTGCCAGGTTCTGTGTAAAACAAAATGTAGTGAACTCAGCTGTTCCTTCTCGGGGGCGAGGAGGGGGGAGTCTGAGAAAGTTTGTGGGGAGGCTTAGGAGTTTGTAAAACCTCTCAGGCAGAGTTTGCCCATTCCTAATTTTAAGCTCTTTGGAGCAGAGTGTGGTCATTGCAGAGACAGAAGGGTCATAACAGGTGGTCTGAGTGGTTGAGGCCTGCCATGTCTTTGCTGATGGGACTTTATTGTGGGACTTTTACAATCACATCAGCCAAACTCTGGCTATTTCCAGGATTCCACAACACACCCTAAGAGGCACCTCAGTACATACAACAACTAGGTAGTCCAGAGGGAGAGATTTCATGTATGGCTGAGGCAGGGCCTAACCTCTGACTGAGGTAATGGGTGCACACCACCCTGTCTGGGTGTCCAGGAGCCCCAACCTAGTTGGAAAGCCCATTAATGTGAAGAAAATGGTAGATTATGTTTGAGGATGCTTATACAGACTTATTTCCCTCTATCCATACAAAGTGGTGTGGAGAAAGTTGATAGAGATAAATTTTTCTCCCTCTCGCATAACACTAGAACCAGGGGTCATCCCATGAAATTGATTGCCAAGAAATTTAGGACCAAGAAAAGGAAGTACTTTTCCACACAATGCCTAATCAACTTGTGAAATTCTCTGCCACAAGATGTGGTGACAACCAACAATCTGGATGGCTCTAAGAGGGGTTTGGCTAACTTCATGGAGGAAAGGTCTATCAAAGGCTACTAGTCGGAGGGCTATTGGCCACCTCCAATCTCAGAGACAGGATGCCTCTGGATACCAGTTGCAGGGGAGTAACAGCAGGAAAGAAGGCATGCTCTCAGCTCCTGCCTGTGGCCTCCCAGCAATATCTGGTGGGCCACGGTATGAAACAGTTTGCTGGACTAGATGGGCCTTGGGGCTGATCCAGCAGGGCTGTTCTTATGTTCATAGGAAATGCCCAGATTGTGAAAGATTTACTGGAGCCAATCTGAAGCAACAGTAGGACAAAACAAACAATATTCTGAACAGTGAACTGCTGGCTCAGGCTCTTCTCTAGAGCAGGAAGTGAGTACAGGAGATTCTTGGACATGTAGTGTGAAGAACAGAGAGAAATGTGCCACTTTATGCCCCATATCTGTAAAGAATTACAAGCTCCAATGTTCCATAGTTTGTCCATGCATTTCCTATGCACAGGCATGATGAGCCAACAAGGTGTGACTGCTAACTGGCAGCAGGAGGGAGGGATAAGCACCATCAACATCAGGGGAATTGCTATCCCCTCAAAAGCGCCAGTGCTGTTAGGATTCACAGGCCTCAAACCATATGTGAACAAATGAGTTTATTTCAAGAAAAGTTTTCATAATTATAAAGGTGGGGGTGCAGTCAGCGACCATTATTACGTAAAGTCTATTTGTTTGTTTAAGCCATTTATATTCTACCTTTCTTTCAACAAAAGCCAAGGCAGCTAACAGCAGTTTAAAAACAACAACAATGCAATTAAAGTAAAACACAGAATAACATGATGAGCTAAAATGTCGTAATAGATATAAGAGAATATCACAAATTAATAAAACAGACGACAATCAAGCAGTGTAGAAAAAAAGCTTGATTTAAAAGCCATGTTCACCAGGAGGCAAAATCTTAGGAGGAAGGGCACTGGCCCAATCTCACATGGTACAGAATTCCAAATGGTAGATGAGCTAGCTGGGTGGTCAGTATCATCGGGCAGGGAGGCGGGATGAATATCTATTGTGATGTTTGACAAGCTCTACATCCCTAGAGATGGAAAATAGGTGATAGCATGGCAAAACTTTCTGCTTCTATTGGTTTATTATATTTGTACACCGCCCCAAACTTCCATCTCTGGTTGGCTTACATCAACATAAAAAAAGTTAAAACAGGAATTAAATCCTTAAAACAATTTAAAACCAAAATCTTTTAGTGTGTGATCATGCTCCTGACCATCATATCTGCAGCAGCCACATCTGCACTGGTGTTTTAGAAAATGTTATCAATGTTGTCAGAGGAATGGAAATGAAAATTGGCAGGGATGTCCTCCAAAGATTACTCCATGGAAAGAGTACATAGGAACATAGGAAACTGCCATATACTGAGTCAGACCATTGGTCTATCTAGCTCAGTATTGTCTTCACAGACTGGTAGCGGCTTCTCCAAGGTTGCAGGCAGGAATCTCTCTCAGCCCTAAAATGAAATCTCTGTAATACTAGACCTCTTCTAGGAATATGGCAAGATCTCGGGCTCAGAATTAAATGCTGACAAAAGTGTAATTGTAAAAATGGACCCCGGATGCCAGCAACTCTCGTGCCTACCCATCTCTGAATGTAAAAGCGAAGGGGCCCCAGAGTCCAAACTGAAGTGGGTAGATACAGTAAACATTTTGGGGATTGAATATGGGATTAAGGAAAAGGTCTGTGGGGGAAATTGCACAGATTGGGAAGAAAAAGTAATGCTTAAAATCACCATGTGGAAAAAATGGAGCCTTGCCATGTACCAGAAAGTGGTTTACATCCGGACTTACCTAATACCCCCGGTGCATAACCTGGCGGTAGTCTATCCTCCCCCGCTCGACCTCCTTCGGAGAGTTGAAAGCCAGATCTTCCGTCTAGTATGGCACACAGCATCCTTCCCTTTGGCCCATGCGGTAGCATTTAAGGAGGTTGAGCGGGGAGGCCTAGCCCTACCTGCCCTGCAACCGTATTTTGTAACTGAATTCATGTCCTACAATTTTGGAAACTGGATTTTTGTGAATGTCCATGATGTGTCCAACCTCCTGCAAAAAACCTGGGTCTCGCTTTTCGCTCTGCGTTGGCGCAAGTCAGCATGGGGCATAGCATGGTGGGGGAAAGGATCTTTCAATGGTAATATCAGACAAGTATTAAAAAGAGAACACCCGGACTACTTGAGAGATTTGTTATTCACACTTTTAAAAATGGAAGGTTGAACCGGATCTATTTAAAGGATCCTCCTCAGTTAAGCAGCTAAGGAAAACAATTTATGGAGAGATTCTAGAAGTGGGTTTCTTAAAACCTGATTTAGAACATAAATGCTACAAACACCGCACTTCATAGTACTTGTTGCAACCCGATCACCCTATTGCTCTATTTAAGGAGAAAAAAGTCCCTTTCCATTTATGGGAAACAAGGTGGCGTTTATACCACCAAGTACTACCACTTAATGCGGCTAAGCCATGGCTCCCAGAGGACGAGCAAGCGTGTCCTAAAATCACCTGCAAACAGAAAGCTAGTGAGCCAGGTAAAACATTCAGGGAAACCCACTCACATTTCTTAAAAGAGTGTGTGGTAGCCAAAAGAGTGTGGCAGGGAGTAAGCAAGCTATTAGAGTGGCCTGATTTGGAAAAACAGACTTGGGAAGAACTAACCTCTGGTTTGAGCGATAGAACCTCTTTTTGAGGTCCCAGAAAGAAACCTTCAAGGAAATGGGACGGAACGGGTGCCCTCATACTAGGGAATTGGAACGTTCCCCTTCTCGTAATCAGTTTAGTAAACCTATATGTCATTTATGCAATGCTCGTGCATAGGAATATGGAGGGAAGACGCGACAAAGAGGTTCACACAGATGAGACAGTAAATCTCTTCTGGAAAAGTGTGTATGGTTATGTGCAAAAAGACAAGAGTATCTCTTCTAAACAGCAATGGGACAAATTATGGAAATGGACATTGGACGTAAACCCCCCCCCCCCCGATTACCTGATGTGCCTTGTAATCCCACACACCCGAGTTACAGTACTACCTGCATATACTTCACAACCTTGTGGGTTTCCAAATCCTTGTGTGTAAGTCTTTGTAGATATATGATGTACAAACAACCACTTTGTATATAATTGTGCTTTGGCAACGTACTGTATGCTTTGGTAGTTTAATAAAATGGTTCAATTAAAAAATCTTGTCCTATAAAAAAATCTTGTCCTATCTTGGAGAAGCCAGGGAGGGAACTTGAAACCTTCTGCTCTTCCCAGAGCGGCTCCATCCCCTGAGGGGAAGATCTTGCAGTGCTCACACATCAAGTCTCCCATTCAGATGCAACCAGGGCAGACCCTGCTTAGCTGTGGGGACAAGTCATGCTTGCTACCACAAGACCAGCTCTCCAATGGACACAACAATGTGTCCATTGTTACTCTACCCCCTTCCTCTATGCAAAAATGGCTACAGTTTTACTATAATTGTTTGGGTGTAGGGATAAAGAAGGAGTGATCACAGAAAGCTGTAAGAGCAAAAATGCTATCACCTATTTCCATTTCTAGGGAGTTAGAGGTTGCCAAAAATTACTATGAGCGTCCGGGATGGTACTGAAGGCCAAAATGTGTGGGCCTGACTCATGGAGTAAGGAAGAGAAAGGGCCCTCCCTGAGTCACTACCAACCACACATCAGAAGGAAGCCTAGGCACACATAGGAGGGTCTCTCTTGATCATGTCATAGGGAGGGCAGATACATGTGAAAGCAGGTGGTCCTTCAGGTGGCTGTTTAGGGCTGTATCAAAACCGTCCTTTTGAATTGTGCCAGAAACAGGTTGGCAACAGTGCAGTTGCAAAAGAAGGTAAAGGCAAAGTGTGCTATTGCGTTGGTGTCAACTCCTGGCGATCACAGAGCCCTGTGGTTGTCTTTGGTAGAATACAGGACGGGTTTACCATTGCCATCTCCCGCACAGTATGAGATGATGCCTTTCAGCATCTTCCTATATTGCTGCTGCCCGATATAGGTGTTTCCCATAGTCTGGGAAACATACCAGTGGGGATTCAAACCGGCAACCTCTGGCTTGTTAGTCAAGTCATTTCCCCACTGTGCCATTAGCTGCAAGAGAACAGGTGTTAAATTATCCTTCAGTGTTATATAGGAACATAGGAAGCTGCCATATACTGAGTCAGACCATTGGTCCCTCTAGCTCAGTATTGTCTACACAGACTGGCAGCGGCTTCTGCAAGGTTGCAAGCAGGAGTATCTCTCAGCCCTATCTTGGAGATGCCAGGGAGGGAACTTGGAACCTTCTGCATGCAGGCATGCAGGTGCTCGTCCCAGCGCAACCCTATGATCCTAATGATAAAGTTAAAGCTTAAGAGATAAACACATTGACAATTCATGATGGTTTGTTTGTTTGTTTATTACATTTATCAACCACCCCATCCAAAGGCTCTGGGCAGTGTACAACAAATTTAAAAGACCTGAAAACACACACCATTTAAAACACAGTTCTAAAAACAATTTAAAATCAATTCAGAAACAATTTTAAAAACCATTTAAAACTAATTAAAATACTTTTAAAAACAATTTACAAACCTTGGAAGGCCAGGCCAAACAAGTAAGTTTTTAGGGCTCTCTGAAAGGCCAACAGCGAGCCTAAACTGCAGATATCTGCCAGGAGTGCATTCCATAGGCCAGGAGCAGCTACAGAAAAGGCCCGGTTCTGAGTTGCCACCAGATGTACCGGTGGCAATTGGAGACGGACCTCTCCAGATGACCTCAAAGAGTGATGGGGATCATACCGAAGAAGGTGCTCTCTAAGGTAGCCTGGACCCAAGCTGTTCAGAGCTTTAAAGGTAATAACCAGCACTTTGTATTTTGCCTGGAAACATATCGGCAGCCTGTGCAACTGTTTCAAAATAGGCATAATATGGTTTTCCCGGATTACGCCAGAGACCAATCTGGCTGCCGCATTCTGAACTAACTGAAATTTCCGAACTATGTACAAAGGCAGCTCCACGTAGAGCGCATTGCAGTAGTCGAGCCTGGAGGTTACCAGTTGATGCACCACTGTTTTGAGGTTGTTCTCTTCAAGGAATGGACGCAGCTGTTGAATCAACCGAAGCTGATAGAAAGCGCTCCTGGCCATAGCCTTCACCCGAGATACCATGGTGAGGCCTGGATCCAAGAGCACTCCCAAGCTGCGCACCTGTTCCTTCTGGGGGAGTGTAACCTCATCCAGCATAGGAAGATCTAACTCATCCCTTAAATTGCTATCCCCCACAATGAGCACCTCCATCTTGCTTGGATTCAGCTTCAATTTGTTATCCCTCATCCATCCCATTACTGCCCGTAGGCAAGCGGTTAGGGAGTAAATGCCATTTCCTGAGGAGGAGGAGGAGGAGGAGGAGGAGGAGGAGGAGGAGGAGGAGGAGGAGAAATAGATTTGGGTGTCATCAGCATACTGATAACACCCTGCACCAAATCTCCTGATGACCTCACCCAGCGGTTTCATGTAAATGTTAAAAAGCACTGGTGACAGAATGGAGCCCTGAGGGACTCCATATAAAAGCTCCCATTTTAAAGAGGAACTGTCACCAAGCTCCACCATCTGGAATCTGCCTGAGAGATAGGAACAGAACCACTGCAAAGCTGTTCCTCCAATCCCCAATTCCCCAGGCGATCCAGAAGGATACCATGGTTGATGGTATCAGACATGGAGCCAGACCGCCAGCGGCCCGTGTCCAGATGAGGCGGTGGCCCCACTTACCCTGCCCCCCATGTCTGACATCAGATGTGAGGGCTAGCCATGCCCCGGCATCAGACGTCAGATGCGAGGGCGTGGTCTGGCTCCCAAACAGAGCTGTGCGGTGCCATTCAGGAGTTTGAGTCCAGCCAGCGCTACATTCGCAGCACAGCCAGTAGTGGCTCTTCCCTGCCTTAAAGGAGCTTCCCTGCCATTCAGGAGCTAGATTGGTGCCGGCGCTGTGTTCGCAGCACCACCAGGAGCACCTCTCCCCTGTCTTTAAGGCAGGGAAGAGCCGCTCCTGGCTGCACCGTGTACGCAGCGGCCATTTAACTCTCTAACGGGGGCTGTGCTGCCCCTGCTCAGGAGCTAAACCAGCACCCCTACATCTGACATCAGATGCTGGGGTGTGTGTGTGTCAGGGCCGTGAGGTGCGGCCCCTGATTGGCAAGAGGTTCTTTGAACCCATTGGCCCAATGGTGGCTCCACCGCTGGATGGTATCAAACGCCGCTGAGAGATCCAAAAGAACCAACTGAGTCACACTCCTTCTGTCAAAACCTTGGTAAAGGTCATCCAGCAGGCTGTCCAAGGCAGACGCAACCCCACAGCCTGTTCTAAAGCCAGTTTGAAATGGGTCTAGATAATCAGTTTCCTCCAGAACCACCTGGAGCTGGTTAGCCACCACTCTCTCAATCACCTTGCCCAACTATGGGAGTTTGGAGATCGGCCTATATCTATCCATCACTGAGGGATCTAATCATTGCCAATTTCAAACAAGGAGGCATCCTACCCTCCCTCAGCGATGAATTAATGATATGAACTAGGCCCTCTCCAACAATTTCCCTGCTAGATAGAAGCAGCCAAGTCGGGCAACGATCCAGAGAACAAGTGGTAGGCCACACTGCCCCAAGCAGCTTGTCCATGTCACCAGGCATCACAGAATGAAACTGATCCAATCTAATACTGCAAGAGGGATTGCTGGACACCACCTTAATAGACTCTGCAGAAACAGTGGAGTCCAAGTCAGCCCAAATACCATAGAAAAGCATCTTTTGTCTGCAAAGAACCCATTAAAAGCATTGCAGCAGAACAAAGTCTCCGGGGATTGGTTCGAATTGGAAGGAGCCTAAATCAGACTTTTCACAACCCGGGACAGCTCTGCTGGATGCGAACCTGCAGAAGCAATGCAGGCAGACCAGAATTGGTTTTTTTTGCTGCACACAACGCCTCCACATAAACCTTCAAATGGTCTCTATTCTGTGTTCTGTCACATTCAAGCAGAGTTCTCCTCCACTTGTGCTCTTGATGCTTCAGACCCCGCAACTCCCCTGTTTTTGATTCCATATGGCGACCTTTTGCTATCAGCAAGAGGTGAGATCCTTTGGATCAAATACTAGTGGACCAGAAGTAAAAATTGCCTGTTAAAAGCACCCAATGAATACCTATCTTATAAATACCCATCCAACAGCAATGTGGCCACAATAGTCGCTATGAAGTTGATGAAAAAGTAAGGATGTGTAGTCTAGTGGACCAAGCCCAGTTCAGACAGTCATTTTAAGTGGCATGGCATCAAGAGCAGTTCAGACCCCTCCCCTCAGCCCCACAGGTGGGTCCTGTTCACACTGGAGCTTTTGAAGAGACCCTGATCACATGAAGGATCTGGTTATGTGATTGTTCTCCAGTTTTCTGAGGCGGAGAAAATGGCTTTACACCTGAAAGCAAAGTCTGGCCCACATTCTAGATCACCTGGTCCTTCTTCGATCTAATACAGTCACATTATACATCTGTGGGCATATTTTGAAGGTATTATGTAGTAATGATTTGCCGCTTCAGAAATGTTTTGTACCATCACTTGACAATCTCTACCCATCTGTCACGACAGCATCCGTCTTGGCATCTCTGAGGGAAGAAACCAAATTAAAAGGGAGACTTTCTGTTTTTATGAATTCTGAAGTGTCCATTTAAAATTGCTCTCCTCTTGTGGTCTTATGGCAGTATTACACAAAAAAGGGGGAGGGGGGAAATGGTACAGCTATTTCAGTGCTGAAATGCTGCTGCTGAAAACTATTTATAGCAACCTGTTGATAGAATTCATGCCATTTTCAGTTCATTTGCATTAATAAAAAATGAACCTTAAGCATTGTGATTTACAGTAATATAAAAGCTATTACAGGGGGCTGCCATCATAAGCTTCTTTGTCATAAAGCTATTGTGTCTATTTTGCTTCCAATCACTAAACACTATTAAAAATGCCCTAATACTGCAAGGCTTGGTGTAATGCATAAATTCCTTGACTTCTGAGGGTGGTCTTAGGAAATCATCCTTGTGTGTTCCAGGAAATAAATCAACTGGTTACTCATTAATTTGGCTTTCAAGTGAAGAAATCAGCCACATATATTCATGGTCACCTCCTGTTACTCCAGATAGGTGGCCTTGAATGAAAGTGAACCTCACAAAATGTGGCTAGGGCTTTGGATTGCTCTGCTGATGGCTACTTCTACTCTGTGTATGGAATATTTCTGAGAGTTGTATTCCAACATTCCTCCAAGGAACTCAGAGCAGTGTGGATGGTTCTTCTTGCACCTCTTTTATCCTCACAACAACCCTGTGAGGTAGGTTAGGCTGAGAGAGAGTGACTGTCCCAAGGTCCCTCAGTGAGCTTTGTAACTGAGTATGGATTTAAATTCCAGTCTCCCCTGCTAAAACTAAGCAGGTCTGTTTCTGGTCAATACTGTGTTAAGAGAGTGCTGGGGAATCTTATGTATGCTGCCTTGAGTTCCACTGGTGGGATTAAAAAATAAGTATGCCCAGAAGGGTGACATCGCAGTGTGGCAAAAGTCTATTAAAGGGTAACTGTTTTAAATGAGTAACCATTTAAAAGCCATACATGGTTTTAAGTATGTATCCCTCAAAGAACTTTGGAATTTCTACTTCCATTGGAACAGCGCTGCACAAGTGTGCGTAGACTGTTCTAGGTATTTGTGCAAGAGCGTGCTTGTGCAACACCATCAGGGCTGACTTCCATGTGTGCAACAGTCCCGGTTGGTTCCAAACACTGCTATTTTGCTGTGTGGAATGTTGGCCACTGTTTAAGTGGCAGTTCACATGATCTCTAAGATTTAGGAGCTGTGCACTCTTTCAATTTTTTATTGTCTGTTAGCAAACAACTAGGTAGGAGGAGGACTGATTATCTGTGAAACAAGATGGGCAGGATGACTTTTCCTTCTACCTCACGAAAGTGCTGATACAAGTGCTAGGTAGGAGCGATCTGTCCTCGCAGCAACTTTCTCACAGACTATCATTCCCCCGTCTCCTCCTACCAAGCTGTTTGCTAACAGACTATTGAAAATTAGGAGTGTTCACAGCTCTCAAAGCTGGTGATCCTGTGAACTGCCTTAATGTCTTCTCAAAATGTTCCAAGAATATGTAGAAGGAACATTAGCTTCATACTTGGCCAGTTTAGGTGATACTCCATCCATGTGTACAGTACTCCATCCATGCGTGAAGGACTAACTTACATGTCCTAGAAACCCTAGTTCAGTGGCATAGCTAGAGAAGTCGCAGCCTGTGTTCAGTCCCTTCCCACAGTGGCTCATGTTCATGACCCCCGCCCCAGTAGTGCATGCACCCCGCTCACAGCCTTTGCTCACCCACCCCGTGCACCACGTGCTGCCTCTACTCACCCCCAGCCACCTGCTTGAGCACTTCCTGTTCTCTCTGAACACTTCCTGCTTCCATCCAGGAGCAGGAAAGGTTGGACAGTGGCAGGCAGTAGAGGAGGCCAGCATGGGGTGGGCAGAGAAGGAGGAGGCAAAAGCGGCGAGGAGGCAAGCAAATGGTGGCAGACAGTGGTGGATAGCAGTGGTTGGCGGGCGAGTGGCAAGAGGAGCAGCCAGCCAGGGGAGCGGGCAGGCGAGTGAGGGGCCCCCCAGGGGGTGACAGGGCCTGTGTTCATGGAACACTGGTAGCTCCACCCTTGCCCTAGTTTAAACTAGTACTTCACACTCCTTTATTGCATGTGGCAAGCCGGATAGACGGAGCATAGTCCGAATCAACCACAGCAAGCAATACAAATACAAAGAATATTTATATACCACTTTTCAACAGAAGTTCCCAAAGTGGTTTACATAGCTATAAACAATCAATCAATCAATCAATCAAATAAATAAATTAAATTAAATGGCTTCCTGTCCCCAAGAGAGCAATGGCAAGAGAGAAGGCATGCCCTTACATCTTCTCTGTGGGCTTCCTAGATGTATCTGGTGGGCCACTTTGTCAAACAGGATACTGGGCCTGATCCAGCAGGGCTGTTCTTATGTTCCTACTAATAATAAACAATCCGGAGAAAAACCTGGTTAGATCTCTGCATAGCAAAAAGATTCTTTAAATTATTTTCCTTCCAACAGAACCCATTCCTTCTCTATACCACATCCACATGGAAAGCCACTTCCGAAATTATTTGAAAAGCAGTTTGGCCTCAGAAATCCATGCATATCCCCTAAAAGAACTTTCTGGCTTCTTATGACAGTTACTAATCTAATTAGTCCAGTCTTGGAGAGTTTGCTGTTCCTTCCTATGTTTTATGGCATGTCATTTGGGGAATGGGCCATAATGCTTTGCATACAGATGCAAAGAGAACATCTAAGAGAGCAAAGGAGGGAAAGCAGAGGTTGCATTCCTCCCCTCCAAACAAACAAAACAAAGCTGTCAGCAAAAGATCAGACTTACCAACAGCCAGCCAGCCTACCTGCTTTCTAACCAAAATGGTGACTGGATTCTTCTGAGCAGCTAAAAGAAAAAGACTTCCCCACCCTCTGGGCATTCTGATTGGTTGCCTAAGGAGTGAGCCTACTCCCTCTCTGATTGGTTTATAGAGTGATATTTGGACCGCCCATTTCACAAAAACAAAATTAAGCATGATTATTGGCTCTTGCCTTATTAATATTAATATTTCAAAAGATCTGGGCCTTTTCATTTGTACTGTGCTACCCTCAGCTCTTAAAGCAGAGCAGGCTGCAGGCAAGAGCCGCAGGGAACAACAGAGGGAGACAGTAAGCACACAAAATGGAGGCAGAGACAACATGGCTGGATGAGAAATTTAAGGTGAGCACCACCCACTTTGCCCATAAAAAAGATCCACCCCTGCTGTGCACATGGCTTGCTGCACACTATGTCAGCCATTATATGAACTTGGTCTTATTGACAGTTCAGATGTGATAGTGATTTCCCCATCATATGACAGAAGATCAGTAGCCATGTTTACACATATGGGAAATGGGAATGTTTACACATATGGGACCATCTCCTTGACACTGGAGAGCAATGCCATCCACTCATAGAACCTCACCTTATTACTCTGTAATGACAGGTCAGTTCAAAATAAATCTGAGGGTAGTCCATTACTTGATTATGGATGAAGGAGCCAATTTGGTATGTCTTACAGAGACCTGGTCGGTAGAAGCTAGTGGTCCGATTTGGACCCAGCTTCTCCCAGAGGGTTACTCCATGGTAGAGCAGATGAGAGGATGTGGGCGGGGAGGTGGGGTGGCTGTGGCTGTGGCCTATAAGAATACCCTCTCCCTTACCAGGATCCCTTTCAGGGATTTGGCCTTCATTGAATGTGCGAACCTAAGTCTAGGGATCAGGGATAGACTGGGATTTCTACTGGTGTACCAATCACCCTGCTGCCAGTGCCCAGCAGAGTCCCTAATTGAGCTGATGGACCTGGTTGCTGAGCCGGCATTGGAGTGGCCCAGTTTGCTGGTTGTGGGGGACTTCAATATTCATTTTGGGATTGGGTTGTCGGCTCAAGAGTTCATAGCGGCCATGATGACTCTGGGCCTATCCCAATTGGTCTCTGGACTGACACATGATGGCATTGGTCACACACTCGATTTGGTATTTTGCTCTGATCAGGGTGGTGTTCCATGCGTGGGGACTCCGGTCATCACCTCATTGTTATGGATAGATCACCATCTGGTTAAGGTAGAACTTATAGCTACAACCCATCTCTGCAGGCGTGAAGGACCTATTAGATTGGTCCGCCCGAGGAGGTTGTTGGAGCCAGTAGGATTCCAAGAAGCCTTGGAAAGTCTCAGGGTTGGCTCTGCTAGTGATTCTGTCGATACCCTGGTGCAGACATGGAATAATGAACTCCCCATTTATGGAATAGCCTCCCCATTGAGGCTCCCCTGACATCGTCACTTTTTTCTTTTAGATGCCAGGTGAAGACCTTTCTGTTCACTTAAGCTTCTTGACACTGATTTTTAAAACTGATTTTAAAACAGAGTTTTAAAAATGTTTTATATTGGTTTGTGTTGTGATTTATTTGTCTCATTTTGATGTTTTTTAATGTTGTGTTGTGAGCTGCCCAGAGAACAATTTGTTATGGTGTGGCTAACAAATAAAGATGATGATGATGATGGTGATTGATTGATTAGGGAAAGAAGCAGGGAGCCTACCTAGCAGAAGAAGCAGAATGGCTCTACACAATGAAGCCATCCACACAATCAAAAGCTGTGTTTTACCCAGATGTGAGAACTGTGTGTGCTCCCAATTTCCATTGTGTGGAACCAAAGTAAGCAGAAAACCTGGGTAGAAGTTATTGTGTAGTAGTAGGAAAAGCTACCCAGATTTTCCTCCTGCCTTGCTTCCACAAAGTCACTTCTACCCAAGTTTTCCTCCTAACTTGCTTTCACACAACTGAAAATTGGGAGCACACGCAGCTCCTAAACCTGGATAGAACACAGTTTTTGATTGTGTGAATGGCCTTGATAAGGGGTTAGCTGAAGAAGGGCTAAAGATGTATTTGGCAGTGCATGTGTGACTGCTTCACTCTGAGATTCTTTTACTCCTGGTTACACATATCAGTGTGGCATGTTTTTCAATAGGATGTTTGAGAATGAGACTTGATCAGCTTTGCCATGTTTTTTATTCCAGTGCTTATGGTTACAACTTCAGCAGTTACTTTTGCCTACAATTAAGCATGCATCACAAATCCTGTTTCTGATCCAACCATTGCTGGGGAGGGGGGGAAATATTCCCTCCCCCGTCTAATTTTATGGCATTAACTCAGACAATGAGGATTCACTAACCTTGTTCTGATAGAGATGCAATGAAATTCCACTGGCTTTATGCATCTCAGTCTCAATAAAGCCATATCCAGACATTATGTTGTACATGTGTACAAGTGTGTGAATGCTTTTGTGTGAATGATGGTATTTGCAATCCTTTTAAAAGTGAGCTTGGCTACAGGTCCTTTAACTGCATGGTACGGATAGGAAGGGTACTGCTTTATATGCATTCAACATAACACAGATCTGTACACACATACACTGTATACAGATTGTACATGCATTCAACATAACATATGGATAGAGCTTAAATCGCTGGGTAAAACAATTTAAAAAGCAGTGGATGACATCCAGAGCAAGGATGAAAACAATGATGCAGCAAAAGGACCAAACTAACAGAGTAATTGGCAATTTTTGACAATCTCCCCTTTCTCAGGAAGCCTTCTGTGAAAATATGTCCCTAAGGGCTGCAGAGCCCCCATGGACATTTTTTCAGGTGGCACGGTGGGCTAAGGGGGAGGTCTTCAAAAATCATCACTTCCCCGGAGCACTGATACAGTTAGTCTGGAAGTGCTGTTAGTCTGCTTCTCTTTTTGCACTGGTGTTTCCTTGCTGTGGATGTCAGCTAGTGAGTTTCTTACAGTGAATAAAAGCTATGGTTCATTTAGTCCAGTGTCATTGATTGCAGCCTGAGGAACGTTTTGAGTTTCAAAAGTATCACAATGAATTTTTTGCCAGTCCCTGAGGTCCCTTTTAGTAGAAATGCCAGGGATAAGCTGTGATTCCTCATAACACAATCTTCCACTCACTCACTCATACTTACCGCTCCAAAATTAAATGGATGATGAGCTGGTTTGGCTCCAATCCGAACTGGATTCGAACTGACCTGGCCCAGTCTGTTTCCATGCACCGTTGAACCAGACCCAGTTTGGGTTATAAACCAAACCAGTTTCAAAGGGCTCAGAGGTATACTGGTAAAGGGGATACGGATGTGGGTTCCCCTTTACCAGTTGGAGGCAGGGGGAGCAGGGCGCTTCTCTAAAGGTAGATTGGGTGGCAAGGGAGTAAAAATGTGCCTTAGAAGTTCCGCCATCTGCCATGGTGTGTGGCAGGGGCAGCTCCCCCATCCCCACCGGCCTCTCCCTGATTGGCCTGGACAGGCCTATTTTGGACCCTGTTCAGGCCTCTTAGCAGGTGTGGAGGTCACGAAAGTGGTCACGCAAATTGCCTCCATGTATGCTACTCAGGGGGAGGCAGGCGGGGGTGGGAGGAGCTTCCTCCACCACCCCCTGTACCCAGCTTTTTGACTGCCCTCCCACCTGATCTATCTTTAGAGAACCCCCCTGCCCCCCCCCTTTACTGGTAAAGAGGAATCCTCACCCAATTTCCCTTTACCAGTAAAGTTCTGAGGCCGGTCCGGTTCAACCCCAAACGCACCGAGCCTGGCTTGAGTCGAGCCAGCTCACACACCCCTAATTAGTGGGCGGGGATGAAATTCTGACCAAGCCTAAATGAGGTAAAGTTAGTTGTTCCAAACTAGATGATCCACTACTTCAATGGTTATGCTTTTTAATGGTAATCACCTCAATGCTCTTTTAAGTCACCTTAAGTGGCGCAGCGGGGAAATGCTTGACTAACAAGCAGAAGGTTGCAGGTTGGAATCCATGCTGGTATGTTTCCCAGACTATAGGAAACACCTATATCAGGCAGTAGCGATATAGGAAGATGCTGAAAGGCATCATCTCATACTGTGCAGGAGGAAGCAATGGTAAACTCCTCCTGTATTCCACCAAAGAAAACCACAGGGCTCTGTGGGTGCCAGGAGTCGAAATCATCTTGACAGCACACTTTACCTTTAATGCTCTTTTAAACAGGAAATGTTGCTCCTGGAAGGGCAGTGGGATCAGAGAAGCAGCAGGCTGGAAGGGAAAGCTGCTTGGAGAACCAACCGGGAGTGAGGAAATGGTGAGCTGGGAAAAGTCTGAACACTAGACTGTCTTCTGCTTTTTTGATCCTGAAGCAGGATCCTGAAGGAGCTTTGATCCTTGATCCACTCCAGAAGCACCTTTCCTGCTGAAAAGGGCCATTGGGGCAATGTTGCATGATGCATCTACATATGACAATTGTTTTGGCCCGAAGTCCCAATGGAAACAATGGGACAATGAAAACATTGAAGCGCTTCACATTATTGGTACGAAGTGCCATTAGGGTTCATGCAGGGAGAGCAGGCAGTCCGGAGAGACCCCTGGGGCCAGGAGGCTTGTTTTAGCCTCCCAGTGGGCGTCTCCTTGTGTGTTGCTGCGGTGCGGACCCGTGCTGCTGCAGCACACCATCAACTAAATGAAATTAGTGGAGTGCTCGCTCTGCTAACCTCGTTTAAGGGGAGGGGTAATTTTAGTAGTTTGCTATCAAGATCCTCGTGGCTCCCATGGCAGCAAACAACCAGGAGAAATTGGGCTAGGCTCCCTTAGCCCGATTTCTCCTGGTCATGGGAATAGCTTCATTGGCTGACATCCAGACCAACAATGTCCTTGTGGAAACCTGTTGTGTTAGTGCAAACCTCTTGCACTGGTTAGTTGTGCTAAGTCTGAAACTTGCACTAAGTCTGGAGATGTGCTCCAGACTAGTGATCTGCTTGCACAAGAAGATTTGCTACCTGTGGGACACCTCAAACACTTTGCTGGGAACTTTTGCACAAGAGCCCAGTTCCGAAAATCCCTGTGACTTTGCACAGCTATATGATCTTCTTGTACCGATGCAACTTCATTCATTGTGCTGGAGAGCTTCATTAATCTGAATGTCAGCCATGGAAAACAATAAGGCAATTAAAACATTGAGCGACATGATGCACAGCCCTCGATTGCTAGAAGGAGGACTAGGGCAAGAAGCCTTCAGTGACCCTGTGCTGAAGGCTTCACTCCACAGTGGAACAGGCATAGGAGTTTCATGTCTCTTCCCTCCCTCTCCAAGCCCTTCCAACTCATATAAAACTGTTCCTGAGGGTTGCACAACCCTCAGGAACAGATTTATACAAGTGGACAGGGCTTTTAGAGGAAGAGACACAAAACCCACTCTCCTTCCATGCCTGGTCTGCTGTAGAAAGAAGCCTTCAGTACAGGGACATGAAGGCTTCTTGTGGACCCACATCCCGCCTTCCAGTGACAGAGGGCTGTGCATCATGTCTCCCATTGAAAGCAACGGGAGTTTAAATAATTGCTCCACTGGTTTAAATGAGATGTAGTCATGGCTGAGGCCCAAAGTACCCATTTGCTTAAACATATGATTGCTGCCGATCCACATCTCTTTGTAAGGTGACAACATCATGCTCCTTGCCTCTCCACCTAGATGCAATTTCATTGGCTGCTGCTTTCAGGGAGTGGAATAATGCTAAGTGCAATGCTGAAAGAACATGATGGATATCAAACATGTCCTTGAATGAAATGGTATGAGGAAGAATGGGGAATAAGGTGAAGCGTGTCAGCAACCATGTGCCTCAGGTGATGGGATCTTCTGGATGGACTCTGCTTTGTATGCCATCATTGGCAGAGGCTTGATTGGCGTGCACATGGGACAGAGCCTTTTTGGTTGTAGCCTCCAGGCTCTGGAAATCGCTTTCACAGGGGGTCCAGGATGCTCCCTCACTGCCAACCTTCAAGGAGGTTTTAAAAGCTTACTTATTATGCCAGGCTATTAATCATTAATAGTAGGAAGGTCTGCAGGTAATGTTTCACATGCTGCCTTTGATATGCTATTGCCTTCTGTCTTGGTTTTATGATCTCACAGTATGATGTGTATTTTGTTGAATTTGAATTGTGATTTTAAGGTTTTATGCTAGCCACTTTGGGACAATAGTGAAAGTTAGGATATACATGGAAAAATCAACGAAAAAATGACAGACTGAATCAATGAGGTCATCCACACAATCAAAAACTGTGTTTTACCTGGGTTTGGTTGCTGTGTGTGTGCTCCCAAATTTCAGTTGTGTGGAAGCAAGTTAGGAGGAAAAGCTGGGTAGATTTTCCTATTATTTTGCTTCCACGCAATCACTTCTACCCAGCTTTTCCTCCTAACTTGCTTCCACACAATGGAAACTGGGAGCACACACAACTCCCAAACCCAGGTAGAACACAGTTTTTGATTGTGTGAATGGCCTCAATGTGTAGCCTGGCCCTAACTTTAGTTTTCCTGGCCACAAGACTATCCAGATGTATTACCCCAATTTATCTCAATCCATGGAAGCAAAGGCTGCAATTTCCAGCAGTATTCATTACAGCATTAATACAGTGGGCTTCCAAGCAAGACGAGGTGGGTCCAGGATGAAAACTGGTCTGTTGACACAGTTAAAATGAATTCCCCCGAGGAAAAAAGGAGGAGACCCCATTTTAAACTACCACATGGTGCCCTGTTATCAGCCTCTTTGTGTCATTCAATTATTAACTTTCATTTGGATGCATAAACCTTCCCCTGCCCCCCCGCCTTTTCCACTCCAGCTTGTTTGGAAAGAAAAGCTGCGGATGATCATACTTTACAAGGCAGATCCTGGGTCTGAGCTAGTTTAAAAGGGTCTGGTGGCTCAGTATCCCAATCTCCAGTCTCATTCGCTGCTGTAAAGAAAGAGCAGAGCTGTCTGAGGCTTCAGAGGCCAGGCGTGCACGGGCATGTGGTCTGGATACCTGCTTGCTTGGCACACTTCTCCAGGAGCTGAATATTCTTAATTCTCCTCCTTTCCCATCCTTCTGTTCTGCCTTCCTCAGCAATAGAGTCAACAGCTGTAGAAACACATGGAGGATCCTTGGCAGCTGCAAGGCACAGATGCTGGGCTCTGTAATGTACTTTTCCTGTCGAAGCAACTGAGTGTTTTGCTGGCTGCTCGAATGTCTTTATTGCTGTCTGAGTGGCTTGCGATGGCACTAGTTACAGTTATGCTGATGGTGGTGTGCAGCCACCCCTAGGGGATAGGAAATCATGTTGATGGCAGGGCACGCTGACTGAGCTTGTCCTTTAAGATGCCCACTATCATTTGCACCTATGTATCTAGAGATAACCGAATGCTCTTAAGAACAAGGTCTTCTGGGGGTGGCAGTGGGGGGGGGAATCAAAACAGTCACGATGGCCTTATTTTCACACAGAGATGTGCATTTGGTGGTGAAGCCTTTCTGTATCTATTGTGTTTAAAGCAGAGGTGTAGCAAGGTTAGAGTGGGCCCAGAGACAAGATTTTAAAATGCCCCCCCTCACTGAAGCTCAGCTTATGAAGTAAAGAAACCTTAAATGAGGCTGAATATGTGTGTGTGTGTGTGTATCTCTATCTCTATCTCTATCTCTATCTCTATCTCTATCTCTATCTCTATCTCTATCTCTATCTCTATCATCTCTATCTCTATCTCCTATGTGCCACACTAGAACATCATCCTAAAACAGAACATCATCCTAAATTATTTTTTAAAAGGTTTTGTAAATTGTGGACAATGCAAGCCATTGAATGGTACTAGAGAAAGACATGCTGTTCTGGTAGCTCCAGGTCTTAACACTCACATCAGTTTCGGAGGATGAATACAACTGAAGGAAGCCCGGGCGGGTGCGCGGCTGGGGGAGTCAGTCATATGACTTGCCTCTGGGTCAGCCCCCACAGGCAGTGGGTCCCCAGACAATTGTCTCCCCTTGCCCTATTATAAACACCCCTGGTTTAGAGGTGGAAGTGAAATTATGGTAACACATGCATACGAACAGGTGGAGGGAGGATTCTGCTTCCAACCCTGGTTTAGAACAAGCAGGGGTGGGATGGGATGTCTGAACATGCATCTGAGGTCTGCATTCACCAGATTTGGCATGGACATCATGACGAGTCCTAGCTTACTTTTAGAATCCTTCCTCTTCTTGCGCGCAAACGGATGGGGAGGAGAGTGAGCTTGCCCAGGACATGCAGAACTAGGATTAAATCATGGTTCTGCATGATGTCTCAACTTGGGGAGCTTTTCTGTGGTAGCAAGCATGAGTTGTCCCCTTTGCTAAACAGAGTCCACCTTGGTTTGCATTTGGATGGGAGACTACATATAAGCACTAGAAGTTATTCCCCTTAGGGAATGGGGCCATAGCTCAATGGAATGCCTGTGCCATTTTCATGCTTGCATGCAGAAGGTCCCAAGATCACGCCCAATGATATGAATACAAAAAATATTTATATATCGCTTAATAGCAAAAGGTTTCCAAAGCAGTTTACTTAGATAAAATTCAAATGAATGAATGAATGAATGAATAAAATGGCTCCCTGTCCTCAGAGGGCTCACATTCTTAAAAAGAAATTTAAGATAGACACCAGCAGCAGCCACTGGAGGAATGCTGTGCAGGGGCTGGATAGGGCCGGTTTGTTTGTTTGTTTATTAGATTTATATACCGCCCTTCCAAAATGGCTCAGAGCGGTTCACAGCATGATAAAAACAATTAAAACAAATAAACAATTACAAACTATTAAAACACAATAAAACCAATAAAACAGCTAAAAGCCCTGAAAATCAGGGCAACAATTTAAAACTATTTAAAACAGTTTATCATTTAAAACTCTGGAAGGCCAGGCCAAATAGGTAGGTTTTAAGGGCTCTCCTGAAGGATGGCAATGATTTCAAATTACGGATTTCTGCTGGGAGTGAATTCCACAGCCCAGGAGCAGCTACAGAGAAGGCCCGCCTCTGCGTCACCACCAGACGAACCGGTGGCAACTGGAGACGGACCTCCTCAGATGTTCTTAAGGTGGCAACTGGAGACGGACCTCCTCAGATGATCTTAAGGTGCGGTGAGGATCATGTAAAAGAAGGCACTCTCTTAGATAACTTGGACCTAAGCCGTTCAGGGCTTTAAAGGTAATAACCAGCACTTTGTATTTTGCCCAGAAACATATTGGCAGCCAGTGTAGCTGTTTCAAAACAGGCATAATATGGTCTCTCCGGGTTGCCCCAGAGACCAACCTGGCTGCCGCATTCTGAACTAACGGAAGTTTCCAAACTACGTACAAAGGCAGCCCCACATAGAGCTCATTGCAGTAGTCGAGCCGGGAGGTTACCAGCTGATGCACCACTGTTTTGAGGTCACCCTCTCTGAGGAATGGGTGCAGCTGTCGAATCAGCTGAAGCTGATAGAAAGCACTCCTGGCCATAGCCTCCACCTGAGATACCAGGGTGAGGCCTGGGTCCAGGA
Organism: Hemicordylus capensis; assembly: GCF_027244095.1. Classification (NCBI taxonomy): domain Eukaryota; kingdom Metazoa; phylum Chordata; class Lepidosauria; order Squamata; family Cordylidae; genus Hemicordylus; species Hemicordylus capensis. The sequence continues at coordinate 418,659,783 of NC_069657.1, forward strand.
ATACTCCCAAGCTGCGCAACTGCTCCTTTTGGGGGAGTTTAACCCCATCCAGCACAGGAAGATCTAACTCATCTCTCAGATTCTGAGCCCCCACAATGAGCACCTCTGTCTTGCTTGGATTCAGCTTCAATTTGTTCTCCCTCATCCTGCCCATTACTGCCTGTAGGCAGGCGTTTAGAGAATGAGTGCCATTTCCTGGAGATGAAAAGAAGTAGATTTGAGTGTCATCAGCGTACTGATAACACCCAGCACCACATCTCCTGATGACTTCACCCAGCGGTTTCATGTAGATATTAAAAAGCATTGGTGACAGAATGGAGCCCTGAGGGACTCCATATAGCAGCTCCCATTTTGAGGAGCAACTGTCACCAAGCTCCACCATCTGGAATCTACCTGAGAGATAGGAGTGGAACCACTGCAAAGCAGTGCCCCCTATCCCCAACTCCCCCAGGCGATCCAGAAGGATACCATGGTCGATGATATCGAACGCCGCCGAGAGATCCAGAAGAACCAGCAGAGTCACACTCCCTCTGTCGATTCCCCGGTAAAGGTCATCCATCAGGCTGACCAAGGCTGTCTCAACCCCATAGCCAGCCCTAAAGCAAGTTTGAAATGAATCTAGATAATCAGTTTCCTCCAAGTCTGCTTGGAGCTGGTCAGCCACCACCCTCTCAATCACCTTGCCCAACCAAGGGAGATTGGAGATTGGTCTGTAACTGTCTATCAGTAAGGGATCCAGAGAAGGCTTCTTTAGGAGTGGTCTAATCAATGCCTCCTTCAAACAAGGAGGCACCCTACCCTCCCTCAGTGATGCATTTATGATATTAACTAGGCCATCTCCAACAATCTCCTGCTAGATAGAAGCAGCCAAGTTGGGCAAGGATCCAGAGAGCAGGTGGTAGGCCTCACCGCCCCAAGCAGCTTGTCCATGTCCTCAGGCAGCACAGATTGAAACTGATCCAATCTAATACTGCAAAAGGGATTGCTGGACACCTCCTCCATAGATCCTGCAAAAACAGTGGAATCCAAATCAGCCCAAATACAGGAGATCTTGTTTGCAAAAAACCCATTAAAGGCATCACAGCAGAATGACCCCGGGGACTGATTTGAAGTAGAAGGAGCAGAAATCAAACTCCTCACAACCTGGGATAGCTCCGCTGAGCGTGAACCTGCAGCCGCAATGCACGCAGACCAAAAACTCTTTTTTGCCGCACGCACCGCGACCGCATAACTCTTCAAATGCGTCACATGCTGTATCCTGTCAGATTTGAACCGAGTTCTCCTCCACTTGCACTCTAGTCGCCTACACAACCACTTCAGCCCACACAATTCCTCAGTATACCAAGGGGCCATTTTTGCAGCAGGTCAGAAGGGACACTTAGGAGCAATCATGTCTACTGCCCTGATGAGTTCCCTGTTCCAGGTTCCCACCAGGGCATCAACAGAATCACTGGCCACACCAACATCAAAATCCTCCAAGGCCTTTTGAAATCCCACTGGGTCCAGCAGCCTTTTCGGACAGACCATCCTAATAGGTCCACCACCCCTACAGGGGTGGATTGCGGCTGTGAGACCAACCTTAACCAGGTAGTGGTCCGTCCATGACAATGGGGAAACAACAGGATCCCCCACCCACAGAACACCCACCTGATCCGAACAAAAGACCAAATCAAGTGTGTGGCTGGCAACATGAGTTGGTTCAGAAACTAATTGGGATAGGCCCATAGTTGTCATGGCCGCTATGAACTCCTGAGCCATACCAGACAAGCCAGTCCCAAAGTGGATATTGAAGTCTCCCAGCATTAAAAGTCTAGGAGACTCTAACACCAACTCCGCGACCAGCTCCATCAGCTCAGTTAGGGAGTTGGTTGGGCAGCGGGGTGGACGGTACACCAACAGAATCCCCAATCTATCCCTAGTTCCCAGCCATAAAAATATGCACTCGATATAAGTCAGCTGTCTCACAGGGGCCCTGGTAAGGGAAATGGTATTCTTATGGACCACAGCCACTCCACCACCACCACCGCCCACATCCACTAGCCTGCTGCACGACAGAATAACCTGGTGGGAGTAGCTGAGCCCACACAGGACTACTCGCCTCCCCCAACCAGGTCTCAGTTATACATGCCAGGTCAGCTCCCTCATCCACGATCAAATCGTGGACAATTTCGGTCTTATTCCGAACTGACCTGGCATTACAGAGGAGCAAGGCCAGACTCTGTGGGTCGTTGGGGCTGCTCCCCGGTTGATCTTCCCCTGCTAAATAAAGAGAATCACCACTTTAAAAAGTTGCCTCTTTGCTCTGTTAGCAGGGGCTAACTGAGCCTATTAGATCATCCATAATGATCTGACTTGGTATAAGGTATCATCCTATGTTCCTGTATTCCTACCTGGATCTGGATCTTACCTCTCATATTCAAGCTAAAGTCTGATGTTCTCCCTTTCCAGTTCAGCCCTCCCCTATCAAATCAGGAGTAAAATATTCACCCATGATATAAAATACCCATGATATAATAGACTACGGTTATATCATGGTTCTGCATGATGTCTGAACTGGATCTATCCAAGGTAAAAACTGGCATTCTCTCTCTGCACCTTCCCCAACAAACCAAGGGTAAAATACTCAACTCCCAAGCAGTATAAACTTAAAGTCTGTCTCAGCAGGTGTCTCTGTGCTGTTTTGTGTTTGCATGAAAACGTGTGAAATATTTATTTTTGATTCATACTATCTCATTATTACAGGTTTCCTTTACCACAGTGCTCATTTCAAAAGAAGAAGAAAAAAAAATCCCAAAGATTTTTATCTGTGTCTGAAACTTTCCAGTAGTGGTTGATCACACAAAAGTCGCACTGGTCCTAACCGATACAACACATTTGTTTTTATTGCTTCTTTCATCAAGTTGGATGTTCTCCAGGTGAAAAATATTATGAGGGTTTCTTTCTGTGCTGAAGAGATACATATTACGGACAAAAAGCCTTTGGGGGTTTTTAATTAGTTTTAATTGTTTTAATGTTAAGCTGGTTTTCAGGGTTTTAATTGTTTTGACAGTTTGTTTTTTAAGATATTTTTTAAATTGGTGTATATGTTTGTATTTCTGTTTTAACAGTTTTTAATGATTTCTGTTTTTTAATTGTAAACTGCCCCGAGCCAGCTCGGAAGGGTGGTATAAAAATCAAATAAATAAATAAACCCATCAAAGCATCCAAACAGAAAACTGAAATGGCTGGTTGCAACAGGAAACCATTAGAAACCACCAGATGGTGGCTTCTAATAAGTGAGACATGCTCATGCGTTTATTTATTTATTTTCTTATATATTTGCTCCTCTGGCCTTCAATATGTGTTTCCAAGGCGGATTACAAAGTATTACAATTAAACAACAAAAACAAGAACTCAAACCACAAACTAGAACAGCAAATAGCAGCAGAACAAGTCGCAGGGATTAAAAGGTTAAAAACAGCATTAAACATGATAGAAGTGTAAAAGCTTGGGGAAATAAAGCGGTATTTGATGAGCACCCAAAAGATATGAGAGTAGGGGCCAGGAGAGTGTTCCGGGGGAAAGCACTGAAGAGACAGGAGGCTAGGGGTGTGTAGTCAGACAGATTGGGAGGTCTGGCATGACCATTTCCTTCCCCCACCGTGGGGAGAAAGCTGGTTGGTGGAAACTGCCCATGGTTTCTTTAAATGCCAGTCCAGCAGTGGTGTGAGGAAGGCTGGGCATCTGTGGGGGATGCTGAGAGCAGCTGTGCAGAGCAGGGAATGCCCCAGGGGAGTCTGGGAACAAGCGGGGGGGGGCAGATGGGAAACAGTGTAGAGATGCCTGGGGATTGCTGTTGCTCCCAAAGTCTCTCCCATGGGAACTACAGTCCAGCCCAGGCATCCCCCCACCACCTCTGCTGGATTGGCATTTAAAGATCACACTACCCAGGGCAATTGCTCTGTGATTGGTTGCCTCCCCATGTTGGGGGAGGGAATGGCCAGGTCAGACCACCTGAGCTGACTGACTGCACACCCCTTCAGGATGCCACAATGTAGAAGAGCTTCTTTTCAGCCACTGTCCGTCGTACCTCAGATGGCGGGGGGCACCTGAGGATGGTCTCTATATGTGCCTGAAATGCATGGGTACCTGATTCTCCAGCGGTGTCGTGCAACTCTGAATTAGAAATAGGCCAGAAGCCCATGAAGCTGTTGGAGCAACAAATACATTCCCAACCAATCCCAGTTAGCAGCCTAGTGGTTTCCTTTTGCATTAGCTGTGGTTTCTGAGCAGTCCACAAAACGAACCCCATATAGAACATATTACAGTAGTCTAATCTAGAGGTTACAAACGCATGGATAACTGTGGCTAGGCTATTTGAAAAAGCTCTGATTCCCAGGCCTGCACCATTCTCAGGATGCTGAGGACAAAGGAAGTAGAAATCACTGCAATCCATTTGAAACAGAAACCATACTCAACAGAAACCATGCTCTATCACTTCCAAGAGTGAAAAAAGATGACTAAAGAGCGGCCCAAACAATAAGTAAAGGGGTCAGGACTGTAGGAGGGCATCATAGGCCTATTCAGCGCCAAAGCATGTTGGCCGAACCCAGTTTCTATTCAGGTCTGATCTAACCCCAAATGAGGAGTGCTTTGCTTGGGATCAGACCAGATCCAATTGGGCCACTGTGGACCTATCTGCTTCAGGAATGAATAGGCCTCCAAAGCTTTGCACAGCATATGCAAACTACATAGATCATTGATCAGCCTAAGTATAAGCAGTTCCATGTTTAGCAACAAAATAGGCATTACATCAGTTATACCATTTCATCTGGAGAGTATATGTGATTATCATTTTCTGCCCTGCCTTGTGTCTCAGTGGCTGACACAAGAAAGAAACTTCCCTTCTTCCTCTCACTGCAGAATATTAATCCATTCATTAAGAGCAGCAACGTGATGCACTGGACCAAGCTGTAAAATTGCTCAGACACCTACAGGTCCACAATGGCCCTGTAAGCAAAGCAAATGCGCAAAAGCTAATGGATATTATGCAAATAACTCAAGGTCTTTAGAAGAATAATAAATCTCTTGAAAACTCAACTCCCTTTCTGAGTTATGCAGATGTTAATAAACATGGTTAGTCTAAACCTGAGAAATATAAAATTATTCCTATGGTATACAAAGTGAAGCTGTATATCTTGGAAATGCATTGCAGACTATATTTGCAATACTTTTGGTGTGGGACTGAGGGGGGGTTAATACTATTATTGCAGTTGTTATAGTCACCACATAAACCTGTTTTTATGAAAAATCAATACGGAGAGTTAAAACAAGTTGTTCTTGTTTAACTCTTGTTTTTGTTTCTTTTTCACGGTAATTAAGGTTATAGTTGGGTGACTCTGGGCCAGTCACTTCTCTCTCAGCCTAACCTACTTCACAGGACGAGAAACCTAAGTATGTAGTACACCGCTCTGGGCTCCTTGGAGGAAGAGCGGGATATAAAATGTAATAGATAGATAGATAGATAGATAGATAGATAGATAGATAGATAGATAGATAGATAGATAGATCCGGCAGATGGGTTCTTACCAGATCAGCCTACTTAACATCCTCACAAGTTAGCCCACTTGTGCCTCAAATGTTCACGCGTCCGCCATCTTGTACTGGGGTGGATCATCACAAACTAAGCCGTTGAGGTGTCTCTATGTGTCCCTACAACTGTACTCAATTTGGTTCATATTGATCCAGGCATTTTGAAGTTGATAGCGGGGGACATACATACACGGAAACACACACACACACACACACACACACACACACACACACACACACACACAATTCTGAGTGCTCTCAAAAGTTCACTTTCCTTTAGGAAAGTAGGCTTAAAGAGAATATTAATTAGTTTGTGCTCTACCAGTGCTTGCTTTGAATCTCTTGGGTTGTATTTGCCTATTTTGTCATCACTGTCGTCATCGTCCCTATATTGGGGGCAAACTATTATTTTAAGCATTGCTATTGCTTCTCCCTCACTGATTTCCATGGAAATAGGAGTTGCTGAACATGCCGCCAGTGACTGCCAGTTTTAGCAGCTTGCTGACTGCTCGCAGAACAGTGAAAGGCTCAGAGCGTCATTAATATAAAGTTGACGGAAAAAAGGATCAAATGTAGAGGTTTTTTTAAAACCGAAGGATAAAAAATATACTCCATATGTTAACATTGTCTTTCTATTACACAATTTTCTTCATGTAATTCAGACTGCTGGTTTTGGTCTATGAGGTACTATATGACTTGGTGTGTCAAGTCATATTTGTATATATAATACCGATGGCTTCATCTTGTTATAATAATAGTTGCATAGTACTTTTGAGTGTTTCAAAGCGGCTCACCTTATTAATCTTGCTGTAATCATTAAAACAGCCCTGTAAAGAAAATAAGCATTATTGCTCCCATGTTGCTGTTGAGAGCTGAAAGAAGGAAGTAGGTTGCCTAAGGTCACCGAGTGAGTTTGTGGTAGAAGTAAGATTCAGACTGGTGAGGCCCACACACTGAGCAACTATGCTACACAAGATCTAGGGTTGCCTTCTGCTAGGAACATGGGAACATTGAAAGCTGCCATATACTGAGTCAGACCATTGGTTCATCTAGCTCAGTATTGTCTGCACAGACTGGCAGCGTCTCTTCTCCAAGGTTGCAGGCAGCAATCTCTCTTTCTCCAAGCCCTATCTTGAAGATGCCAGGGAGGGAAATTGGGTCCTTCTGCATGCAAGCATGCCAGTGCTCTTCCCAGACAACCTCCATCCCCTAAGGGGAATATCATACAATGCTTACAAATATACTCTCCCATTCATATGCAACCAAGACAAACCCTGCTTAGCAAAGGGGACAAGTCATGCTTGCTACCACAAGACCAGCTCTCCTCCCATGCTGCATGTTATGTCTCAGCCTCAACACAATCTTTCTGCCCAACAAGCATAATCTCTTTATACCCATTAATACATCAGACAGACAAGCCTTTAGACATTTTAGCATCAATGACACCAATGTATTCTACCTACCTACCTACCTACACAGACACAGACACACACAGACACACTCCAAAATATAAAATAAATGGGGAGACCAACAAAGCAGTGCAATTCCATCTGTATAAAGAACTTAAAAAGCAGCTGACAATTTCTAAAAAATTAAAACATTTCCACCTGATGCCAAAAGGTATAGAGTTCACCCACTCTCATCTGCCAATACTGCCACAACCATACTCCACACTGATCTCCTGTGCTTCTGGTTTGAGAAGTCATATCAGTTGCTGCATTGTTTCTTGTGTTCGTCAACCATCCAAGGCCACCATAGTACCTCGGCATATGCCTCCTCTTGGCTGTTGGTCAGACAGCCAAAAGGCGAGAGGCTTGCAGGGTATGTCAGTCATCAAGGCCCAGGCACTCCCATTGGCAGATAGTGGTGCCTGTGGAGAAGGCAGGTGTAGCTTGAGTTCCACAACCACACTCCACCAACTCATGCCTCTGCTACAAAGCGTTTGGCCAGGTGTGTAGATATGTGTGACCATGGGCCTTTCGGTCCCTCTCTGCCTTGGCACATCTGAGATGCTGGCCTTGGTGTATTAAATAAAACTGAAAAACCACTGTATATTATCCTGAAAGAATTATGGAGTCCTTCTAGGTCAGGTATTCAATGGCTTCTCCCCCTTAGAGCTGGTCTCTGCCTGCTCATTTGCTTATAGAAATCTGCCCTTGACCTAAAAGCTTGGTCCCTGATCCATGCAATTGGGTCTGATAAATTCCAGTTATAGCAGAGGCTTACATCCTCCACACTTACATTCTCCACAGGACTAGGACTACAGAGGTAGCCCTGTGGAGATGCAAACAAAGAAAAACAAAACACCTGGAGCTTAAGTGTCTTTCAGACTTCCTCCTCAAGCCCAGCAGAGGCAGAAGGAAGGAGGGTGTGAATTTTGCTTCTCTCTCTTCCCTCTATATCGTGTATTCGATGCTCAGGAATCTGTCCCTGAGGGTAATGAACCTCTCGGGGACAGATTTCTGCACGTGAAAACAGAGGTGCTCTTATACCTGGACTTTGGGGGCAAAGTCCAAGGGCCTCCACAGCCCTTGGGGCCCCCCAAATTCTCTTTAGTATGCCCTGGGTGGTGTGGTCACCCAGTGGAGCATGATGATGCTTAATTTGCAGGGGGAAGGGCTCCAAAGGCCTTTAGGTCCAGGCTCCAATATTACCTAGGTGCACCTCTGTGTGAAAACTCAACCTGGAGAGGAAAGAGGAGCGAAAATCATGCCCTTCCCCTCTCTGCTTCCACTGGGGCTGCAGAGAAATGCTGGAAGGTACTTAAGCTCCAGTTTTTTGGTATCTCCACAAGGCTACTTGCAATGTCCTAGCCCTGCTGAGAATGTAAGACAGGATTTTTAATGTAAGTTTGAGCCATTACAAATTTCCCATCCATGTCACCATCCAGAGCATTAACAAAACAGGTAAAGCTAACTGACCCCAATACAGTTTCCCGAGATACCTTATATTAACCTCTCTTTGAATGGAGGAACAGCCGTACGTAACCACTCTTTCTTTTTCATTGCTTGCTTGCCCACGTTTTAATCCATAACGAAGATTTTACCTCTAACCCTATGGTTATTTATTTTCTTTAATAGTCTTTTATGAGTGTCTTATCAAACCCATTTTGAAAATTCAGGGGAATGATTATGCCCTCAGTCACCTTAATCTAGTATTTTATTAACTTTTTCAAAAACTGTTTCACTTTTCAGTGGTGCTAAACGGTGTGGTGAGGAAAAAGTATTGATAGATTCTTCAGACAGGACTGCACCAAATGTTCTCTCATTCATATTTGGCACAAATCGTGTGCCATCAGAGGTGCTGAAATGCCCTCTCTAACCCTTACATCTGTGCATATTTGCCTCCTCCCCATTTTGCATCTGTTTGCAGCCCAGTCTGTGGCTTTGGCACTATTTTTTAACCTTGATTAGGGCATCCTCATTCATTATGAGATTCAAGGCAATCAGGGATCATGTAGTGAAGTTGATCATGTCGCAGTGCTATGTAGCCAATCAGATTTGGCTATGTGATGACATACTTGAGGTCATACATAGCTGACTGAGAGCAAGGGCAGCGCTTTCTGGGCTGGTCACGTGGGTGATCTTAGCCAATCAAATTGCCAGTTACCTGTACACTAAAGTAGCTACACAGATATTGCTCCCTTCTGCTGTAGGTCTCTTTTACCAAATCACCACAGTGGGTCTTCAGTTTTTTTTCATTGCCCCACAAGCTTTTCCTTGATGTCATTGTTCACAAAATGTCTGTCTCCCTTTTGCTTGGCATTGGTAACTTCCATGAAACTTTACTTAAAGACTGTTTAATCTATACTTGCTATATTGAAGAACAGCCCTGCTAGGTCAGGCCCAATGTCTATCTAGTCCAGTATCCTGTTTCATACAGCAGCCCACCAGATGCCCCTAAGAAGCCCACATGCAAGATGTGAGGGCTTGTCCTCTCTCTTGCTGTTGCTCCCCTGCAACTTGTATTTAGAGGCATCTTGCCTCTGAGGCCAGACTAGTACCTGTACTCCATGAATTTGTCTAAGCCATCCAAGTTAGTGGCCATCACCACATCCTGTGGCAGTGAATCCCATAGGTTAATAATGCACTCTATGAAAAAGTACTTCCCTTTGTCAGTCCTAAATTTCCAACCTTCAGTTTCATCAGATGACCCCCGGTCATTTGATGTGAGAGAGGAAGAAACATTTCTCTCTGTCCACTCTCTCTACTCCATACATAATTTTATACACCTTGATCATGTCTCCACATACTTGCCTCTTTTCCAAACTAAAAGGCCCCAGATGCTGTAGCCTTGCCCCATAAGGAAGGTGCTCCAGGCCCCTGATCATTTCATTTCTCAGCATCCTTCTGCTGAAGGTCAGTCACTAGTTCAATGTAAAGATGACAAGTTTGCAGCACCTCAATTGAGATGATGTCTCTTGGGAAGCTGAAAAGAACATTTTAGAAGGTCATAACGCCTGGAAAAAGAAAGACAATATTTTCTGAGGAAAGTACAAAGTCAGCAGCAATCATTTCAGAATGAAGGTGACCAATTGCACAATTAGTTTATTATTAATCTGCTAGCTAAATATTTTTATTATAATTTATTATAATTACTGGAGTTCCTCTTACTGGAGGGAGGCTACACCCCAAGTTCAAGGGAGAGGTTTTGTCCTCACTATAATGACATCATCTGCTTTTTGTTAAAGTTCATGTATATCCTGCTTTATATCTTGGTCATCATGGAACTTTCGATTGTATCAAAAGAATCTCTCTGCAGTCTCTCAGCCAGGCAGTGTCCAGAGCCACAACTGCTTAGCTTTAACAAAACTGCTGTATTGTCTGCTATCTTCAGGCCATTTCTTGGGATCTGTAGCATGTTACATTTAAGAGCAAATGACAGCCATTCACTTATATGGGTGGAAGTATAGTTAATACTTAGGCACATTGCTGGAATGGATACTAAGCCTGTGACTGGTGAACACAGAAGAGGAGGCTTGCTCCTCCCTTCAGAAGTTTGGCCAATAGCAACTGGTTTACTTGGTCCCATAAAAGTCAATGGGAGCCATTGAGAACCAAGTCAGTCCCTATCTGCATAGCTGCATCTCAGATTTTGTATCTTGATCATGCATGAATGGGGTGGAATGTTGTGAAAGTGGAATGGAATATTGAGAATTGGCCTTCTATATAGGCAGCCATTTCCATGTGAGTATCTAGGAGGCATTGGAATAGTCTGTTAGAACCCACTGGTTTGCATATCACTGGATATTATTTTTGTTTCATAACAAATGGGAAAAGATGATCCATGATGGAAAGAAAAAAAGGGCTCTGGCAAAAACAAATATCACCAAAGAAGTCAAATAAATGTACCATCATCTCTTCCTCTCCTGGTATGAAAAAGCAACATTTTGCAAGCAATGGCCCAGATGGGCTCATGGCTTGCACGCCAAAAAGTGTTGAAACTTATTCCAAATCCGATACACAAGCTGCCTCCATGGCAGCCTCTGGTGTAAAGGTGGTCCTTCCATGTTGGGATTTGAAAAAGAACTGCAGGTTCTGTTAGGGAAGCCATGGCTTGAGAAAATGTGTGAGAAATCATGAAATTTGTGCAGATCAATTCCTGGAAAAACAGAACACACACACAGACACACACACTGATCAGGAATACATTTCTGAACTAGGTTAACACCTTCTGTACAGGAAAGTGCATCCGTTTCCTGTAGTCCTGTATATTCCCTCATGTTAAGAGACCAGCTCCACCATTAACATTCTTAAAATGCATCCTTGGCAACAAGGCATGCCGTAAACATTTGAAGAGACATCTCTCTCTTTTCTTTTTCTTTAGTTACCTCTTTTGTCACACATTTTTATCACAAGAGCTATAAACACATTTTGAAAGCAGATGAAAATGTAAAATATAAAAGATGCTAAAGTGAAAATATAACCCTTGCCACTAAATGCCAATACTGGAAGATGTTCAAGACGTAGTACAGCTACAGGGAATGCCAGTATCCAGATGCCCATTAAAAGGACACTTAGTCAGTTTAAGGGATATGATTTTTAATCCTCTTTTCATAAATCTTAAGTTTTCCCATAAAAATAAGAACCCATTAATCTCTCATCATCTTGCTACCTGACCCTTGATCTGTGGACCTTCTGCATAGGAAGCTGCTGTATAATGAGTCAGACCATGGATCCGTCTAGCTCAGTATTGTCTTCACTGACTGGCAGCAGCTCTCCAAGGTTACAGGCAGGAGTCATGTTCCCATTTCTTTTGCTATGTAAACTGCTTTGAGAACTTTGAGGGGGGTTGTTGAAAAGCAGTTTATAAATACTCTGAATGAATGGATGGATGGATGGATGGATGGATGGATGAATAGTATTGTTTGGCAAGAGGCAAAACACAGTCTTAGCATTCTATAGCAAAGTGTAGCTCAGGTGAAGGAGAAGGAGAAGAAGGAGAAGCCACTGCCAGTCTGTGTAGACCAGGGATTTTCAATGTTGTGTCCCTAGAAGTTATTGGACCAACTCCCATAATCCCCATCCAAAGGCCACTGGGGCTGGGGATTATGGGCATTGAATTCCAATAACATCTAGAGACCCAACATTGAGAATCCCTGGTGCAGACAATACTGAGCTAAATGGACTAATGGTCTGACGTGGTATATGGCAGCTTCCTGTGTTCCTAGATTTCTTCCATCTTCCCCAGCCTTTCTGTTTGGAAGCACTGGCTGACACCCAGACTAATGAAGCACTGGTGCAGTAATGGTGCGCTGATGCTATGGGGAAGTGATGATGTTCGTCAATCTCCTCTTCACTCGGAAGCCAACCGTGACTCCCAAAAATATGTCCCTGAACATCATGCAGCCCACAGGGATATATTTTCAGGAGTCACAGTGGACTTCATAAAGAGCAGAAGAGCAACAAAAATTATCCCTCCCCATAGCATAAGTAAAGCAGTAGCAGCACTGGTGCTTTATAAGTCTGGATGTCGGCCAGCATCCGTTACATGCTACTTAATGGCATAGTTACAAAGAAGTAATAGTACTGATGCCAGAGGTACAATATATATTCATCTCACAGGAACCATATTTTGCTTTAGGAACCTGACTGATATCCAAGACCAGCTTCAGAGGCCCTGTTTTCTGCCCCATCATCATGGGGACAGTGCCTTTTTGGAGGTGGTGCTGAAATTTTAGGATGTCTCTTTGAGTTCATCTGCCAGAGTCCTTAGCCCTATTCAGACATTATGTTGTACAAGTGTACAGATGTCTGTACACTTGTTCATGTTTTTGTGTGAATGACTGTACCTGCATTCATTTCTCAGGTACAGGCCCCTCAGTTGCATAGTACAGATAGGAAGTGTACTGCTGTACTTTTGTTCAACACAACTGTACCTGTGTACAGATCTGTACCTGTGTACACTGTGTACTCATTGTACAAGTGTTGAACACAATAAGAACAGGGATCTTCTCTACTTGTGTTTAGACAAATAAGATGGAAAACCGATTTGTTCAAACAAGCTTTTTAAATATGTAATGGTCTGTTGCTTTTAAAAGTTTCTTCTTTAAAAAAAAATTGATTTAGGTCCATATTTAGCACTAGTATGTATTCTAATGCTGCTATTTTATTGCTTTCATCAAAAATTTCGTATTTTCCTTGTTTATTGATACTTTTATGTTTTGTAAGCTACTTTGGGTATAATTCATATAGAAAAGTGAAAGAACAGTAATAATATTAACATTTATTTTTATCTTCAGGATTCATGGAAATAGGTAATAGTAGGGTCTTAAACTACAAATCTGAGAATCATATGTTGTTGCAGAAGCTTGCAAAGGTTAACATTAGCAGCAACTGAAATGTCTATTAAAATCATATACTTTTCACCAAGGAAATTAAATAGAAAAGATGGGCAGATCAGTGGTAAAGAGCATAATGGGAAAGGCAAATGGTATAATGAGAATAATGCCATGAGATTATCTGTGGGCAAGAGGGGCATAATGGGAATGAGATAGTATTAAGGACAAAAGGTTCAATCCTGTGAGATGACAAGCATTCCCTGGAAAGTGGGAGAAAAGACTCCGTTTAAAACCTGTGGCAGTTGAAAGCATTCAGTACCACGTGGGATCAGGCCCACAATCAGAGACTCCCATATTAAGGGCAATAGTCTCATCCTTGGTTCTTATGAGATGCCAATTTAGGCATCTTAGTCAAAGACTGGCATGTTGAAAGGACCCACACAGATCTGGGCAGATTTCCTCTCTGCCCCTAATGCATATCCCACTAGAGTTAAACCATATCTGCTTCATTTGATATTCTGGGGATGCTCGGTACTGTTTTAATTTGCAGTGCCTATTTGCCGCGTGTTCTCTATCTTCTTGCACACTCAACAGAAGTATGCAAGATTTTTGTTTTGTTTTGTTATTTCGTATGTTTTTATCCAAAACCTAATTCATTTAGTTTCTCATTCATTGAATTCTCATTCGTTTCAATTAACTCAATTATTTGTATTATCCATATTCATTTTCGTTTCACATCTGGCAGAGTTGTGGCTGGTGCTCTGTTTGAAGGCACATTGGGGGAAATGGGTGGCCACCATTTCTTCCCAGAATGCCTCAGAATGATGCAAGGTCCAGAACATTCCGGGGAAGAAAATGGTGGCCGCCAGGAAGTGCCTGTTACAATGTGCTCCAACATCAACAGGTAAGGCTGCAAAATTTAAAAAATGACAGTTGCTTCATTCACAGCTCTTCAGGCCTTCTGACTTTCATTTAGCAACTCATAATGAATAGAAATTAATGGGCCCCATTTTGTTCATTTTTAAAATGTGTTATGAAATAAATACGCACACCCTGCCCGCTAATTTGCACTTCCTATGCAAGTTTTTTTTAAATCTGTGCCCATGCGCATGGCATGGGTGGGCACAGTTTGTTTGGGTGCTACCCTTCTATTACCAACCTTGCTTTCTCGTACCCTCCTGTGGTATATGGACTGGGGAACTGTGCAAGTAACCAGCAACAAAGGGTGCAGCGTGAAGGTGAAGGGGCCTTGGAACCAGACATGGGAATGTGAAAGAATAAAATTAATTCCCATCATATTTAATTACAGTGATGGTCAGTCCTAAGATTAGTGCAAGATTTGGACTGGCACACATTTTCAAAATAGATGTGGTTTAATGTGATCCACCCCCACCTTTAATTGAGGGTCCGTCCCCCGCTTAAGCTTGATAATGGTTTGACCAGTTTCAAGCAGTGCAAGACACAGACAGCATGGCAGTGATCGGCAACAAATTCACAAGGGATCATTTTGTACTGCCACATTACTTGCTTATTTATTTCCAGAGCACATGTAAAGACTGGGCATGTTACCTAGAAGAAACAATGACAAAGGTTGTGTCTTCAGGCATCCAGTCATGATAAGATACACAAGGAAAGCAAAGTGCAGAGAAAAGAAAGATCAGCTAGAAAATGCCAATTGAGGAGGCATGTTTTTAGACAGGTGTCCATTAAACAGAAGGATGGAACATCTAGCAGGTGTCCATCAAGCAGAAGGTGTCCATTGAACAGAAGGATGGATGTAGAGAGTAACATTTAGGGCTGCGCTGGAATGGCCTTCTGGGGGCGATCCTTCAATGAGGTGAGGTGAGGCAGTTACCTCAAGCATCAGATCACTGGGACACTAGTGGGGCAACCAGATGCCTTCTGACACCTCATCTGCCTCCCTCTGACAGGTGTCACCATCGGTTCAACTCTTCACCATGCAGTGGCTCAGTGGAAATGTATGTCTGTGCCCACCAAATCAAGTGGCTCTCATAGCTGGCACAAACATATTCATTTATTTAGCATATTTTTAATACACTTCTGGGCAGTTTACAATAAAACAACACAGATTAAAGCAAACATTGAAACATGAAAACAATTTTAAAACAACGATGAATTCTATAAGTGCAATTAAAAGCCTGGATGAATAAATGCATCCCAACAGCCCTTTTAAAGGCTGTTGGAGATAGGTCAGCCTTGGAGAGCAATGGAGAAGGCCCTTATTTATTTGTTATTTATTTATTTTACATATTTTTATACTGCCCAAAACTTACGTCTCTGGGCGGTTTACAAGAAGTTAAAAACAACATGAAAACATTAGTTAAAAACAAAAACAAGAAATTTAAAACACAACAACCCTCCCCTGAGTAGCCACCAGATGAGCTGGTGGCAACTGCAAATGGACCTCCACGGGTGATCTGAATCAGCGGAAGGACTCATAATGGAGAAGATGTTCTCTTAAATACTCTGGGCTTAAGCGAATTAAAATAAAGAGGTGGAGGTGGTGGTGAAGGAGGAGGAGTGTGGTACACACATGATAGAAAAGGAGTGGCATTTGATCCCCTGCCTCAGGCACACTCAGGCCTTGCAACACCACTGTAACCTCCCTCCCCAGATTCACTGCCCCATTCACAGACAGCCAAGTTGGAGGCCACTTCTGCAATGGTCATGGCGGGGGAATGGAAAGGTGTATGGAACAGGGGCTAGATATGCGAACCTCATGTACAGGGTTGGTGTTTGGCTAGCGATGGCTGCCATCCCCACCATAATTCTCTGGGAATGCATCATATCCCAGGGACTTCTGGGAAAAAACAGTGGCCACTAATCAGCCAGAGGAGCACTGCTGTCAACAGGTGGAGCACTGTACTACTGCCATGAAAGTGGCAGCGGCAGATAAAGTGGATCAGTGGGGAAGCTTTTGTTCTCTCCCCCTTCCCCCCGCCATGTTAAGCAGAATGGTCTTACATTCATGCTCTCAGCCTCGCCCTACTTCCAACAGTAGGGGGCAGCAGGGGAGAACAGAAAGAGTTAATAAATGGAGGCTGTAATCCTGGGTTTATGGAGGGCAAGTACACCAGAGGATCAGAGACAGCATATTGGATAGAGAAGAGACCGGGTAAGAATTGGGAGCAACAGAATAGATATATAAAAGTATAAACTGAATACAAGACAAAAGAGGTAGCCAGAGTTAAGATCAGAAATGTGTACCATTGTCATAGCGACAAACTGAACAGATTAGCTGAAGAATTAAAAGCAGAGGGATGAGATTTGAAAGAAGAGGCAGAAAAGCCAAGCAAAAGTTGCAGTAGTCAATACAGGAGACTGTGTGCATGAAGAAGAGTTTTAGCTGCATCAAAAGAAAGGGCAACATGTATAGACATTATGAATATGAAAGTGACACAATGAAGCAACAGAATAAATATTTGGGGAGAAAGGAAGTGAAGTATCAAGCTCATTCTGTGGATCTGAGCTTGAGCTGTGGAAGAAACAATATAATTTACCTTGTCAAAGAGAAAGTGAGAGAGGAGAAGCACTGAGTTGAGATGAGATGATACAAAACTTCTCTCTTGCCTGTTTTTTCTGCAAATCCTATGGTGATGATGAAGAAATGTACTGTATCTGAAATCAGCCAACTTCCACCACTGACCACCTCTTAGGTGGTGATGGGAACTGTGTTGTGCAGGAACACTCTTATGGTGCCAGAACATATAACTTGGTTGTTGGATGCAAGGCTCCTTCCCACCCCACTAGCACCTGAAAAACTTTGTGCTTTTCCATACAGATTGGCTTCTCAGGAAGAGAGCAGATAACTTTACATTGTGCCAGACAAGTCACTGATTAAACTTAGAAAGATTGGACATGTGTGGTGAAAGTGGGAAGCCCTGCTCACTAGGAAGCCCTATCCACTCTGCCATGAAAGTGTCGCTGTGCAGACGTAAAGAGGTTTAACAAGATCCAGACCCTGATTATGTGGAGCTGGTTTGGGGGGAAAAGATACTGAGCTACCTGGGAAGGGGAGAGTTAACCCAAGCAGCTCGTGTCATCTGGGCCACAAGGAGACCTCTTGACCCAGCTGCTGGGCAGCCCTGGGCAGCCCAGATTGGCAACCCAGATAAAAGATGAGGTAGGAGGAAAACAAAGCCTATTAGAAATGTGCACAAAACAAATTTTTCAATTTGTTTCATATTCAAATCGAATTCCAAAAATTCAAATAAAATTTGAATCTGATCCAAAAATTTGATTCGAATTTCAATCAAGTCAACCCTGTTTTTGCACATATTTTAACCAATCAGGGGGCCTGAATGTTTTTAAAAAGTTGCCATATGGTTTTTTAATTGAATTTGAATTGAATTTCAAAAAACTGATGCAAATTTGAATTGACTCGCCCTTTTAAGGGGTGACTTGATTTGAATTCAAATCACTCAAATCACCCAGATTCGAGTTGAATCGATTCAAATTCTATCTGAAACTGTCCTACCTCACTTTGTGGTGGTCTGGAGCACCATGGTGTTAAGAACAGCTTCCAGGAGGGACTGCCATAGAGTGCTGGGGGGAAAACGCAGCCAGGGAGAGGAGTGCTGCTATACTGCCATGGCTACCTCTCCACTGTTTGCATGTGCATTGTGGGATATGGGAGGGCTGTTCCCTCCCTATTCCCACTGTACCAACTGTGTGGGTGCATGATTGGCAGAGCCTAGAGGAGGCTCCAATTGTCTGGGGGAAGGCAGGTAGGATCCTGCCTTCTCCCCAACCCACCTCACTTTGGTTATGTGAACAGCCTTACTGCTTCCCCTCACATTCCGCCCTCCCCTATATAATTGTCTCCCTCCTTGGGAAAGCTTAAGATGTTGACTTCTGCTGTTAGGCCCTTATCTGAAAAGGTGGTAATTCTGTCATCTTCTGCTTTCAAAGAAGGCAGCAAAAAAATCTACGTTGCTTTCTCTGTCAAGGAGCAAGATAGAGAAGGAACATAGAGTCTAGTGCAAAATCAGTTCCAAAGCACGGGTGGCCAAAGCCAGAAAAAAAATCAGGGTCTTGAACATCCTGAGTCTTGAAGCACTTGTGTAATGAGTTGCACTAGCGCAAGAAAATGGGGTTTTTCAGAACTTAGCTATTTCATTCCTGAGTAAAAGTTCCCTGTAAAACAGTTGAGGCATGCCACAGGTTGTGCAACTGTGCTAGTGGAACAGATTCATGCCCACAAAGCATCCTTCTGCAAAGGCTTCCCTAGGATGTCAGCCACTGCAGCAAACAGTCATGAGCAAATTGTTACTTGTTGGAACCTGGACCTCAGAATAGGTCCCAGTTGCTGAATAGGGCCACCACTTTTTGGAGAAGTTTTATCCTGCTGTGGCTGTGTCACATTGTGTTCAGCAGCAAGGACCAGGGATGTCTTGTGGTCTTGCAGTAGTGAACATGCATTTCCCCCTTTGCTAAGCAGGGTCTGCTCTGGTTTGCATTTGGATGGGTAAATACATGTGAGCTGTATGCTGTGAGAGGGGCTGGGGCTGTAGCCCAGTAGTAGAGCATCTGCTTTGCATGCAGAAGCTCCCAGGTTTACTCCCTGGCATCTCCAGGTAGGGCTGGGAGAGACTTCTGTCTGAAACTTTGGAGCGCCGCTGCCGATCGCTGTAGACAATACTGATCTAGATGGACCAATAGTCTGACAGTATAAGGCAGCTTCCTATGTCTTAGCCCTAGGGCAACCCTAGAGCAACAGTCTCCAGGGCAACTGTTCAGAACCATGGCTAGAGCTAATCATGAGCTGGGTAGTATAACAAGGGGACATTGCTCCAGCAACAGCTATCTGGAGACTGATGGCTTGCATAGGCCACATTTGTACATCCAATGGACCTCCCATCCCCATTCTCTTGTCCACATTCGGCCCACAGGGAGAGCATCCTCTCTGCAGTCAGAGGAGAGGGAACTGGCTGTGTAGGCTTCCTTCTTTCTTGAAGGACAGCCTGCACAGCCAATCAGGGGGAGAGAGAGAGAGAGAGAGAGAAGAGCCTCAACTCCAGTCCAGTCGAATGCAGCCTCCACTGCTGTATTTGGATGTCATGGAGGCTCCATGAATCCTCGGTTGTAAGCAGTGAAACTCACTACAATCCACGGGTTCAAACTGGACTCTCCCGAGCGGAAACTTAGGTCACGCAACAGGTGGGACCAGAATTGCATGTATTCAGACATAACAGTAAGGAAATCGCAGGTCCCTGCAACTCCAGTTCCCCATTACATGCATATGTGGCTACTGTCTGCGGTGAAGATGGGGTGATTTGGCCTCTACCACAGGGGTGATTTGGCCTCTACCACAGGCCAGCCTTGCTCAATTTCACAGACATTCACTCTGGTGGCACTGAGGAGCCTCCATTCTGATCAGGAGGTCCTCAGAGGACTCTTTGGACACAGTAGATGAGTGTAGGGCAGTGTCTTCTGGCTTTGGCAGGGTTGGAGATCTCTGGGTCGCCCAATGTACAGAGCCCAGCAGCACATGAGCCTTATGCATGAGTCATGGATGTCCCCCAATTAGCTTCTTCCCCTGAACTCTCCATCCCATCCACCACTTTGGGGACTCCAGAGTCCAGGATCATGACAGGATTGGAACCTAAAGTTTGAGCAACTTGTGCCTCTTGTTAATTGAATGCAACCCACCAGCCATGGACGGCTCTCCATCAGGAGCTGTCAAAGCCTGTGTTGTTGCCTGCCTGGGACTGCAAAACATGACTGACAGACATTCCACGTGGGAAGCTTTCCCCGTCACCAGGCCTGGGAAAGTACTACCTATTGGATTTCTGCCTGTCACACACCTGTTAAAGACACTTAAAGACCTGTTAAAGAGCTCAGCCAGCAACAAACAAGCAACCCTACTGCTGAGTCACAGGGTCATCGCAAGGAGTTGCTGCTTATTCAGCAACTGTATTCAAAGTTCTACCCAAAAGACGCACACAGCCCTAAGAAGACTCTCAGGGATAAAGACCTTTATTATAAAATGGTCAATTACCACAAAGCTTTTGAAGAGGTTACAGAAAAACCCAACCCCAACAGCCCTGCTTCTTTTCCACGTCTAACGTTGAGCAACTCCGTATTCATATTTTTAGTAGCATATACTAGTGGTCCAACCTTTAGTGTACTGTATGTACTTTTAATAATCTCCATAAAAGCCTGATTTCCAATCCCTAGGCTCAAGCTGACAGTGTAAATAAAATCACCCAAATCCACAGGGTAAGAGAAATGAAAATGACAAGGATTAAAATTTTGTCAAACCTCTTTCTTTTTAAAATTCTGCTTCTCTTCCAATTGGATCACGACCCTCTGTATGCACAGCTTAAGACCAGACGGTCTGCTTTCACTTTTATTCCGCTCTGCAGCAAGCTTACAGTATTTAGTGAAAGTCTGTAAAGAATGTGTGCTGTGTGGAGAGTTAATACCATAATCCCCTATCGTTGGGGTCAAATGCTGAATAGAGCAGAAGAATTAGAAAATATGTTACATACAATGGCAGGAAAAAATGCATCAGCATGGTATTCTGTTAACACAAGCATTCATTACTGACAAGCAAATGGCCATGAGGTAATAGAGTGTATAAAAAGATATGTGTACTTCAAGTCTGGTGTGCATGCTCTTATTGTGAGAACAGAAGGCTCCAAGGGACATTTTAAATGCTGTACATGCACATGATGGCATTTCCCCATCACTCAGAATGGCATCATTTTGAGGAGCTGCTTAGATGCTTGTTTTGTTTCAAAATAAGAACATTTTACTAACATGGTTTTTTTAAAGTGGGAATGGCTTGGTTCAATTCTCTTAACATTAGGCTGTGATATATGGATTCCAGAGCATTTATGAACCAGGGGTCATCCGACGACTGGCAGACAGACAAGTGGAAGTACTGCTTCACACTGTGCAAAATCAATCTATGGAATTCACTGCCATGAGATGCAGTGATGGTCGCTCACTTAGATGGCCTTAAAGGGGCATTAGACAAATTCATGGAGGACAAGTCTATCAATGGCTGCTAATCATAATGGCTACATGCGACCTCCAGGTTCAGAAGCAGTATGCCCCTGAATACCAGTTGCGGAAGAGCAATGGCTGGTTTCTGGTGACCCTTATGTGAAACCCTGAAAGTGGCTGCCAGTCAGTGTAGACAGTTCTGAGCTGGAAGACCATTGGTCTGACTCAGTAGAAGGCAGTTGCATATGCACTTCCAATACCGGTGAGATTCAAAGGAAGGCCTCTCCAGCAGAATCTCAGGAAAAGGGCAGGTTCCTATGGAAGATTTGAGCTTTGATCCATGTGTATTTTGGTTGCAGGAACTGCAGGGAAAACCTTGAGCCAGAAGAGCCAATCTTGTGGTAGCAAGCATGAATTGTCCCATTTGCTAAGTAGGGTTTGCCTTGGTTTGCATTTGGATAGGCAACTACATATGAGCATTGTCTGCTGTAGGATATTCTCTTGAGGGGATGGAGCTGCAGTTTAATGGGAGAGCATATGCTTGCAAGCAGAAGGTCCCACGTTCAATCCACGACATCTCCAGATAGGATTGGGAAAGACTCTTGCATGAAACCTTGGAGACATGCTGCCAGTCAGTACAGACAATACTGAGTTAGATGGACCAATGATCTGACTTGGTATAAGGCAGCTTCCTATGTTTTTATGGAAATGTATTATAAAAAGTGCTAAAGAGTTACTTGCATCTAGTATAGGATCATCGCCACGTTTAAAGCACAAACATGCATAGCCTGTATTTCAGACATTACCCGTGTTAAGTGTTCCCTATCTTGGAAACTGTGATCTGTCAAGATCCTGGCATTAAATGATTTAACATTAAATAGTACTAGAAATTGTACACAAGATAGAAAAATTACTGCAAAGAGAGGAAAACAAATATTTGCATAAATGTCTGTAAAAGTGGCATGTGTACAGTGCCGTTTGATACATATTTGCATAATTCTAAATTCATGCCATCATTACTAACTTGGCTATTTGTATTCTAAGTAGAGTGGATGGTGTTATGCAAGTAACACAGCTGAAAGAAGAATGAAACTGAATCAGCAGCCTCACTCATGCTGCGTAGATTTGTAGCATTACGAAGTCTGGAGGAATCAGCCCAAAGGCTATCTGGGCCAATCCTCTCCCCCAAAGGGGAAAGACCAGCCAGCTGACTCAAGCCAAGCCACACACTACGGATGAAAGCAAAGGGATAGGCTGGCTCACACATGCAGTAATTGGGTAGGACATGCATCCTACACAAGATCAGGAGCTATGCACAGCATGCCTCCTTTTGTGATCATGTGTGGGTAAAGAGCTAGGAGGTGGGGGAAGTGATTGGGTGTGAGGTTCCTGCTGGGTAGGAGGGCTTTTTGCTATCAGCTGTTTAATGAAGTAGGAGGAAAAGCCCGCCTACCCAGCATGACCCTTGCAGGCGTTTCCCCTGCTTCCTACTTTGCTTTTTATGAGCACAATCACAAACTGGGAGAACATACAGCTGATAATGTGAACTGTTGTCTGCTAGACTGGGCAAAGAGGCAACTTTTAACGTGGTGATTCTCTTTATTTAGCAGGGGGAGAGTAACTGGCCCTATCCATCCCTAGCACTGTATCTCCAGTGAATGTTGCTGGTGTCTATCTTATGTTTCTGTTTAGATAGCCCTTTGGGGACAGGGAACCATCGTGTGTGTGTGTATGTGTGTATGTTCCCTATGTAAACTGCTTTGGAAACTTTTGTTGAAAAGTGGTATATAAATATGTGTTGTTGTTGTTGTAGTAGACTGGTTTTTAATAGTCTGGCTTGGCTTGGGTTCTAATTGTGTTAGGTAATTCAATAATTAACTACTAATGCTGGCCTATTCCTCTCCAAATGTCCTAAGAACATATGATTAAATTAAAGATACATACATGTGACATACAGTTAAAATAAACTATGTGCACAGGGATTGACCCTTGGCAGTGCCAGCTTTTTGTCATTGGCTGCTTGAGGCAACTGGCAAAGAACTGCTTCTTCCCTTTGCTGCTCCTGCCCCATAGGAACCTGGATGAAGGCACTTCAAATGCATGGAACAGATAGGAAGTGTACTTCTGCTCCCGTGTTCAGCATAACATGTGAGTGACTATACTGTGTACGGATCTGTACCTGTGTACACTGTACACCCGTTGTATGAGTCTTGAACATAATGTGTGAATGGGCTTTATGTCTGCTCCTGAAACAGAGACAACTGGAGATGTTTGTTGCTGTAAGAGAGAGAGAAGAAGTGAGCAAGCCGGTGGTGCTGATGCAGCCGTGGTGCCAAGCAGAGGCCTGCCACAGGATGCAAGCTGGGTCCACAGCCCTGATACTGCCCTGCCCTCTCCCACCTCTCTCACTGGCCCCACCCCAGCTCACTGGATCCTCTTCCTCCTTGCCACCAGCCTCACCTTATGGGTCATGCTGATTCTTGGTATTGTAGGCCAGGACAGAGTGTGGACACAGCTTGCATCCTGTAGCAGGCCTCTGCTTGGCACCACTGCTGCATCAGCACCACCGGCTTGCTCACTTCTTCTCTCTCTCTCTTACAGCAGCAAACATCTCCAATTGTCTCTGTTTCAGGAGCAGACATAAAGCCCATTCACACATTATGTTCAAGACTCATACAACGGGTGTACAGTGTACACAGGTACAGATCCGTACACAGTATAGTCACTCACATGTTATGTTGAACACGGGAACAGAAGTACACTTCCTATCTGTTCCATGCATTTGCAGTGGCCTTCATCTAGGTTCACAAAGCTACAGTCATTCACGCAAACATATGTACGAGTGTACAGATATCTGTACACTCGTATAGCATAATACCCGAATCGGGCTCTAATGGAGTCCCTCAGGACTCCATTCTGTCACCAATACTTTTAAATATCTACATGAAATCGCTGGGTGAGGTCATCAGGAGATTTGGTTGAGGGTGTTATCAGTATGCTGATGACACCCAAATCTATATCTCCTTGTCATCATCATCATCAGGAAATGGCACTCGTTCCCTAAATGCCTGCCTACAGGCAGGAATGGATGGGATGAGGGATAATAAATTGAAGCTGAATCCAAGCAAGATGGAGGTGCTCACTGTGGGGAATCGGAATTTAAGGGATGAGTTAAGCTGGATGAGGTTACACTCCTCCAGAAAGTACAGGCATGCAGCTTGCGAGTGCTATTGGATCCAGGCCTCATCCTGGTATCTCAACTGGAGGCTATGGCCAGGAGCGCTTTCCATCAGCTTCAGCTGATTTGACAGCTGCATCCATTCCTTGAAGAAAACGATCTCAAAACAGCGTTGCATCAGCTGGTAACCTCTGGCCTTGACTATTGCAATGCACTCTATGTGGGGCTGCCTTTGTACATAGTTCGGAAGCTTGAAAATGCGGCAGCCAGACTGGTCTCGGGGGTAACCCAGAGAGATCATATGATGCCTGTTTTAAAACTGTTGCACTATGTGTTTCCGGGCAAAATACAAAGTGCTGGTTATTACCTTTAAAGCCCTGAATGGCTTAGGTCTGGGTTACCTTAGAGAGTGCCTTCTTTTGTATGATCCCCACCGCACATTGAGGTCATCTGAAGAGATCCATCTCCAGTTACCCCTGGTACATCTGGTGGTGACTTGGAGCCAGGCCTTCTCTGCAGCTGCTCTTGGGTTGTGGAATGCACTCCCAGCAGAAATTCGTAGCTCGGGTTCATTGTTGGCCTTCAAGAGAGCCCTGAAGATGTATCTGCTTAGCCTGGCCCTCCAAGGTTTTTAAATTGTTCTTAATTTTTTTTTAACTAGTTTTAAACTGTTTTTTAAAACATTAATATTGTTTTTAAACTGATAGTTTTAAATAGTTGTTTGTTTTTGATTGCTGTATACTGCCCAGAGCCTTTGGATGGATAAGGCGGTAAAGAAATGTTGTTGTTGTTGTTATTGTTGTTGTTGTTGCTGCTGCTGCTGTTGTTGTTAGTGCACAAGTTTGTTGCTGGAAAGAACAGCGGGAATGAGCAAGCCAGATGCATATATTTTGCAGCTGTAAAAGACAGCACCATAGAGACGGGCTTCCCACATGCCTGTTACAGTATCTTTCTAGATGAGACAAAGAAGAAGAGGTGGCTGTTTTCTCACCATACTTTCTTTTATGCTTCTGAGTCATCAGATCCGTATGGCCACTGCTAGACAGAGGGAGGGAAAAAGGGATGTCTCATGACAGAAAATGCAGTGTTGACATTTATTACCCATCACTCTCCAGCTTAAGGGCCACTGTTCTATTTTATGCGCTTGGTTGTGAATGTAGACTCTTTATGTATAATCCTTGACACCAGTACAAAGCTTTGCAGCGCTCTGATGTTCTCGCATTGCTATGAGTAAGCAAGGCTGTCCTAACCAGTTCACTGCCTGTCTTCTGCAAGGGGAATCCATGTGCAGCACATTCCCCAGCACTAAAGAATGTGTGTGCCCACATGTCCACTGGAGCTCCTGGACTGATGCTCACATGTTAATGATACGGTGCTCAGCATTTAAAGTGAAAGAGAACATTGTGGCATGCAGGGTCCACCCCTGGCTTCTCTAGTTAGAAGGTCCTTCATTTAGAGTGGAACTAGATATTAGGGTTGGGGGGATACAGAGCTGCTGGGAGGTGGGGAGAACTTGAATTATGGAAGCAAGGATGAATTGCCCTCTTTGCTAAACAGGGTCTGCCCTGGCTTGCATTTGGATGGCGATTACCTGTGAGCACTGGCTGCTGTAAGGTAGTCCCCTTCAGGGAGGGGTAGGTAACTTTGGCTTTCCGGCTGTTGTTGAACTGCAATGCTGGGGATGATGGGAGTTGTAGTTCAATAACAGCTGAAGACAGTGTTGCCTCTAAGAGGGATTCTCAGACGTTTGTTGACTACAACTCCCAGAATCCCCATCTGCAATGGCATTTGCTTGGAGATTATGGGAGTTGTGGTCAACAACACCTGGGAATCCCTCTTAGAGGGAACACACTGGCTGAAGAGACAAGGTTGCCT
Organism: Hemicordylus capensis; assembly: GCF_027244095.1. Classification (NCBI taxonomy): domain Eukaryota; kingdom Metazoa; phylum Chordata; class Lepidosauria; order Squamata; family Cordylidae; genus Hemicordylus; species Hemicordylus capensis. The sequence goes on from NC_069657.1 coordinate 418,686,161, forward strand.
ACTCCTGCCTTAGGGGATGGGGCTGTAGCTCAGTGGAAGAGCATCTGCTGTGACCTATCAGAAGAGGAGCCTGCTGTGACCTATCAGATAAGCCCCCCCACCCACCACCATTGATATATCAGATTGATGCAATGTATTGGCTTGATTTGATGCATCAGGTTGTTGATGCACAAAACCAGCATTGGATCCGATCCAAAGTCCTGATTTCTTTTTTGTTGCTGTACAACCATATCAACCATAATGAGAAACCACTTCCAGAGGGGTAGTTGGGTTATTCTGTTGTAGCCAAAGTATGAACGAGTCCTGAAAGAGTGTATATACTAAAACATACACTTTTGCAGACTACAATCTTTCTTTAATCATTGAATCGCAGACCTGGAAGGAACCAAAGAAAACCATCAAACTCCCTGATCAAGGAAGTGATCACATCTTTTCTCATCCCACTAAAATGGCTCAGAAGCTAACACATTTATGCATGATTTCAACATGTTGGGGTAGAAGAAGCAAAAAGAATTTTAAAAGAACAGCTTCTTTAAAATTCTTCTACCCCAACAAGCAGAAATTCCGTATCAATGTATGGGCTACTGAGCAACTATATAGGAATGAGGACAGATGAGATCACTTCCTTAAAGCTGCAGAACAACAAGTTCATATCAAGCCTCTGGAGATAACAACAGACGCATCCTCATTCAGAACTCAGAAACACAAGGTGGGTGTGGGGTGGGGAACAACCTCTTCCACAAAACAAATACGGTTTAAATAAAGCAAATACTGTTCAGAAATGCCAGTGATGCATTGGCTTTGCTTTCTTTCTGTTATTGGGCCCTCATTGATTAAGGGTTGGAAGGGGCAAAGAAATTTATGTATTTATGCTTGTGTAATGTACTGTCTCTCACTTACATCAGCTTCTAGGGAAGCAATGCAAATCCTGAACTGTTGCTTGTCAGCACTAAAGGGCTGGATGGGGGAGAATATGCTGAAACTTAATCCAGGCAAGATGGAGGTGCTGTTGTTTGGTGGTTCTTCTGATCCAGCATTAGGTATATCTCCTCCTTTGGATTTTAAGTTGCATTCCCCTTATTGGGGCAGGTTTGCATTTTGGGATGGTGAACATCCTCAACCCTGTTCTGCTTTTGGAAGCTCAGGTGGTGATGGTGCCACAGGCCATTTAGCAATTTTGGTTGGTACACCAACTATTCCTGGAAAGGTCAGACCTTGCCACAGTCATTAATACTCCAGGCTTAACTATTGTCACACGTCTTCTTGAGGCTGTCCTTGAAGAGTGATTGGAAAATTAATGCTCTAGAACCCTCTAGGCTTGACTACTGTAAAATGCTCTGCATGGGGCTGTCCTTGAAGAATGTTTGGAAAATTCGACTGGTGCAAAATGCACTTGTCCAGTGTCTGTAGCAGAATGGAACATATTACTTGCAGAACAACAATTCACTCTGCAATGGTTATCTCTTTCTTCTCAGGCACAATTCAAGAAACTGGTTTCATCCTCTAGCCCTAAGTGGCTTGGGACCAAACTACCTTAAGGACTGCCTTCTCCCATGTGTTTCCTGTGTACTTCATTCAAGATCAAAAGCCTTATTCTGGGGTGCATCCACTGAGTGACCTGTAGTGTAGTGGTTAGAGTATTGCACCAGGACTGGAGAGGCCCAAGTTCAAATCCCTATTCAATCATAGGGTCACTCTGGGCCGGTCACTTATCTCCCAGCCTAACCTAACTTACAACAACAACAACAACAAAAAATATGTATATACTGCTTTTCAACAAAAGTTTCCAAAGCGATTTACATAGAGAAATAATAAATAAGTAAGATGGCTCCCTGTCCCCAAAGGGCTCACAATTTAAAAAGAAACATAAGACAGACACCAGCAACAGTCACTGGAAGTTGTTGTGAAGTTGTTGTTAGGGGTTGTTGTGAGGATAAACATAACCATGTACACCACACTGGGCTCCTTGGAGGAAGAGCAGAATATAAATGGAAGAAAATAAAATACAAGTCTCTTTCAACAGTGACCCAAACCTACTGGAATACTCTCCTTAGAGAAGTTTGCCTCTCACTCTGCACTCCTTCAGGCATCAAGTTATGGTCTGGCTCTTCTGGAAAACTTTTCAGCTAAGCCGACTGACATGTAGATCCTTGCTTTCTGTAGGTGACACACGGTAAGGGGCAGGATCCCAAAGTTGTTGAGCTGGCAGAAGTTTGCAGTGAGAACAAGTCCCATTTTGTTCATGGAAGGTGCTTCTGCTTGATGGTTCCTCTTTTATGTCTCACTTAAAGGACTTGCATGAAGTTGTGCAAGATGCAAGCATTGTGCAAACGCAATTGTGCACTGGATGGCCATTATTGTGTTTGCACAATTCTTATATCTTGCACAACTGTATGCACATTCCGTCACGAGGCAGACAGCACACGTGCAGTATGTCAGCCAACGACTGACATCCCGACTAAGAATCTGAATAGTAGAAGTTACTCTAAAAGTCTAGTTAGTTTCAATAGGACTACTCAGGAATAATTTAATGTTGGTGTCAAACTATCATCCAGGCCAATAGAAGGGCCCTTCTGCTTTGCCTCACCCTCTCCTGAAACCTGGTAGAAATGGCTGTGGGAGGACACGGTGGGGTGCGGGGCTTGGAGGGGAGACGCAAGGTGGCCACTGGTCGTCCTTAAGCTGATGGGATGGGGTGTGTGTTGCCTTATTCTCTGCTTTATTATTATTATTTATTAGCCTGAGGCTTTATTATGGTACTCAGCTGCTGATTGTGTTTTGATATGTGCTTTAAACTGCTTGTTTAAATGTGGTGTTATATGTGTTGCTTTGAGTTATTTTAAGAAGAACTGGGAGATATACAGTTTTAGAAATAATACATAAATGCTCTTTTAAAAATGTATTTCTCATATCATAAATCTGGGAGGACTGCTCTCTCTCTCTCTCTCTCTCTCTCTCGCTCTCTCTCTCTCAATCAAGATTCTTGTTTACAACTTGTGGAATACATTTTACCAACTCAAAAACAGCTGGTGATATAAAAGTAAATATAAATAAATACATAGAAAGAATGATGTTCTGTTGTCTATTTTTGTTGTTCACAGCATATCCATATAACCACCCCCTTTTTTGTTTCTTTCCCCATTATTCATGGCTTCAGATCCTCCCTTTTTGCATATAATATTCAGATGCTACCCCTTGATATGGCACACCATGAGATGAGCCTAACAATCCTGAGAGCCAGCGTGGTGTAGTGGTTAGAGTGCTGGACTAGGACCAGGGAGACCCGAGTTCAAATCCCTATTCAGCCTCATGATACTTGCTGGGTGACTCTGGGCCAGTCACTTCTCTCTCAGCCTAACCTACTTCACAGGGTTGTGAGGAGAAACTTAAGTATGTAGTACACCACTCTGGGCTCCTTGGAAGAAGAGTGGGATATAAAATGTAAAATAATAATGATAATGTAAATAATAATAATCCCCCAAGTTTTTACTGCAGGCTTTTCTTCACATAGACAGCTTTCTGTAGCTGTTGCTTTAAACTGAAAATTCGATAACAGAAGAAAGGTTGGGATGTGCGAGCTGGCACAGTTTGAACTGGGCTCGATGGGTTTGGGGTTGAAATGAACCAGCCTCAGCTTGAACCGAACCGGCTCAGAACTATATTGGTCAAGGGGAATCTAGTGAGGATTCCCCTCTACCAGTACAGGCAGGGGCAAGGGGGCTTTCCTACATATAAAGGGGGTGGGAGGGGAGTAAAATGTACTTACAAGTATTAGCTGTGGCTGCGGCTGTGGGGGGTGGTGTGGGGGCAGGGTGGCTCCCCCCACCTCGCCGAGTAGGCTGGGCCACTTCAGACCTGGTTTGAGCCTGGTTCGGGCCTCTGTGCAGGCATAAAGGTCACTAAAATGGCTTCCATGCATCACAGAGGCCATTGGTGTGACCACGCAAATTGCCACTTTAGTGACCCAGAGGTCTACACAATTCCATGCCTACACAGAGGCCTAAACCAGGCTGAAATCAGGCCTGGGCTATCCAGGGGGAGGCTGGCAGGGGTGGAGGGGAGCTGCCGCCACCCCCTGTAGCCGCTGCAGCTTGTATTTGTAATTACATTTTTACTTCCCTCCCAGCCACCCTAGATGTAGGAAAGCCCACTGTCCCGTACTGATAAAGGAGAATTTTTGCCAGATTCCCCCTTACCAGTATAGCTTCGAGCCGGTCAAGCCAGCTTAGTTTGAAATGAGTCCGACTCAACCAGGCCAAAACCGAGTTGGGCCAGGTCAGCTCGAATCCAGTCCAGATTTGACTCGAAACAGCAAATCTCATTTTGTGCAGTCCTAGTTGTGGTGGCTGTTTAGCTGATATGTTTTATTTAACTTTACAGAAATTAGCAGAGTCTTCATTTGTGTATTTCACTAGATCTGATAAAAGGTAGGGTTGTGTGTGTGTGTGTGTGTGTGTGTGTGTGTGTGTTTGTGAAAGAGAGAGAGAGAGGGAGGGAGGGAGAGAGGCAGGGGGAGTGGGGGACCCGGCTACTCCCATTAGTGTCATAGGGCCAATTTTCATTTCATTTATATTTTGAATTTGGCCTGTATAAATGAAAGAAATAAGTATCCCTCTACCTTTAATTCACTTGAAATTGCTAAACCTTCTGTAAAATTTTATGCTTTGATGAAGTTACAAAAGGAATTAGTTACTCAAGGAAGAGGTGAGGATCAGTACAGTGTAATTTGCTGAAATGCGTAGGCTATGCAGCCTGTGTTCATTATAATTATAGACATTTTGTAGCTCAGATAACTGAATGCTGTTCTTTCCTTGGCCCAGAAACTGGACCAAGGGCCAAATTCTGTTCGCATGTGTGCTTACTGCTTGGAGACCAATAACATTTTTTTAACAACTACTCCCAAATTTCCCCATCAAAATCAACAGCAATGTACTATGTTTTGGCTAAATCGGCCAAGATTTCCCCATCTCTTTGGTCACTGGAAGCCAAATATCAGATGGTACTTTTGGAAGCAAAAGTAGTACTCTTGACTTCAGGGTGCCTTCGGAACATGCCTTACTGTAAAAAAAATTAAATTAAAACAATACTTTTAAAATTGCTGTTATATTGTTTTATCATGTCTCCTGTTTTACTGGTTGTGTGAGCCGCCTTGAGCAGTATTGCACTAGAGGGGTGGCAGTGGCATAATGAGATTGGCTGCAGCCTATGTCCTAAATTTGTCGGCCACCATCACAGCCACATCACCAGCCACTTTTCTCCCTTGCTGCCCTGGGCCCCATGGCTAATACCTTTTCATTGGTTGTATCTGTAGCGACTTGCCTCTCCTGCCACTGGGCCTCCCCTCTATCCACATCTTAATTGCCTCCACAGTGACAGCTCCTAAGCTGTGCCCGGAGACTGCAAAAACATTATAAAACATTGTGGCCCAGCAACAGGGAGAGGTGCACCTAGGTGATTTTGGAGCCTGGACCTAAAGGCGTTGGGAGCCCCTCCACCCTGCAAGTGAAGCATCATTTTTTAACACATAGGTTCTTTAACCATTGAGGGCACAAACCACACCACCCACAACAGACTAAAGAGGATGGGGGGAGGCAGGGGATGTGGAGGTCCTGGACCTCGGCCCTGAAGGCACCTCTGGCAACAAGTGCTGGACCATGATGATGACGACGACAAATATTTATATATCGCTTTCCAACACAAGTTCCCAAAGCAGTTTACACAGAGAAATAAAAATAAATACAGATGTCTCCCTGTCTGCAAAAGGCTCACAGTCAAAACGAAACCTAAGATAGACACCAGCAACAGCTAGGGGTGTGCACGGAACTGGTTGGTCCAGTTCGGTTCGAGTCTGGACCAAAACTGGACCAGGCCAGTTCGGTCCAGCACCCCCTCGAACCCCACCCCTGGTTCAGTTCTGCCTCGGGGGGGGGGGGGTGTTGTGAAATTTTTTCTACTTACCCCCTTCAGGGGAGTTGTTGGAGGCCGTGGACCCAGGCCACACAGAAGCCAATTGCGCAGGCACGGCAGACTCCAAAATGGCCACCACGCCAGAGGGGGAAGGCCTGAACAGCTTGAAGAGCTGGCCAAACAGCTGGTATGGCATGAAGGGAGGCCGGTGGGGGAGGGGGAACCTCCGTTGGACCCCCCGCCATTTCCAACAATTCCCCTGAAGGGGGTAAGTAAAAAAACTTTTTTTAAAAAATGTCCGCAACCCTCCTGAACAGTCGAGAGGGGGGTTCGGTCCGGGGCCAGACCAAATGGGATGGTTTGGTTTGACCCTGAATGGTCAAACTGAACCTGTTTGCACATCCCTAGCAACAGTCACTGGAGGAATGCTGTGTTGGGGATGGATAGCGCCAGTTGCTCTCCCCCTGCTAAATAAAGAGGCACTTTTTAAAGGTGCCTCTTTGCTGAGTTAGCTGCAGTGTCTGTAGAATGCACAGTGGTCTAGCAAAGCTTAGGAAGCCACTGGAATTTGTAGTCTTTTCTACGGCTGCAGCAAGGGCCCAAGGGTTCAGCTTAGTTTCTTTGGCCTCACTCCCACTTTAACCCTCAAAATGTTGCTTTGCTTAGGACCAAAGGAGGTCAAAGTGGGTTGGAGTGGGTTGAAGCAGGCCTAACTTGAATAGTCACTCAAAGTTTCTTCTAGTCCTGGAATGGTGGGATATCAGTACAATTAGCTGCATCATGGAGGGAAGAGGCTCTGTTGGCAGAATTTGTCCAAGGTCTCATGCCTCTTCCCAGCTCTGTTGAAATCCTTTAACTGGAAATTTTATGGATTGAGACTTGGAACCATTGGCCTTGGATGCAATGCGATGAGCAGCAGCACTGATCTACAGCTCTTTCACCTCCCCTCCCAATGACAGAGTGATTCTCCCAAGGCAGTCTAGTGTACATGCATACAAATGCTCCTATACATGTGCAAATGTCTGAATGAGTAATGCACATCATGTGCTCTCAAAGTGTTGCAGTTCATGTTGTCTTGTTCGAGAGCCAGTCACATGCATTATTTATGCTGGCAAGAGTTTTGCACATTTATGGGGCCATTAGTGAAAGCCATCATGTGTATAAGAAATGTAATGGGAGAAGCTTCCCTTTGTACATTTTGCTTTATCATTTTTTTCTTGCTACAGCAGAAAAACCAAAGACATGCCCAGCTTACCCAAGTTCAAAGTGCAAATGAACTACAGGGGTCTTTCTGTGACACCTGCACTGCTTGCCCTCAAGGAATAAGGATTGAGAAGTGAATTTTCTGGATTAACTGAGTAAATAAGTTGCTCACTCTCTCAGTTGTCTCTTCCATCACATTGCTAAGAATGCATGTTTTTGGTGTACAGGCACACACTTTTTGCTAAAGCAAGATAGGGAGATTACAAAGAAACGGAGGGAATTCTTTGCATTTGTCTTCACTGAAGGTTACATTGGTAAGATACCCATAGCTGAACCACTTCCTTTCTGGGAATTTCAAGAACTGAGGCAATTGGAGGCACCAAGAGGAAATGTTCTAGGACTTACTGACAAATAAAAAAGTTATCAGCACCAGATCCAGATGGCATCCACCATCTGGTGGTGTTCTCAAAGGGCTCAAAGGAGGAGGAGGACGAGGACGAGGACGAGGAGGAGATCAGACCCACTCTAAGTGGTTGGACTCTCAGCTGAATCTCTAATTGCTGTGGGGTTTGATCAAGCCAGCCACCTAATGGAGCAGCAGGGAAATGACTCAACTAGCAAGCCAGAGGTTGCCAGTTTTAATACCCACTGGTATGTTTCCCAGACTTTAGAATTTGTGGATCACCTCAATTTTAGCTCTGGTAAGCTAACATAATCTGACATGTCCAACCCATTGAAGAGCCTTCACCTTAGCTTGTTATAATGTTTTTCCATCAGCTTGGTTGGAGGGGAGATACAAAAAGATACCCTATCGCCTGAGTAAGTGTTCCTGTGGATCAGACGAAGTTGATAATTTAGCTCATATTTTACTTCACTGTAAATTTTACAGCACTCCACGTAGCAAATTGATTTTACCTCTGTTAGAGAACATTCAGGGAAGACCAATGGATTTTTATGTAACTTATCTTCTTGCAGATAAGACTGTATTTGTTACTTCTTGTGTTGCTAGATTTTGTGCCAGTTCATACAAGATCCGTTAAGCAATGGTGAACCCCTCACCCACCCACACACAAGTTAGGTAAGGATGTCCCTGATGGGTAAGCTTCTTCTACCTAAATGTAACTGTGATATCTGACAGACTGTACCAACTACATTGAATGTCAATTCTGTATATAATGCTGAAATCTGGTCAAGTACCATAATAAAGACATTGGTTGAAGAAGCAGCAGGAAGAGCAGGAACAGCAAGCATTAAAATTGGTTTCCTTTTAGGAACAGAAGGTAGCAAATGCCCACCCACCCCCAAAGGGAATTGTGGAGCACCAGGAAATTAGAAGTCAATTAATTCCTGTTCTAAGTACATTGGTGGAAAGTATAACTAGAGACAGAGGCTTACATACCATGCAGCGAAACCTGGGTGGTGGTGTCCCTGTCCATACTGCTGCCTGTGTGTAACCACTATATGGCCATTTCACAAATTCAGGTGCACAATACAACATCCTTTGGAAATAATGGACATTTTGTCACATAACTGCATTTGTGTAACTTTAAGTCAGAGCAGAACTGCTCTGTTTGCAGCAGCCCCAGTGGTGGATACACACATGCAGCAGTGCAGGTGGATGCTCCACTGCCTGCGTTTCACTGTGTAGTATGTAAACCAGTATTAAGCATAAAGAAGAACAAGCCTTGCTGGTGAATAATCAGCATGGATTCTTCAAAGGAAACCCTTATGGCATTATTTGAGATTGATCTAATGTACATAATTTTATTTATTTGTTTGTTTGTTTGTTTGTTTTTAAGAAATTTGTATACTGCCCAAAATGCAAGTCTCTGGGTGGTTTACACATCATAAATGTGGTCTTCCAAAAAGCTTTTCATGAAAGGGTTGTTCACATGATACATTGTAGATATGTACAGCTGTCTGTATGTACATGTACTTTTTCTTGTGAATGCATACCTTTTAAAGATCTGGACAAGGACTAGATCCTGTAGTAGTAAATTTATTACGGTCCTTAGACCAGCTTAACATTTAAAGTAATAAAATTATAATTTACAAAATATTCAGATTGCTAATACAAGCTCTACGAAGTTTGGATGCAACAAAACAAAACTTGGCCACGTTTATAGAACTAACAAGTTTAAAATTTGACAATAAAACATCCAAGTAAAATTGATCTGTATGACCAGGATAGTTCTTTAAGAGGGGAGCAATAAACTTACTACGAGCATCCCTATAAAATTGACAATACAGAATAACATGAAGAACTGACTCAATAGCCCCTGAGCCACAAGGGCAATGACACAGTGCATATAGGACTTGTTTATATTTCCCGTCTAGGAGTGCGGCGGGAAGGGTCAATGCTCTCCTAAACTTGGGTAAAAACATGTGATCTAAGTATTCAGCCGGTTTGTGGCTGAAATTTTGAGAACCTATATAAATTCCCCTTGGTGGTCGAGCACACTCCTCCTGTAGATCTATATCTAATAGTCGTTGCCTAACAAAACATAATGCCTGATCTAAACCCCTCGCTATAAGGTCTTCTTGGGACGTGCCCAGTTGATGTAATTTCGTTTTTAGAGCAATTTCCCATTTAGATGTAAAGCTGTCAGGTAACACTAAAGGCGCTAAACCGACTGGGAAGAAAACCAAATGCAGCCAGAATTTGATTATGCAAAGCCATATTTTCATTTTCAAGGTGGTAACCCCAACCTCTCTACGGAGAGCCCCGTTAGCTGTGCCTCTAGGGGCTTGAAGGATAGCCCTTAAGAATTTAGTCTGGACTGCTTCTAAGATTGTAAAGTGATCAAAAAGGCCAATTTGTGTGCCATAAAGAATTTGGGGGTACATTTTAGCCTTCAATAATTTGACAGCCGCTGGGACAAAAAGAGCACCTCTCGAGAAGCAAAAAGATTTAATCACATTTGCCGTCAGCTGGGCACTGTGAGAAACAAAGCTAGGATGAGCTTTCTGGGATCCACTGCAATGAAATACAACCCCTAAATTCTTAAAAACCTTGACCTGCTCAATGTTATGTCCATTTATGGACCATTTATGGGTTTGGGGGCATTTTGCAAAAACCATCACCTTAGTCTTGGTATAGTTTACCTCCAAGGCCTCCTTCACAGTATAGGAACTCAGGGAAGTTGATATGGCTTAGCCCTATCTTGGTTTGAGATAATAGGACAATGTCGTCCACATAAAGCAGTAACGAAACATGTCTATTCGCAAGTTTGGGGGGATGAAGAGCAAGCTCATTCATATGTAAAACTATTGAATTTATATAAAAATTAAATAAAACAGGGGCAAGAATACAACCTTGTCGTACTCCTCTGTAAGTAGGTATCTCGGCCAAGAGATGCCCTTTCCTGCTACACCGCACTCTGAGGCAGGTGTTCTGATGAAGATTGTAGATTAATAAAAGTAAACGTGAATCTATTGATGATTCCTTTAACTTCATCCAAAGTCTATCTCAGGAAATAGAATCGAAAACTGCTTTAAAATCTATAAACACAGCATACAGGGAGGACTTAGGCGATGAGGAATATTTCTCAGCTAAGTATTGTAAAATAAATACTTGCTGTATTGTAGAAAACCCTTCTCGAAATCCCGCTTGTTCGGCAGATAAGATGTCCTGAGTATCCAGCCATTCCTGTAATGACTAGATCCTTTGAAAATGTAAACATTGTGTTTACTGCTGTATGCACATTGGACATAATGTCTGAATAACTGTATACTCATACAGATAAAAAATCAGTTGTATACAGATTGCATGTACAGTGAGCATTTTATGGGACTAATGTGCCTGTCCCTCACCAAAGGCTCCTGAATAAACGGAAGCCATGGGATAAGAGGATGATGGCTCCTTTAATGGATCAGTAATTGGTTAAACAGCAGGAAGCAGAGTGTAGGAATAAGCCATCCATAGTAGAGGGAAGTAAGCAGAAGGGTCCTTCAAGCATCAGTATTTAAACTAGTCCTTTCCCCTTTGTTCATAAATGATCTGGTGTCAAGGCTGAGTAGTGAAGAAGTTCCATGGCACCAATATTGGATAATGAAAACCCAGGTGGATTGCAAAAGGCTCCAAAGATTATCTGACAGTTGGGTGACTGGGCACAAAATGTCAAGTGAATAACAAGTGTAAAGTGTGGTCTGAACTGGCAGTGACTAACCAGGAAAGAGATCTTGAGTTCATATATGATAGCTCAAGGAAAATGTCAACCCAGCATGTGACAGCAGTGAAAAAGGCAAACCAGGCTAGGGATTAGCAGGAAAGTTAAAAAACAAACAAACAAACAAACAAACAAACAAAACCTAAGACAATAAAACTGCCAGTATCATAATGCCTTTCTCTAAACCCATGGTGCAGTTGCACTTGGAATCCTGTGTGCAGCTCTGGTTGGCCCATCTCAAAAAGGATATCACAGAGCTAGGAAATACCCCATGGAGATGGGCTCTTGCTTCCAAGCTTTGCTTGTGGGCTCCCTGGGGGCATCTGTCTGGTCAGCAGCCACTTGGGGAACCATTGGATCAGATGGATTCTTGTTCTCGTTCAACTAGATAACTGGTGGGAACCGTCTTACGTACTTCTCTTCCAAAATGTCCCATGCCAGAGGGGTGAGATTCTGAGGACACTCAGTTTCACATGGATTCTTTCATTGATGATCCCCAATTTTTCTGGATGATAAAATCCAAGGAATTGTGGGCTGCATACATGCCATGTAGTTTGTGTGAGGAAAGCAGGGGAGGGGGGAGCTTGCTTCTTGCTCTCCCCCTCCTGCCTCTCTTAAGAAGAAAGTGGAGAGGATGAGGAGCTTTTTGTCCCAGGGCCCACTCAAACCTGGCTGTGTCCCTGAACCCCATCTCCCTGGGCAGAAGAACATTCTACTGATAGCACCTCTATCTGGTTGGGACTGAGCTGGCTGAATCCAGACAGCAGTTCAGCATTTCCACTGCTCCACCTGATATAAAGAGTAGTGGAGCTGGTAGCCATTGGCAGGTTGGTAGGAGGCCAATTCCATTTTGGGGATTAACTGGGATTACTTTTGGGGAATAGGAACATAGGAACGTAGGAAGTTGCCATATACTGAGTCAGACCATTGGTCCATCTAGCTCAGTATTGTCTACACAGACTGGCAGCGGCTTCTCCAAGGTTGCAGGCAGGAATCTGTCTCAGCCCTATCTTGGAGATGCCAGGGAGGGAACTTGGAACCTTCTGCTCTTCCCAGAGCAGCTCCATTCCTGAGGGTGATATCTTACAGTGCTCACACATGTAGTCTCCCATTCAAAAACAACCAGGGTGCACTCTGCTTAGCTAAGGGAACATGTCATGCTTGTTACCACAAGACCAGCTCTCCTCTCAAAGGAAGCTGCCAGATACTGAGTCAGACCATTTGTCCATCTTGCACAATATTGTCTACACAGTTTGGCAGTGGCTTTTCCAATGTTGCAGGCATACATGTAGCGTAGCCTCCCATTCATATGCAACCAGGGTAGACCCTGCTTAGCTAAGGGGACAAGTCACGCTTGCTACCACAAGACCAGCTCTCCTCAGAATAACTCTGTTGCTTTTTCATGCTCCTATGGCTTGATCTTATTCAGCTTTCTCAATGACATTTTAGAGAATATCGAATACGATGTTATTAGGGGAAAACAGGCAATTGTGATTTGAACCAGGTTTCACTTTAAAAATTCAGTGCACCCATGTAAAGTTCCAGCCATCTTCTGTTGCTTGTATTGGGATTTACAATTGCCAGGCAAAATGTACATAAAGTGTCTGCTCATCCTTGAGGCAATCCAAAAAGTGCAGGAAGGGAATAACTTGCTATCTTTTAGCTGCTAAGAGGATGAAGCGAGGAACTTGGGTGCTTTGCATATATTTCCTTTTACAACACGCCATAAAGATTAAAAATACATTGTACGCAAGTGCAGTATTTAATGTAGCACTTTAATTACATTCAAGTGTGTTGCTAAATAGTCTTGAGAAAACCTTAATGACCAGCTGTTCTCCCCTCTTCCCATATGTCAGAAATGGTTTGAGAAATCGCATTCTGGGACAGTAAGGTTGTATAATTAGACAGTGTATAGATAACACTTCTAGCTTTCCCTCTTAAGCAGCAGCCTCCTTTTCACGAACATATTGAGGTTCGGTGCCAGCTTGGCACAGAGCAGTCGTGCCTTGTGCCAAACGGCAACTGAGATGTACAAACTCCGAGAGATGTTATGATTGCACCATTATCTTTTTTTTTAAAAAAAAAATTCTTTTTCATCATTAGGACCGGGTCCCTTTTTTTAATGTGACGTAAGAGTCACTCTTCAGTGGCTGACAAATAAGCCGAGTAAAACAACAAGGACCATACATTTTTAATAGTCTTTTCATAATGCAATGTGCCGAATCGGAACGAGAAGTTGCTCTGGCTGTGCACATCCATTTAACCAAAGGATCAGCCTTCCAAGATTATCCAGTGCCTTTCATCAATTCAGAAATAAAAAGTCGCCGCCATTCTTTTCTCTTAAAGAGACAGTAACTCATGTCATCACACACGTGTTGAGAAAAGAGATCAGGAGCTGGAGACCAGACCAGCACGGGCCTTCATCGTTAGGTAAGTAAAAATACTAAAATGGTAATCGGACCATGTGGCATGGATTCTACATAATGTGCTATTAGATTATGAACCACAAATGCTTACCTTATCTAGTAAGGTTGCCACCACGATCTTCTCCCTATTTTTTCTTTTCTTAGCACCTATTGTCATGGAAGAAGTAGGTGTGCAAAAGAGGGGAAATGGCCATCCATCATGTGTTGGAAGAAGACATCTAAAATAGCTGTCACTTAGCATTTGCACAATAGCAGCCAGTGTGCACATTATTTTATTATTACTATTAAAAATATTTATACACCGCCCCTCCAGTACACTACTCTTTGGGAAGGCTCACATTAATTTAAAAGATACAATGTAAAATAAGACTAATAAAATTAAACAAGTTAAAAGGCCAGGCTAAAACCACATTTTAAAAAGTTTCAAATTAAAAATTATTAATAAAAAGCTAAAAACTGAGAACGAGAAAAACTAAAGAACTTACCAGATATAATCTGCAGATAAAACATTAAAAAGCCTCTTTAAAAAGATGTGTTTTGATTGGTTTTTTAAAAAAACAAAACACCAAGGGAAGGAGCATGCTGAAGCTCTTTGGAGAGGGTGTTCCAAAGCCGAGGGACCACCACCGAAAATGCCCTGTCTCTAGGCCCTGCCAACCAGATGTCTGTTAGTGGCGGGGCCATGAACAGGGCCTGAGATGCCGAGCAGAGGGCCCTGGCAATTTCATATGGGTGAATGCAGTCCGACATCCCAGCTTGGCAGCATCAAGAGAATTAGCTTTGAAGTAGGGGGCAGATAAATAGAAGAATAATGGAAATGGAAAATATTAAAAGTAGGTCCAGTGTTGAAGGTTGTGATTAAAGATGGGTCTGAAGTCTCGAAAAATCCATAACCATTACTGTGCAAGGTCTTAGTTAATCATTCTACTTGTATCCTTCCCTTCCTCCCAGGAGCTCAGAGGTGGATTTAGCCTCACACAATAGCCCTATGAGGTAGGTTAGGCCTAGAGACAGTGATGGCCAAAGTCACCTAGTGACCTTCATAATTGCTGTACTGTCCCCCCACATCTAAGTCACTTAAATATCCAATAACATTAACACCCCTATATGAATAAGAATTCAAACTTGCAAACTTGGGCTGGAGCTCAGTGGCAAAGCATCTGCTCTGTGTGCAGAAGATCCCAAGTTCCATCCTGGGCAACTCCAGATAGGGCTAGGAAAGACTTCTGTCTGAAGCTCTGGAAAGCTTCTGCTAGTAGACAATCCTGAGCGAGATGGACCAATGGTCTGACCCAGCATAAGACAGCTATTTATGAACAAAACTCTCTAAAACACGGATCCTAGAATAATAGGATTTTAAGAGTTGGAAAGAACCAACTACTCCAACCCCTTGCTCAGTACAAGAATCTGCTGCAATATCCCTGACAGATGGCAATTCAGACTCTGTGGGTCATTCCCCTAAAGACAGATACAGGCATCCAGAAATCCACTTGCCAGCTCACCAGGGGCAAGTGCCCTTAGTACTCTGGCATGCAGGATACCCAGCACCACAGAGATTTCCTTCCCAGAGGCCTCATTTTTCCTGCCATTTTTGAGAAGGTAAAAAAACAGCAGGAATCCTTTCTGAGCAGTAAGAGGGGGCTCCTGCTGTTTCTTACCATCTCCATATCCCACTGCCAATGACAGAAGACCCACTTCTCTTCTGTGTGCCAGAAAAGGATCTGAGGGAAGACAAGGGATTGGTGGCGACCACAAATAATGGTTGGCTAGTATTTTCCTATAGTTTGTTTTTGAGCCTGGCAACTGGAGGTCCTGAGCCAAACCCAGCCTTCCCATGAAAATGATTGCCGGGAAATTTAGGACCGAGTACTTTTCCACATTACCATTACTTCCATTAATTGATGGTAGGGGTTTCCAACCAGTGGTACTCCAGATGTTGCTGAACTACAACTCCCATCATCCCTAGCCACAATTAGCTGGGAATGATGGGAGTTGTAGTTCAGCAACATCTGGAGTGCCACTGATTGGAAACCTCTGACCAGTGGAATTCTCTACCATGGGATGTGGCAATAGCCACCAACTTGGATGGCTTTAAAAGAGGCATAGACAAATTCATGGAGGACAAGTCTATCAGTGGCTTTTCTTCTTGATGGCTATAGGCTATCTCCAGGTGCAGAGGTGGGATGCCTGCGAATACAGGGGAGCAACAGCAGGAGAGTGGGCTTCTGTTTGTGGGCTTCCCAGATGCTTCTGGTGGGCCACTGCAGGAAACAGGATGCTGGACTAGACAGGCCTTGAGCCTCATCCAGCAAGGCTCTAAGACCTCTCATCTGGAGAACAGCATGCCCCCTGAGAATAGAGAAGTTGGTTCATTTGCAAGTAAAGCTGCTGGCATTGCATGGGCATGTATGGCATATTCACTCACCCGGGCTGGGGAGGGAGATGAGTGACCAGTCAGAGTGACCAGTCAGTTTTGCAGCAGCCCCCTCCCCCTGCCAGCCTGAATCACCAAAAACTTATTTAGATGTAAGCAATGACAGCTGCAATCATGTTTTAAATCTTGCTCCGTATCCTTCGTGATAATGTCTCTCAATTAATATTCAGAATAATGGAAGTGATGTGCCCCTTTGAAAAAGACTTGAATGCTAGCCAAAGCTTTGGGAAACTGATTCTCGAGAGGATTAATCAGCATTTAAAACTTGCATTAATAAAAATCTGATATTCTACTGTGTGGCATACATAATACTTTTCATTTTTAAAGCATTTTATTTTAATAGTGTGCCATCCTTTGTCCTGATTCTTAATGGGATTTAAAAATCTAACTCCTTCAAATCAATCCTGCTTTGACCTATGTACATCATTTTCCTTCATATCAATTATGAAAGAAAAACCCGACTTGGGTTACAAAGGATAAGCAAGCAATGGGCATGCACAAAAGCAGAGGCTAACGAGGCCTCTAGCTTCTACACAACTTTGTGATCATAAAAGTTGATAATAGTTCTAAATAGTTGAGGAGAAGAAAAAGGTTAAAACTCTAATAGGAGAAAAAGGGGAAGAACGAAGGAAAACCAAGACATAATTCTAGAGGTTTTCATGACGGCAGTGTATTTTATTACACCCCTGCCAAATAAGACTGGACATCTGGAGGAGAATTCTAATGGTTTAGGGAGTTTTTTTTTTGTTTTTTTTTTAAAAAACTGATCTTAGTTCAAGGTTAGGAATACTTTTGAATAAAGTTCCAAAATGGAAAAGTGATAAGTTCTGACAGCCTAGTAAATAGAAGCTTTTGGCTGCATTTCGTAATCTACTTGGAAGAAAATCCCATTGAACGCAATAGGATTTACTGTTGAGTAAACGTAGATAGGATCACATTCTGCATGTGTTCCATTCTGTATTGAAAGGAACAGAAAGACCCAACTCTTGCATACATATTTTAAACACCACACCAGAGCAATTTTTTCTCCTTCTAACTTCATTTTGAATGGGAAAAGAGCCCGCCTAATATCCCTACAAAGTTCAGGACTCCAGTTTTGAAACCTTGCTATCCTTAATCTAACTATAAAATATAAAAGGCAACAGTTTGTGAAATAACTATAGACCATCTGTTTTTTCTTCGTTGCAGACCCAATTTGATGCTTCACTTCATCATAAAAGCATAAGGATTCCTCAACAGTGCCAAAGGTTCATGTATAAGATTTTGGTCGGCAGTTTTTGCTATTCTTTTGTTTGGTTCTTTCTGTCAAACTTTGCTGTGTCTCATTAAAATGAGGGCATAGAATACAAAAACGAACACTCTTGAATAAGGAAGATTAGAAAAAAATGGAAGTGATGCTATGTGTAAACATCTACTCATCTATTAAAGTTTTTAAAATCCCACAGTGCCAAAGGTTCATGTATAAGATTTTACTCAGGGCAGTCCATGTGGTCCCCTTTTAATCCTCACAACAACCCTGTGAAGCAGGTTAGACTGAAAGCATGTGGCTGATCCATTGCAGCCTTGACTTAATAGGGATTTGAACTCAAGACTCCGCAGTCATAGGCCAACACACGAATCCCTACCACCCTGGCTCTCTTCTTTTCAGGGGTGGCCCAAGGTTTTGTGGTACTTGAGATGAGGCACTGAATGCTGCTTTGCCCAGGACCCTCATGGCGGTTGGGGGGGGCAGCCCCCTTTCCAAACGAACCCTTGCAGGCTTTGAATGGTGCAGGTTGGCAGGGAGGACAGAAGTTGCTTGCAACTTCAGCCCTACTCAGACATTATTGAAAAGATGCTGGATGAGACTGCAAGGGTCAAAAGCAGATACGGAAGACCTGCACCAGCTTGTCAGTCATCTCCCCCACCTCACCCCATTCTGCTTATGGCAGGTATTTCTGTGATCAGGAGACTAGGGCACCCCAGACGGAAATACCTGCCAGCCTGGTTACAGCGTTTGCCTTTTCAGATGAACACTGCTGTAACCATGCACAGTGTGTAGAACCCAAGGGAAAGCATTGTGGTATGCAAGGACAAGGCAGTGGAGTGTAATAAGGAAATAGATATTATGTTCAGATATTATGTTCAGAGAGGCAAGTGCAGGCTGTTTTTCCGTGCTCTTGCTGGCTGTTTGTTAGCCCTGCCTCTACTCCAGGACTGGAATATAAGTAACTAAAGTCCCATTCAAAAGCTGGCCTGGATTGAGGAATGGGTTAACCAAAAACACCACACAGTTCAGGGGCTGTGTGTGATTGATGGGCTGGAGCGGAACTTCTGGACCCACTTTCCAGATCCACTTTCTGGACTTGCCTTGTACTTGTGCACAGTGTCTTTTCAATAACATCTGATTAGGGCTTTCCTCTTCTCTCCTTGTACTTCTTGCAGACTTTGCAAGGGATGTGAGAAGAGGTACTCATTGTGAAGCTTGGTTGGTTCCCAAAGAGCTGCTCCAGTAGCAGTGCTGGAGGGCACCTTGCCATCCGGCTGATGTCACAATAAAATCTGGCGCTTGAGGCAGCCATCTCACCTTGCCCCGTGAAAGGGCCACCAGGGTTAGAGAACCTACTTGCAAAGTCAGTAACCAACTTGTCGGCAACTGTCTGAACCCATACCAAAGCAGGAACTTGGTTTCCGTCCAGACATCAAACCGAGATGCGTAACCAAGATTTGAAGTTGGCTCACCAAACCAAGTGCTGCTCACCCTGCTGTGCACCTGATGCCTGAACTCAGGCTCTTCATGAACCTCTGGTTTGTTCCTAGCAAGCTTGCCCCTTTTGCCATTGAGACCAATGGCTGTAGGGTGAGTGACGTAGGGAAGGTTTGCAAGTCTGAGGCAGTGCAAGGCAGGGAAAGGCAGTGCAAGGCAGTGATGTCCAAGGCAGACGACGTGCGAGGCAGTGACGTCCAAGGCAGTGCAAGGCAGTGACATAGGGAAGGTTTGCAAGTCTGAGGCAATGTAAGGCAGGCTGGGCTGGGGGCATCCCTTGATTCAGTCTAAGGCCAGCACAAGGAGGCCCAGCCAGGGGGTGTACCTCTGGCTCAACTCAGCAACTTCCCACAAACTGAGATATGTGATTGTTTGCAGTACCAACTTCAGGTTCCTTCCATATCTTGGGTTGGGGGGCGGGCTCAGTTTCTGCGTTACATAGAAACACAACCAGATGCAGCCAAGGGATTTGATCCTGATAGCAAGTGCCTTGTTTACATTTTATAGAGAGAGGTCATTCACACAATCAAAAACTGTTTTCTTCCCAGGTTTGGGAGCTGTGTGTACTCCCAATTTTTGGTTGTGTGGAAGCAAGATAAGAGGAAAACCTGGTAGCAGTGATTGTGTGGAAGCAAGGTAGGAGAAAAACCTGCTATCCTATTGATGCCTCACACAATAGTATCTCTCCTAATGGCTTTTAGCTTTGAACATTGCCGACTTTTATATTTAAAATCCATACAGTTATGGACAATTTATGAGGCTTATCCAGTTTCTTGCCAGGTTTTCCTCCTACCTTGCTTCCACACAACCAAATATTGGGCGTGCACACAGCTTCCAAGTCTGGGTAGAACACAGTTTTTGACTGTGTGAATGACCTCATTGAGTTATTCTGCCAAAATCTGACAATGTAATTCGTCCAAAATACTGGCAATTCTACTTCACCAAGTATTCACTGCATTTAATACACAGCTCAGGTTGTTTGACCCTGTGACCCAGATTGAGCTGTCACTGAGAGCAGCAGCCCTGCTGGATTAGAGGATGCTTCTAGGAAGCTCATAAGCAAAGCATGGCTATGATCAGGGGCATCAATATAACTGAATGGAGGGACGGGACAAACGTCCCTGAACCTCTGAAGGAGGGGGCCATTGACTCAGAAACAGCTTGCTCTTCACTCTCCCACTCATGCCTCCCCAACTCCAGCATGCTGTTGGCTCCTGGTTGGCGGACTTATCTTGGCTTCAAGCCAGATGAGGCTTTCTAGGTGGGGAGGGGGAGGAGTGCCAGGCAGCACCCTGACTGGCTGGCTAGTGCTCAGGTTCAGCCCATCCCTACCACAGTCTGAAACAAGCTCAAACAATGAGAGGAATGTCACTGAATATAAGTCAGCCAGTCACAAGGAGAGGAAGAGAACGGGGTGCTGCCTGGTGCTCCTCTCCCCTTGCCTCCCGTTTCCTCCCAAAGCTAAGACTCCCTCTCAAAGTTAAAAAGATTTTTAATTAAAGGAACTTAGGGATCCCTTTTGAATCCTGCCTTCATTAAAAAGAACAGGGTAAAACCCTTGCAGCGCAGTATGTAAGCCACTTAAAAGCAGTGTAGCTGCAAATGTAACCTGAGAAATGTACAGTACCACATTTCAATCAAGCAAGCATAGAAATTACTGCTGTGCAGCTACATCAGTGTCTCCAAATTCAGAACTTGCTATATTTCTCTGTCCTTCCACTAGCTGAAGAATGTAACCTTCCAAAGCCAGAGGAGTGAGATCTTAAGCCATTAAGGAACATTAATATTATTTTGTCAGGTCATTAACTACTCATTTGTTTCCCAGTTCACAGTAATCAAAGCTACCAATCTCATAACTGTACATTAACTATGGTGGATTCCAGTGCTACCATGGGTGGAAATCAGTGTTCCCGCTAAAAGGGATTCCCAGACGTTGCTGATTTCAACTCCCAGAATCCCCAAGCAAAAGCCATTGCAGCTGGGAATTCTGGGAGTTGTAGTCAACAACTTCTGGGAATCCTTGTTAGAGGAAACACTGGTGGAAATACAAATTTACTTCCAGATTCTGACTGTAAGGATAGGGTCAGTATCCTTGCTGTGGATTTATGTCCTTCTTACAGTACTAACAGGTTATGGTAGATTTTTTCCCCTTCCTTAGGGCAGCTTCTCACGACTGCCAGTAAGGCAGTCAGTTGGGTAAAGTATTGGGAACTGGGAGCACATGCTTCCAACGGGCATGTTGTGTGAAGCTGTCCAGGTCTGGTTCTTGCGCCACGTTATCGACATTTCCCTGACTTGATCAATCCAGCTTCAAATCCTGGTGACAGAGCTAGTCTTGTGGTAGCAACCCTTTTGCTAGGCTGGGTTTGCCCTGGTTTGCTTTTGAATGGGAGACTACATGTGAGCACTAAAATATTCTCCTTAGGGGATGGGGCTGCTCTGGGAAGAGCACTTGCATACTTACATGAAGAAAGTTCCAAGTTCCCTCCCTGGCCTCTCCAAGATAGGGCTGAGAGAGATTCCTGCCTGCAACCTTGGAGAAGCCGTTGCCAGTCTGTGTAGACAATATGGAGCTAGATGGACCTATGGTCTGACTCAGTGAGGCTATTCCCACGATCGCCCAAAAGCGGGCTAAGGGAGCCCAGCCCGCTTTGGGCTGATCGTGCAAAGCAGCTAGCCACCATAAATCCTCCTCCATTTAAACGAGCAGAGCGATTACTCCGTTAACCTCGTTTTTGTGCTTGTGTGTCACCAAGGCATGCAGCGACACACGAGCAGACCCCCAACCAGGAGGCTCAGGGGTCTCTCCAGGATTCCTATATTCCTATGTCCCTAAGTTGGCTTGAAGTTGGTAAAATGTTGGTAATGTGGTGTAAAAACAGGACTTGGATGGATTCACATGACACGCCCATCAGGAGCATGCCTGTTCTGGTTCCCAATATTTTACCTACATGTTCACAACTTAGTGCCTCGCCGGCTTCATGAGAAGCTGCCCTGAGGGTGTATACTTGGCCTTGCTCTTCTGCTGCTTCCTTTCTGGTCTGTCTAATGGAGATTATATGCTTGTCTGGGTGGGGACTGTTGTTTCTATGTTATGCAAAGCACCTGGCACTGCAGAGATGTTAAATAAATGTCAAATTACAGTACAAGCAGTAGTGTG
This sequence comes from Hemicordylus capensis, assembly GCF_027244095.1. NCBI lineage: Eukaryota > Metazoa > Chordata > Lepidosauria > Squamata > Cordylidae > Hemicordylus > Hemicordylus capensis. The sequence continues at coordinate 418,708,206 of NC_069657.1, forward strand.
TAATTGTTGTAGTAGTAGTGAGAGTTGTAGTACATTTTGCCACAAGATCTACAGTAATAGTGCGCTTTGGGGAAGTAGCTGATTATTTTTCTGTCTTTCTTGCCAATCTTCTGTGAGAGCAACCCACCCACCCCCTTCTCCCATTTTCTAGTTTTCTTTGTTCAAGCACTTTGGAAAGAACATATTCACCCCGGAATGGTTAATTAAAGAAAACTAACACAAATAATCACTTTCTGGTACTTGAAAATATTCTAATTTTTTAATGGAGAAAATGCATTCTTAAATTAAAAATGCATAATAAGTCATACCAATAATAAGAATAAAGTGGGATACGGGGAGGATGAATGTAGGTTTGTAAGTAAAATGCATTTGCTGGATATAAAAGCAGCCTTCAATGCCTAAGATTCAGGGCGGCGGGGGGGGGGGGGCGAAAGGCAAGCCTCATAATGCTTATAAATTGTCCATAATTGTATGGATTTTAAATATAAAAGTTGGCAGTGGCAAAAGCTAAAAGCCATTAGGAGAGATACTATTGTGTAAGGCATCAATAGGAGCAACTCATAATCTTAGGAGGGAACAAATCCCACCAAAGACAAGTTTTCTAAAATTTTGTTAACTACACTTGAGTCATGTCTTAATGTTTACTACAATGCCAGCATTGTTCGCAAATGACATGGCCTAATGCATAGATGAATTCTATTTGAAAAGAGCTACTAATTAACATGAATAGTCTTCTCCTCTGAAGGTCGCTTATTGCAAAGTTCATTTTTCAACGGAGCAACACTAAAGTAGTCACCCTCAGTAACAGCCATTAGATTAAGAGACTTAGGTCTGTTCTCAGCCTGACATTGGGTCACGGTTTTCAAAGGAAGTCTCTCTTCCATGCCAAAAAGCCCTTAAAAATAATACTGGAACACAATGAGAGCTGATGTAATTACACTGTAAATATTTCTATACTTATTGCATTAATGAATTCCATTATCTCAGAAAAAACAACAAAAACCCTCTCATTTATTTTCTGTGAATTTTATCCCAATCCCTGACCTTCCCTATGAACTTCAGGCTTCTTCTATCAAAATTTGAAATCATTTCAGTTTTAGAGGCATTTATGTATCTGCTTATGCCAGAATAAGTTTTGGGGTTTCTTGTCTGGTCATCCTTGCCCCTATAACTTGTCTAACCAGATTTCACTATTTTCAGGCTTGGCACCAAATTCCTGGTAACATCTTGAATTTGATGGAAGTTTTTGTTTGTTTTTACATTTATAAACTGTCCTTCATTCAAAATGCTTTTTAACATCTACATGAAACCGCTGGGAGAGATCATCAAGGGATTTGGTGTGGGATGTTATCTGTATGCTGATGACACCCAGATCTACTTCTCCATGTCATTGTCATCAGGAGTTGGCATAACCTCCCTAAATGCCTGCCTGGAAGCAGTAATGGGCTGGATGAGGGAGAATAAATTGAGTCTAAATCCAGATAAGACGGAGATACTTATTGTGCAGGGTCAGAACTCCAGAGATGATTTTGAGCTACCTGTTCCAGATGGGGTCACACTTCCCTAAAAGGAACAAGTACACAGTCTGGGAGTACTTCTGGATCCACACCTCTCCCTGGTATCTGAGGTTGAGGCGGTGGCCAGAGGGGCTTTCTATCAGCTTTGGCTGACACGCCAGATGCGTCCATTTCTTGAGATGAATGACCTCAAAACAGTGGTACATTTGTTGGTAGCCTCCAGACTTGACTTCTGTAATGCGCTCTACATGGGGCTGCCTTTGTACTTAGTCCGGAAACTTCAGTTGTTTCAGAATGGGGTGGCCAGGTTGGTCTCTGGGTCATCTCGGAGAGACCACATTACTCCTTTGCTGATAGAGTTAAACTGGCTGCCAGTAGGTTTCCCGGCAAAATACAAGGTGCTGGTTATAACCTATAAAGCCCTAAATGGCTTGGGCCCTAGGTATTTAAGAGAATGTCTTCTTCATTATGAGCCCCACTGCCCACTGAGGTTGTCTGGAGAGGTCTGTCTCCAGTTGCCACCAGCTCACCTGGTGGCCACACAGGAGCGGCCTTCTCGGTTGCTGCCCCAAGATTGTGGAATGTGCTCCCTACTGAAATACGATCCTCCCCCCAATTTTTAAAGAGCATTTGAAAACCCACCTCTTCACCCAAGCTTTTTCATTTTTTAAAAATTGTTTAGGTTTTAATCTCTGTTTGATTTTAAATTGTTTTAAATTGTTTTTTGTGTATGTTTTTAACTTGTTTTTATGTTATTGTTAACTGCCCAGAGATGGAAGTTTGGGGTGGTGTACAAATCTGATAGATAGATAGATAGATAGATAGATAGATAGATAGATAGATAGATAGATAGAACACCCAAAAAACCAAGGGAGAAAGCCACCATTAAAGTCATAAGCAATTTAAAAAAAAGATAAAACAAAAAATTGTTAAACATGCTGCCTCTCCCCTGAGGAACCAAAGTCAAGCACGTGCTTGCTTGAGTCCAAGAAATATCTGCAAACTGAAAGCACTGAAAATATCAAAATGATTTCAATGTGCTATTGAAACGTCTAAATGCTGTTCTTTAAAAACAACAACCGGGATCTTAAGATTCCTATCGGAAGATCTTTGTCAATTTCATTTTTAAATGGTAAGCATGATCGAGTTTTGCAAACTCTGCAATCCATCTTGCAGAGGAAGGGAAGAGAGGCAGGTCTTGCACAAAGAAGAGAGCTGGTCTTGTGGTAGCAAGCATGACTTGTCCCCTTAGCTAAGCAGGGCCCACCCTGGTTGTTTTTGAATGGAAGCTACATGTGTGAGCATTGTAAGATATTCCCCTTAGGGGATGGAGCTGCTCTGGGAAGACCATCTAGGTTTTAAGTTCCCTCCCTGGCATCTCCAAGATAGGGCTGAGAGAGATTCCTGCCTGCAACCTTGGAGAAGCCGCTGCCAGTCTGTGCAGACAATACTGAGCTAGATGGACCAATGGTCTGACTCAGTATATGACAACTTCCTATATTCCTATGTTCCTATTCCCCAAAAGTAATCCCAGTTAATCCCCAAAATGGAATTGGCCTCCTACCAACCTGCCAATGGCTACCAGCTCCACTACTCTTTACATCAGGTGGAGCAATGGAGATGGTCAACCACTGTCTGGATTCAGCCAGCTCAGTCCCAACCAAATGAAGGTGCTATGGATATAATGTTCTTCTGCCCAGGGAGATGGGGTCCAGGGACACAGCCAGGTTTGAGTGGGCCCTGGGACAAAAAGCTCCTCATCCTCCCCACTTTCTTCTTAGGAGAGGCAGGAGGGGGAGAGCAAGAAGCAAGCTCCCCCCGCCACCGCTTTCCTCACCCAGTACCTACAACCTTGGAGAAGCCACTGCCAGGTAGACAATACTGAGTGAGATGGACCTATGGTCTGACTCAGTATATGGCAGCTTCCTATGTTCCATATTTTCAGTCCTTATTTGGGGAGTCTGTCACCGATGAATCCATTTCAGTCCTGTCACTCCGGAATCTGAGTCAAAAATGCATCTGGACTGGATTCTTTGATGTCCAGGCCCTGACCTACCACAGTCACAATCCAGATTCAATCTTTAGTTCCATCAGTTTCCCCCATATCTATGGAATATTCAGGGAAAGCAACAAGTAACTCTGGATTAACTGCAGAGCAGATTCGAGTGACTCCATCCATTCCTGCTTCATAGCCCTATTCAAACATTATGTGTAAGACGTCTTTTTTTGGAAGATTGGGACAGGGAACCATTTTCTTATCCTGTTTTGCTATGTAAACTGTGTTAAGTACTTTTTGTTCAAAAGTGGTATATAAATATTAATATTGTGTAGCCTTGGGAACATTTTTGTGGGTGTCACAAAAGGCTTCCTGAGGAAGAGGAGAATGTCAAAAACTGCCACTTCTCCACTGCATCCGTGCAGTTAGTTGGGAAGTGCTGTTAGGCTGTTCTCTCCATGCACCAGGGCATCCTTGCTTTGAATGTCAGCCATTATTATTAATAACAATTCTTCTGCATGCTATCCTCCAAATGGCAGACATACAGCTCTGCCTCCATCTCATAAACTGGTGGGGGAGCGAGGAGAGAGGCATGTTCTAAGAGAGTGAAAGGGAGTCTGACACCATTACATATTGCTGCTTGGGGAAGGAAAGCAGTGGACAATCCCTCTTCATTTACCAGGAGTTTACCTTTTGATGAGAAAGAATGATCCTATTCACACAATCCTTTTAACACTGATACAGTCTGTACCTGTGCACAGAGGTACAAATCTGTTCACAGGTGCTGTTATTCACATGTTAAGTTGAATGCAGGTGCATCATTACACTTCCTATCTGTACCCTGGTTTAACTTGTATAATGAATGCATGTTCAGTCATTCACACAGAAATGTGCACATGGAGGGCCAGCTGGTCCACTAGGCGATCGCCAAGGGCACCAGTTCTGGGAGGGGTGCATAAACCGTGCCGGAATATAGCACTGCCAATTTTTCTTTCTCTCCCTCTTGTATTGCCCCCTTGGTGTAAGAATGTAATATATAAAACTGCATGCTGCTCCCCAAAGAGCCTGCATATTCAGTACCCCCATATACACAGTGTTCTTTGCTCATTACAACTCACCCCCCCCAATAAACAGCTCATCTCATAAGCTCATAAGCTGTTCTCTCTCTCTCTCTCTCTCTCTCTCTCTCTCTCTCTCTCTCATTGCTTGCCTCAGCATTCATTTCCAAAAAGAAATGGTCTCAGACTGGATCTCCAAATTAACAGCGGCATCTTTCATTTCGGAAGTGTTTGGGTTTTGCCCCCATAATAGACTGGAAACTCTCTCCCTCAGTATCCTCAAACCAGTGCAGGCTAGTCATTTGCTCGTCATTTGTTTGATCATTCGACCTCACAAATGAGCAGCCTGAAAGGTGCAAGTTAAAGCTGGGGTTCTGTACTTCTTGGCTGAGGAGGCGCCAGAATCAAACTTTGCCTAGGGCGCCAAAAGCCCTGGGGCTGGCTTTGCATGCATGTGTACAGACTTCTGACTTGAGGTACAACATCACTGGACTTTGGAATGCACTCCCTGTTGAAATAAGAGCCTCCCCATCTCTGGCAACTTTTTAAAAGGCACTGAAGAAACATTTATTCACCCAGGTGTTTAATTAGTTCTATGGTTTTAAATTTTTAATGTTGGTTTTAAATGATTTTAATGTTTAAATGATTTTAATTGATTTCGTTTGGATTTTAATTAACTGATCTTAATTGTTTTAATTTTGTTGTAAACTGCCCTGAGCCATTTTTGGAAGGGTGGTATATAAAATAAAATAAAATAAAATAAAAATCTCTTTCTTTCTTTCTTTCTTTTTCTCTTAAACGTACCCATCTCTAATCCCATGCATGGCAGCTCTTGCGGGAGTTTGCGAGCAGCTGCCAGATAGTGGCAAGGGATGGGTGGATGGTTGCCAGGCTGGCCAGCCAGGGCATAACTATAATAAGGCAAGGGGAGACAGTTGTCTGGGGGCCCTCTGCCTTGGGGGCCCCCCAGAGGCATCACATGACTGACTCCCCCAGCCACACACCCGCCCGGGCTTCCTTCAGTTGTACTCATCCTCCAAAATTGATGTGAGTGTTAAGACCTGGAGCTACCAGAACAGCATGTCCTTCTCTAGTACCATTAAATGACTTGCATCATCCACAATTTACAAAACCTTTTAAAAAATAATATAGGATGATGTTCTATTGTGGCACATAGGTTTATATATATATACATAAATTTTACTATGCTTTTTGTTACCACTATTCAGCCTCATTTAAGATTTCTTTACTTCACGAGCTGAGCTTCAGTGAGGGAGGGGGCGCATTTTAAAATCTTGTCTCTGGGCCCACTCCAACTTTGCTATGTCCCTGCCGGCCGGCAGGCAGGGAGGGAAAGAGGTGGCCAAGCTGGCTGGCCGGCCGGCGGTGAGGGAAAGCACCGCCAGAGGGCAGTGAGAGAAAGCGGACTGGGGAGGGGGGGGAGAAATGGAGTGGGAGGGGGCTGAAGGGGGGGAGAACAGACTGGGACTGAAGAAATTAAGATGGGGGGAAAGATAGGGAGAACTAGGGGCACAGATGCTCTGCACCAGATCAGCTAGTAAATAAATAATGCCTGAATAGGGCTAACAGAGCACTTGATGGGCAAACTCCATTCCTTTGGCGCGTCCCCTTTGAGTTTTTGCTTGAGCCGCAGAAAACAAGCACAACTGCCTTAAAGATCGAATCCTCCATGGCTTGCTCGGCTGTCACAGTATTTTACATTTTTTATTTGTCGCAACGTGCATGATGATTATCTTTAAGAAGGGGGCGGAGGGACATGCGCCAGATCCCTAGATGCCCTTGCTGGGAGCAGATGTCTGAGCAAGTGTAACACTAAAGCCCTCTTGGATTTATCTCATTTCCTACCCTTTGTACGCTTCTAAATTATAGCTATTTAGCACATGCTGAACCTTTCTCACTTCCCCAGCAGAACTTATTAAGACGGTTTTAGGATGCACTAAGGTTGAAGCCGAGGAAACTTGCAGATTTATTGGACACAGAGAGGGATTCATAATCTGTATTGATGCCATCATCCCTAAGCATGTGACAACCAAAGCAGATAAGCCTACGACTGAACTGAAAAGATTTCTTAAAGCTGGTAATCAATATTGAGCAGCTCAGTCTGTCAAGCTATCAACTTCAGAGGAGAGCAGCGGGTGGGAGGGCGAGAGGAGGGTAGAGGTGGACAGCAAGTTCTGTAGTGAAAAGAGCCTTCCGTTCAGAAAGCCTGTGCAAGCAATCCCAGCTTTGGTGCCAGAGGGGAACACGGAAATCTTAACTGGAGCCAATTACAACAGCCCCTGAACCTGTTTTCAAAGGCTTAGCCTTGGAATATGGGAGGCAATTAAAAACAACAACACAAGAGGGCCTCTGAGAATCTGTGGAGTGCATTTTAAGGCTGTCAGTGTTCTATCGGATTCGACTGCCAGTCTAGTGCAGCATCATATGGCCTTGGTGGCCAGCCAGATGTTTCCTGGAAGTCCAAAAACTGGCCTAATGGTCTGGGTGTTTTCATCCCAGACTTCTGATATTAATTGCCTCTAAAGGTAGACTGCCTCTGGATGTGGAGGATCCATTCAGCTGTCATGGCTAATAGCCATTGATAAACCAATCTTCTTGCATTTGTTTCACTTTTTTCAAAACCCTCTAAGCTACGGGCCATCACTGTATCTTACGGCAATGGACTCCTACAGTTAATTACAGGTGGTGAAGTGAAGAAGTACTCTTGCCATCCTTGTCACACCATTTAATAAAACTCTATCATTTTGTGCACCACAGAATTTCCAAAGCCAGACTCCAAACAACTGGGAATAAAAAACAGGCTCCCAAGTCAGGAAAACTAGTCTTGCGAGTGGACTTAAGCCTGACACCTCTCTTTTTTTCAAGTTAAGCACCAAGAATCAGTGAACCTTGCAGGCAGGCAGGCTGATCCATTACCAGCCCCATCCCACTGCCACCAAAGCATTTATTATCAAGTAAAAAGTCACAAAAAATGAACATGCCTCTGAGTTCAGCAGAACTTTTTATTGATTAATAAGTTCTAATTAAGCAAAAGAAAGGGGTGTGTGTGAGAAAAGCACATTGGTGGGCATAAAAGCCATAGTCTCCAGATTAAAATCAATATTGAGCATTCCAATACAACAGAATCGGACTGATATTATGTATAAACTCAGTTAGGTTAGGTTGTGTTCGGTGTAAAAAAAGTATCAGGTTGCATCCAAGGCCATAAAAGTAGGTCCCCTTTGAAAATAGAAAAGCCAGCAATTAATGGCTAAAGTGGGAGGTACTGGTGAAGTTAAAGGCTGTTACCTTTAAAGCCCTACATTGTTCAGGTCGTAGGTACCACAAGGACCACCTGCTCCAGTATGATTGTACCTGCCAGCTAAGTTCTAACGCCTGCTAAAGTTTGGCTGGTGAGCACATGAGGCAGGATAATTTCTATGGCAGCTTATAGGCTTTGGAATTTTCTCCTAGTAGAGGAGGAAGTATAACAAGTAGAGTCGGGGAAGCTATAAAAGGGAAGACTTGCTTCAGAGAATGGAAGTCCTGCCCAAATGAAGAGAATGGAAAGGAACATAAACTCTGGCAGAAGAAATGCCAGGAAACAATAAGAGATGCAAAAAGAGAGTTTGAGGAGCATTTAGCTAGGAGTGTCAAGGGGAACAATAAAAACTTCTTTAAATATATCAGAAGCACAAAACCTGCCAGGGAGGAAGTTGGACCCTAGATGATGAGGGCATCTTCACGGCAGAGGATACTGACCATATCCCTATTCTGGAACTGAGCTTCTCAGGCTTGGAGGCTGAAGAACTGTAGGAGAACTGTAGCAGTAGGAGAGAGGGCACGCCCTCAACTCTTGCCTATGGGCTTCTCAGAGGCATCTGGTGGGCCACTGTGTGAAACAGGATGCTGGACTAGGTAGGCCTTGGGCCTGATCCAGCAGAACTTTTCTGATGTTCTTATGTTCTAACTAGGCCAATTTGAGGTGATGAGAGAGGATGTTCTAAACTGTCTTGAAAAACTAAAAAATAACAAGTTGCCAGGCCAGATGGCATCCACCCAAGAGTTCTGAAAGAATTCAAATGTGAAATTGTTGATCTCCTAGCAAAAATATGGAACTTGTCCCTACAATCAGGCTCTGCACTAGAGGACTGGAAAGTAGCTAATATAACTTCAATTTTCTAAAAGGGATCCAGGGGGATCTGGGAAACTTCAGGACAGTTAGCTTAATTTCTGTCCTGGGTAAATTGAAGGAAAGCATACTTAAAGACAAAATGGTTAAACATAGAGAAGAACAGGCCTTGCTGAAGGACAACCAGTATGGCTTCTGAAAGGGAAAGCCTTGCCTTACACTGGCCGCCTCTCAGATAACCAGCTCCACCCCTCCTGTCAGCTATCCAGCAATGGGGTTGTCAGGCAGCAGGGACACCATGATGCCCCATTACAGCCTTGCCATCCAATCAATGGGCATTCCCTGTCCCAACTCCATTCCTTGTTCCCCACAGATGACAAGCAGGAAGGAAAGGAGACTGGATGACGGATTCACAATTTTTTAGATTGTGAGCCCTTTGGGGACAGGGAGCCATCTTATTTATTTATTATTTCTCTGTTTAAACTGCCCTGAGCCATTTTTGGAAGGGTGGTATAGAAATAAAAAAAACGAAATCAAATGAATGAATGACAGGATGGGCACTAAGTTCTTGCTACCCGAGAAGGAAGCGACAGCAGTGTTTGCCCACAAGTACAAACACTCCAGGTGGCAACATAAGCAGGGCAACCCATCATAGAGCCAGGAGGGGAGCAGGGGGCGGGGGGGATGCCTGGGTTCAGCTCCAAAAGGCAGCAGAAGGCAGGGATTCTTGAGCAGCCACATTCTAATTTTTTCACAGACCGCTTGGGGAAGTGGGGTTCAACCCCTTCCCCTTGGGGGATATTGATGGCTAGGCTTGCTCATGAGAAGCACCATCTGTGAGGAGGAAGAAGAGAGCATGTCTTGTGGTATGGCCTTACTCCCATGGACTGCTCTCTCACAAGAGTGGCAGACCTTGGGGACTTGATATCGAGCCAGGATGCTCTATGCAGGAAAGCCGTGGGGATGGGTTCTCGGGCAACTGCTGTCACAGTCTTGTTGACTGCCACCAAGTAGCTGTCAAACAATGTGACCTGCCAGCCTGTGCACCATCAAGATGTTCATCCTTGCCCATGGCCCTTGCTGTCTTGGGGACACTGGAAGCTGGGGTTCCCCTCTCCCACTAATCCCTGTGCTGGGAGATCTGTATACAGCAAAGAGCTGTACCAGACTTGGGGATTTTGAATGGGTGTAAAGGAACGTCAAGGAACCCGATGCCTCCACCATCTGTGCATGTTGGCATGGCCTTACACATGGCCCCAACACAAGCAGGGCATTCCCTCTGTGGGTGGGGATCAAAAGGTTTTGGAGGGCACTCTTGTCCGGGTTTAAGAGGCTGCCACAAGCAGGGATTGTGGAGCTGCCAAGTTCTATTTTTTCCACAGAAAGGTTGGGGAAGGGGCCCCCAACCCTTCCATGGGGGGCAGAGATGTTTGCTCCCTAGGCACACTCTAGAGCATGGCCAGGCAGCAGGATCAGCATTGCTCCAGTGAAAGGAACAATTCATCTTATGTGATGAGGATGAATGCTGACCCAGGGTAGACCATTCCAGAGAGTGCCAGGACTTGAGGGCACCCCTGCACAACTCATGAGAAGAACCATCAGAGGGGAGGGGAGAGAACTGTCGAGCAAAAGCGCTAATAATGTGTGATGACAAAACATCCCCTTCACCCATGGACAGCGTCCTCATGAGAGTGTCAAGCTGTTGGGGCCCTAAATAGAGCCAAGTTGCTGTGTGGAGGGAAGCCACACAGGACCGGAGGGGTGCCCCAGAGACTGCTTTCCTAGTCATGAGAAACCACCAGCATACTGCAGAAAAATGACCCCTGCCAGCCCATCCATCCCTGTGGACATGTGTACCCTTTCCCGTGCCCCTGAAGGGTGACCCAGCTCTCCTGGAGCAGCTGCAGAGCGGAGTTCCCCTCTCTCACAATTCTGAATGGATTTAAAGGTCCATCCCAGTCTCTCCCCCATTCCCTCTGCACATTTGGCCGGGCCATGGCACATGGATCATCTATGTGTCCTTTGGGTGCATGGAAATCTACACAGGGAGTGATGGTGGGGAGGTTCAGGGGGATCTGTTCTATCTTTTACTATTGAGAGTTGGGGGACCCCTACAAGCGAAACACCATTGGGTGCATGGGTGGGTGGGCTGGCTCAACTTGTGAGTTCACAGTCTGTGGGTGGGGCAGTGCCTCTACAAGGGCATAGCCTTCCCCAGGAGACTGCCTCTCTCATGAGAGGGCAACCCCGCTTGGCAGCAGGATTATGGTTGGGTCTGCATGGACTGCTTTACCGGGATTACCCCTTGCAACATCTCCCAACGTCCTTTGCCCTCCCTCATCTACATTAGGGGTGTGCACAAAACCAGTTGGCCTGGTTTGATTCGAGTCCAGACCAGACCAGAACTAGACCAGGCATGTCCTGTTTTGCATACCCCCGAACCCCGCTCGCTCGACTCAAGTTCAAGCCGGTTTGGGGATTCTAAATGTGAATAATAATAATTAAAAAAATAATAGAGTGAGGCACTACCTTGGCATGGTTGTGGGGCTTGTGTGCTCTGAGGAAGGTGAGAGCTATGCCAGAGGTCCAACCATACTGGACAGGTCTCACCAAAGGAGCCAGACAAAGAGTGCCTCTCCCATCAACAATATGGTGAGACGTAACTTTAATAAATCTATACCGGATCGGTCGTTTCCCGGGTCAACAAGGACCACGCCAGGTGCTATGCTCCCTGGACATCTGGTGGCAAGTGGGCAACAGGACTCAGGATCTTCAGTTGAGCAACCAGGGCTGAAGACAGCAAAGTTACTGGAAGAAATGTCGCTTAACCGAAAAAAAATACCGAAAAAAATATACGAAAAATGCCAACAAGGAAATAATGATCTGCTATTACAAGTCTAGTCCAACTAGAAGAGGTTATTTTAAAAAAAAATGTACCAAATTTGGAAAGAGAAGCATCCAGATACAGAAATAACAGAACAAAGGCTAGCAGACCAGAGAAGATTCATAATAAGAAATAAAGTATTCACAGATGTTGAGCTGGAAGAACTGCAAAGAGCAACAGAGGCTCAAGATATGGAAGAAGAATTACCACCAACTGAAGAAGTTGCTCAGGCGCAGGTGGAGGAGGTGTCGGAAATCGAGGATGCCACTGTTGCTGAACTGTTTCAAAATCAAAACCAGGCAACCGCCCCTTTGCCTTCACCTCAAAAACCCAAATGCCATTTAACAGAAAAGCAACAAGAACCAAAGCAAAAAATAACTGAGCACATGAACCAAACAACCACCAGAGTTCAACTTCCAGCTCTAAAAACAGTTGCCAAAAAACAACTTGCTCAGGCATTAAAAGATGTCAATGCTGCACTTGCAGAAATAACAACCAATAATTTGCAAGAAACAAACCAACTAATGTACAGTGCAGCAACAATTACAACACAAGAGCTCGGATATAAGATCAGTGGACCTGTAAAAAAAAGAAAGCAGTACATCACCTAAATGGAAGATTAGATTAGAAAATAAAATCTCCAGGCTTAGATCAGATGCTAGTAAATTGAAAGATATGAAAGACAAGAAGCTGAAGAATGAAAACACAAAACAATATCTGATCCAAAAATACCACCTAGATTCAAGGAAAATTAGAGAAGTCCTGGAAATAATAAAGCAGCAAATAACAGCAGTGTCAAAGAACATTAGCAGATATGAAGCCAGAACTACACAACACAGGCAGAATCTCCAATTTCAGTCGAATTAGAGACGTTTCTACCAAAGTATAGAAGGAGAAACTGCAAGAAACGTAGAAACACCAAATAAAGAAGAAACAGTGCAATTCTGGGGGAAATTATGGGACAATCCAATAGATTATAATAAAAAAGCAGGCTGGACGAAAGAGGTCAAAAAATGTAACCAACAAATGCAAGATCTAATAATAACACCAGAATTAATAAGTGAAAGAGCAAAGAAAATTAAAAATTGGACTCCGCCAGGCGACGATGAACTGCATGGCTTATGGCTTAAACACCTAACAAGCCTTCATAAACAACTATCAAAACAGTTCAATCACATTTTGCAAGGCGGTGATGTTGAACAATGGCTAACAACTGGGAAAACTCATCTCATCATGAAAGACCTAGCAAAAGGTGCAGTTCCAAGTAATTATAGACTGATAACCTGCCTGCCAACCATGTTCAAATTATTAACTGGAATAATAACAGATGAAGTCATGCAACACTTATTAACTAACAAACAGCTCCCAGTTGAACAGAAAGGAAATTGCCCGAACACCAGAGGCACAAAAGACCAGCTGCCGATTTTAGAAAACTGCAAGAGAAGAAAAACCAATCTAAGTGTTGCATGACTACAAGAAAGCCTTTGATTCATTGCCTCACACATGGATACTAAAATGTTTAGAAACAACTGGTGTCAGCAAAAACATTCAGATATTTATTTTAAAAAGCAATGAGCATGTGGAGTACACAGTTAACAGTCAATGGTGACACACTTGGACAGGTTAGCATTAGAAGAGGCATTTTCCAAGGGGACTCACTATCCCCTCTGTTGTTTGTAATCGCCATGACCCCACTTTCACAAATACTAAACAAAACAGGCCTCGGATACCAAACATCTAAAACATCAAGTCAAATCAACCATCTGCTGTACATGGACGATCTGAAGTTGTATGGAAAGTCCCAGTCAGAAATTGAATCACTGCTAAACACTGTCCGTATATTCAGTAGCGATATAGCAGTGGAGTTTGGACTAGACAAGTGTGCTGCATTAATAATGAACAGAGGGGAAAATAAGAAAAACAGAAGGAATAGAACTGCCCAATGGAAGTAAGATCAAGAATCTTGAAGAGAAATAACCTTACAAATACTTGGGCATTCTCCAGGCTGATAACATCGCACACACTGAAGTTAAAAGAAAAATTGGAAGTGAATATATCAGGAGAGTTAGAAAAATCCTCAAGTCAAAACTCAATGGTGGGAACACCATACAAGCCATAAACACCTGGGCTATACCTGTTATCAGATACACTGCAGGAATAATAGACTGGACCCAGGCAGAGCTAGAGACGCTAGATCATAAGACCAGGAAAATCATGACCATCAATCGTGCTCTGCACCCCTGCAGTGATGTCGATAGGCTATACCTCCCTCGCAGCTCAGGTGGAAGAGGAATGCTGCAAGTCCATCAAACAGTAGAGGAGGAGAAAAGAGGCCTTGAAGAATATATCAAGGACAGTGAAGAAGATGCACTTAAAATGGTCAATAACACAAAACTATTCAACACCAATGAAACAAAGCAGGCTTACAAGAAAGAACAAGTCAAGAACCGAGCAGAAAAATGGAGAAATAAGCACTGCATGGTCAATATTTGCACAATATAAGTGGAAAATCAGACATCACCAAGACCTGGCAATGGCTTAAGAATGGTTGCTTGAAGAAAGAAACAGAGGGTTTAATACTGGCTGCGCAAGAACAGGCTCTAAGAACAAATTCAATAAGAGCAAAAGTTGAAAAATCCACCACAAACAGCAAGTGCCACCTTTGTAAAGAAGCAGATGAAAGAGTGGACCACCTAATCAGCTGTTGTAAAAAGATCGCACAGACTGACTACAAACAAAGGCATGACAAGGTAGCAGGGATGATACACTGGAACATCTGCAAAAAATACAAGCTACCTGTAGCCAAAAATTGGTGGGACCATAAAATTGAAAAAGTTGAAGAAAATGAAGATGTAAAAATATTATGGGACTTCCGACTACAAACAGACAAACATCTGCCACACAATACACCAGATATAACTGTAGTCGAGAAGAAAGAAAAACAAGTCAAAATAATCAACATAGCAATACCAGGGGATAGCAGAATAGAAGAAAAAGAAATAGAAAAAATCACCAAATACAAAGATCTACAAATTGAAATTGAAAGGCTGTTGCAGAAAAAGACCAAAATAATCCCAGTGGTAATTGGTGCCCTGGGTGCAGTTCCAAAAGACCTTGAAGAGCACCTCAACACCATAGGGGCCACACAAATCACCATCAGCCAATTACAAAAAGCAGCTTTACTGGGAACAGCCTATATCTTGCGACAATATCTATAATAACCAACAGTATTGATGATAAAATTCTGGCATTCCAGGTCCTTGGGAAGGACTCGATGTCTGGATAAAACAAACCAGTCAATAACACCTGTCTGACTGTGTAAACAAGAAATAAATAAATAATAATAATATATTTAAAATTCATTGCTGGGTCCAGGTAGTCTGGGTCTGGGTTGTTTGTGGGCATGCAAATGGCCAGTACGCATGCATGGGGGCCTTCAAAATGGCCACCATGAGCTGGGAGAGGGCTGGAAAGACCCGAAAACAGACCTTAACAGCCCGAAGAAGACTGGAGGGAGGCCGGCAGGGGAAGGGGAACCATCAGAGATCCTGCTGCGGCAGTAACCCCCGGAGGCTGCCAGACAACCTGCACCTGGCGGTGAGTTTAACCCTCTCCACACAATTAGAACCCCCGAACTGGCCTGGTGGGGGCGCAGTCGGGTTGGCTTGAAGTAAAGCTGAACCGAACTGGGCCTTGTATGGCTCAAGGTTGAGCTCGAGCCAGTTTGTTCCTCGAGCCAGTTCGCACATCTCTATTCTACATATCCCATTGTAGGAAGTGTTCATGTTCCCCTCCCTTCCCCGAGTAACAGAGGAATACCCCCCCCCACTCCAAGAATCTATGCTTGTGCTGGACTATTAAGGGTGTGGGGCTCCTGGGGGAAGGGGGTGCCATCGCTTGCAGAAGAAGTCCTGCCTTGGCATGGTATGGAAGGGCACTAAAAAGCATTTAAATGGATTTAAATGCCCTTTTTATGCCGTGGGCAGGCAGAGCGCTCCAAATGTGCACAATCGTGCCAGGCATATCACCTTCCAGATTGTGGCCAGTTATGGCTGCCCTGCAGATGTGGTGATGCTTTCCCCACCATCAGGCCACGTAGCTTGCTGGGAACTGCCTTGGAGGCCGAGCAGCAGGGAGTGGCTTCCTTCTCCTGGAACTGGAGTTTGGGAGGCCGTAGTTTGGTGGACATCTGCAGCGTGATTTGGAGTTACAAACTGAAATTGTGGGTTTGCCTACCTCAAGTTTGGCATTACGTATGAACCAGGCCAAGGCTTCTCCTGAGCCATTCAGGAAATGTGATACCAAAGAGCCTACCTGATCCACACACCCCCACCCCCGCTCTCCGTGGCACCTGGCTAGTTCTTCATTACTCTGGCTAGTTCTTCATTACTCTAAGTGAGCAGACAGGGCTTCTCCCTCAACCTGGTGCTGAGGGATAATTTTAAATGAGCTCTACACCTGTATCTTCCTTTAGTTAGCCAGAAAGAGGCTCTGGTCTCAAGCCTTATGCTTTATCCTGGAATGGTATGGATGTCACACTGCCTCTCCAAGTGATGTTTTGACACCTAGCAAGTGCCCCTCTATGTTTCAGCAAGAGAGAAATAAGTCCTCCTGTGTGGGGAAGATATGCCATTGTTAGCAGTGCCCCATGTTGGACATTGCATATAGCCCCTTACTCAGGGACATAGCAACTTTGGAGTGGGTACTAGGGATGTGCGGAACAGTTTGCAATCAGAATGTTCTGACCACAAACTGGGCCATTCCAAGTGTTCTGAGTTCAGATCCAAATGCCCTTCAAATGAAGGGCCGGTTCTGAGCTCAGGATGGAACAACCCTGTTCTGAGTCAGAACATTCAAAACATTCCGAGCACCATTTTGGACTGCAATATGGTGCTCTTCTGGCCTCTGTACACTTATAGCAACTATTTGAATGGTCAGCACCACCATGCAAATGGCTGCTGTGTGTGCGCAGAAGCCAGAAGAGCACCATTTTGGAGTCCAAAATGGAGCTCAGAAAGTTCCAGCAGAACAAGGGCACTTGTGTTCCATTCCGATCTTGGAATGAAACACAAATACCAGTTTGTACACATCGCTAGTGGGTACTGGGGCAAGTAGTGAAGATGGCCCCCTGCCCTCCTGCCTTCTCCTCCCGTCTTCACTGCAGAAGAATTGTAAGGACATGGTAAAAAAACCAAAATATTCTTGGCACACCCTTTCTCTCGCTCCTAAGGGGCGGGGCGTGAGAGCAGAGAAAAGGAGTATCATGCTTGTACTCTCTTCTTTTTAATAAGGGCAGGATTTAAAAGGAGCCTCTAAGTTCCTTTAATTTAAGATCTTTTAAGCTCTGTTGCTGCTTTAAGAGGGAAGGGGAATGAGTGTCAAGCAGCATCTCTCTCCCCTCCTGACTGGCTGGCTGATGGTTGTGACATTTCTCTTCCTGCTGAGCTTGTCGGGCAGCAACTGTGTGGCAGGAAGCAGGAGACAGAAGAGTTTGCTGTTGCCCAGACAGTGGGCCTCCCTGCCTCCCTCCCTCAGGGCTCAGGGACATTTATCCCACCTCACTCAATTTTAGCTAGTCCCATGTTCTGACTCAAACTGAATTTGAACAGGACGCAAAGAAAAGATGACTCTGCCTAGAGTTGCACTCTTTCCCTTCCCCTCCCACACAATCAGATCTCCTATGCCTTTAACAGCTACATTGCAGGCCCAAATTAAACAGGTGCAGCCAGGGAAACAGATTCCTTCCCTAATCATTTGAGGAGTCCCCCCTCATTTCAACTGATGGCACACTTTACCTTTCCCTTTCCCTTATTTTACTGAAGCCCTTGGCCAAACCTAATAACCCATTTCTTCAGTTCCCAACACATATTTTTCTCCTCCCCAAGTGTCTTCCCTCCCCCGCCCCGCACAGTGAGGAATTGCTCCTCAAGCTTTTTCTGCACCCTTGGGTGCAGTGTGGTCTGCTTGGCCTGCAAAGCTGTACTTTTATATTCCTGCCTGTCAGGCAGCTGTGAAAGATGCAGGAGTCCAGCCAAAGGAAAAAGTTGATAATTCCAGTCCTGCTTCACTTGCTGCTCCCAGCATAATTAATAGTTTATTTTATTTTAATTTCTTGTTTGCTTTACAGGGCAGCTGTATTCTTTGGAAGCATGACTGGGCAACACAGGTCTCCACTGAGAAGAGGAAAAATTAAGTTAGCATGCCAACATGTTTGCTTGTTTGTTTGTTTGTTTTAGTCAAGCTCCTTTCAAGTTGTTCATAATATAGCAAATATCTTCAAATCAGAAATGTGTCTTTTTTACACTATAAGAAAAATGGCTGTGTTGATTGCTTTTTTCTTTTTCTTTTGGAAAGCTCATGGAGAAATACTTCTTTCAAGAGACAAAGCGGAAACGAAATTAATAATCATGTTTCCCTTGTTATATTTACTGCATTGCTTCTGATGGGAATATTAGTCCACTATGAGATTCATAATTAGGAGAATGCCAGATGGGTTATCAATGTGGTTTTAAATTTTTATATGGAGAGTATGTTGGGATTCTCTTTTCGAGGAGATGCTCTGCTGCTATGCAAAACAGTTAAATATAAATATCTGACACAAGAAAGGAGGACTACGAACTGCCTTATGATTTCAAATGTGCTGTTTATTTGCGCCCCCCTCCCCTCCCCCCCCCCTTTTCTTTTTAGCTGGCCTGGTGGGATAGATTAACTGAATGGTCCTACCAGATGGAAAACTAAAGCCGGAAAGCAGAGAAGAGATGCAAAGCTCTTCGCCAGTTTAGTCTCATAAAGGAGGGAAGGAGCTTGGTTAATGCTGGAATTCTGGAAACTGCCTGAAATGGTATAGAAGATATTCTTGGGAAGGAGGTTAACTATCCAATGGGAACTATGTTTACTTGGCAGTAAATCTCATTGGTTGCAGTGGGACTTACATCCCAGTAGGGAAGTTTAAGATTCAGTTTAGAAGCTGGAGAGAGAGAGCGAGAGAGTGTGTGTGTGTGTGCGTGTGTGCGTTTTATACTCCTATCAGTAATTTAGTATGGATATATTGTGTGGATTAATATAGAAGAGGAGGAGGCTGGGAATAAACTAGATGATAGTTCAAGCCATGAGTAATTTATTAATGATGCAGCCGCACAATTGAAGAACTATCAAATTGGGTTTGGCAACTTGCAGCCCTGGTAGTATAAACCCTTATGCTAGCGACAACGGTGCCTGTTGTACACCCTACAAAGATGCAGATGGAACTCTCACATTCTGAAGCTTCCAGCATGTGGATTTCTGCAAGCTGACCACAAAGGCACAATGCTGCCCGTTCAAATGTGCAAGCACCTCTGAACGTGCGTGCTGCACAAGGTTAGACTGCGTGTTTGAATGCTCCCCTGCTAAAAACTCTTTGCCTGTGGAAAACTAGCATAGGAAAAGGATTTCAGCCACCTTTGCTGAATTCCTCTCTGGATTTACTACTACTACTTCTACTACTACTACGAATATTTATATACCGCTCTTCAACAAAATTCTCAAAGCAGTTTACGTAGAAAAATAAATAATATATAAATAGAGGGTCCTCATGAAATCATGCTCAAACAGGACCATTTAGAAACAAACAACAGCACTGAAATAAACTCAAAAGGATACTTTTTAAGGACTCCCTTCATGTTATCTTCTTTATATATATTTCTCTAAGGCATACCCGTCGCTAATCCCATGCGTGGCAGCTCTCATGAGAGTTCGCGAGCAGCTGCCCGGATAGCGATGAGATGGAGGAGAAAAGAGTGATGGCAGCCGCCGGCAGGCTGGAGGAGGTGACGGGCAAGCTGGCAGGAGAAAGCGGCAGGCGGGCCAGCCAGCTAGAGGAAGTGGTGGGCCGGCTGGTTAGCCAGCCAACGGGCAGGAGGCAGCAGTGGGTGGGTGGGAGGTGGCTGCCGGCAGGAGTTGGTGGGCTGGCAGGTAGAAGCAGACAGCGGGAGGGCAGCCGGGTGGGTGGGTGGCTGTCGGGGAAAATAAGCGCCGCCGGCGGGGGCGGCGGGGAGAGAGAGAAAACAGCTGAGGCAAACTAGAGGTGCAGATGATCTGCGCCCTGCCCAGCTAGTTTTATAATGTTTATTTTATTAAACAGTGTTTAATGTTTCTTAAAGGTATAAATATAGTTTCTTCCAAGGAAGAATTAAAAACTGTTTTAATTCCTTGCTGATATTCTGCTAAAGAAAGTCAATATTGTTTTTCTAATTTTTTTTTTTAAACACCCTCAAAGGAATACACTTCTTAAAAAATCTGATGAAATATTTTGGAGTTTTCTGCACATGCACAAAATCCTTGTCTGCATTCTAAAACTGTCTTTTCTTGCCAGAAGGCAATTGGAGTGGAACTCGGGGCGTAAGGAAATAGCAAAAGAACAATGGAGTAGAACTGAGAGAATCCACTCACCCCTACTTTCCAAATACCACCAATTATTATGTGGGAGATAAGGATGTGCATGGAGCCACGGCGGAGAGACTCGAAGGCGGCGGGGATCTATCTTTAAGAGCGGGGGAGGGTGCACTTACCCCTTCCACTGCTTTCCCACCGCCGGCGTCCGTGTTTTTCAAACCCCCATCCCTGCCGTCCTGTTGTCCTTGTCTTTCAGAAATGATCGGAAGTTGCTGACGCACCTGCGCACGCTCGCACAGTGCTCACCTCAACTCCATACAGCCCTGATCCCAGTGAGAACAGGCAGCCCCTTTAAACAGGCCTATTCTCACTGGCAGTTGAGGCAGATGAAGGGGGAGGGTTTTAGTGAAGTGGGATGGAAAGCGAGTGAAGGGGTAGGCAGTGAGTAAAGGGAGGTGGGCAGTGAGTGAAACGGGGGACCGTGCTTCAGATTTTGCCCCCAGGCTGCCTCCAACCTTGCTATGCTACAGGGGAGAACGTGTTCCTAGACTTAGAGAACGTTCTCATGACCTGGCATGGGAGAGGAAGCATCCCAGACAACTGGCAAAATGTTGGTGGAAGAGCTATCTGAGCTCCCACACGATCCATTGTTGGAGAGCTGGGATGGTGTGTCCTGGCTGGAAAGGATGACGCGTCCTGGCCTGGATGATGTGTCCACTCTGGGGGAATCCAGGATGACAAGTCCCTCCAGAAAATTTGCAAAATGTTGGTGGGAGTGCTATCTGTGTTCCCACATGATCTATTGTTGGAGAGCCGGGATGACACATTCTGGCCTCCAGTAATCCCACAATGCACCGCACACCAAGTGCATTGCATTGGGGGAATCCCCAGGAGACGGGCACTCTAGGCACCCGTCTCTGTGTGCAGCTGGGCTGGAAGCAGCCCAAGCTCACACACAAGAAGCATGCCTGGGCTCAGGGAGAGCTTGCACCTGTAACCTTGGCAAAAAGCCGGGCTAGGCGACACTGCCCCACTGGGATTGGGCCCAATCCTGGCAGTTCTCATGCTCAGCCTAACCCAGGCTGGACTTTCCTAGCCTGGGTTAGGCTACGTGAGAACAGCCTCACCATGTGCTTTTTGGGCATGCTTCAAATGACTCTAATGAATGCTCCTTTAGCTGGCATTGCTAGTAATCCTTTCTGCGAGGGAGCAGGAGCAATGCAAGTTGCTCATGCCTTGAGCCTTGCAACTATTTGACATTGGATCTCAATTCCTCAGCCTCAAATAGAAATAACAGCAACCTATCTAAATAACTCAGGCGATGTGAGAAAGCAGCCTGTTCTAGATGAGGTTGCACTTCCCCTGAAGGAACAGCTATGCATTCCGGGAGGACTTCTGGATCCAAGCCTTCCTCTAACACCTCAAATTGAGGCAGTGACCAAGAGTGCTTTTTATCAGCTTTGGCTGATATGCCAGCTGCATCCATTTCTGGAAGAGAATGGCCTTAAAATAGTGGTTCACATGCTGGTAAGCTCTATGCTTGACTACAGCAATATACTCTGGCCACATTCACATGTAACGTGGAACTGCAGTTGAATAGGCCTGCAGTTCCATGGAGTTACAGCCAAATGTGGAGAACCACGGTCGGGCTCGGCGACAAAACCGAACGTTCAGGATTGGAGCTACAATCTGAACTCTTGAGTTGCAGTGAGTATCGTCGCCACAACCTGAGGTTCCAGGCAACCTGTAGTACATCTGGATTCGGAACCGCAGGCTGCTCCCCATGGAACCAGAGTGGAGGGAAGAAGCTCCTCCCTCTACTCTGGCATGATTGTCTGTGAGGGCTGTCCTTCAGTAAAGAAGGAAGTGCGCACAGCCAGCTCCCCCGCCTCTCTGCAGTCTCACTGACTGCAGAGAGACAGCTTTCCTGAACACCCGAATTTGGACGGGAGAGTGGAAGGAGGGGCGGTGTGTGGAACCGCGGGTCCACAGGACCCATGGTTCCACATTACGTACAGATGAAGCCTCTATGTAGGGCTGCCCTTGAAGGTAGTCTGGAAACTTCAGTTAATGCAAAGCTCAACAACGAAGTTGGTTTCTGGGACAACTTGGAGAAATACCATATTACTCCTATTTTAAAACCACTGCACTGGTTGCTGATATGTTTCTGGGAGCAATAAAAGTGCTGGTGATTATTCAAAAAGCTGTAATGGCTGAGCCCTGGGTTACCTAATAGAAGACCTTCTTCTGCATGTTCCCTACAGCTTATCAAAGTCATTTGCCTGCAATTGTCAGCCGCTCATCAGGCGGCGACTCAGGGTTGGGCTTTCTCTATAGCTGCTCCTGAGCTTTGGAACATGCTTCCTGCTGAGATTTGAGGGCTGATATATCTGGTGGCCTTTAAGAAGACCTTAAAAATGAATTTTTAAAATCTGTTTTTGGTGGGTGTTTTTACATTCACCTACCCTACCTGGTAGGGCTGCTCATGTGGAGCGCCAGGACTGAGCCTGATCCCAGCAGTGCCCCACCAGGTAACCTAGGTCCCCCCCCGGGCTTTTACTGAGGTAAGAGGGTGCACACATGCCTTCTTGCTTCAGTTTCTGGTCTTGTGGCAGCCCTGTTCAGCCGTCCATCCTATCATAGAGGCTGGTGGAAGGAGCATCCCAGCCTCTAGCATACCCCTAATGCTCATGTGGTGCATTATGGGAGATTTAGAGGCCAAGCGTCCTTCCCCCAGCCTGAGATTTGGTACTCCACTTGCTACAATGCCGATCATGTGGGTGTGTGAGTGGCAGTGCCTGCAGGCAACCGGCATTCATGTGGGGGGATGGTAGGTAGAATCCTGCCTTCCCCCCGAGCCCTCCCATAATACTGGTATTATGGTTGTGTGAACAACCTTAATATTTAGGCTGAGCTAAACTACTCAGGAACTATTTAGGAACTACTAACCTCATTTTATGGACATAATAGCCCCCTACAGAAGTGCAGTCTGGGTAGAATGAATGCATATAGCAACAACAGAAAGCTCCACCCATGATCATGGACATTTATTTGAATGTAATAATTAGGCATATGCTTGCATATACATAGCCCTTCTGTGTGATCAGGAACCTTGGGTTCCTGATTACAAGCAGAAACCCTTACATGTAGGGGTGGCACTTCGCTCATGCTCATCTGTTACACAGGAACATAGGAAGCTGCTTTTTACGGAGTCAGACCATTGGTCCATCTAGCACAGTATTATCTATTCTAACTACTACTACAACAAATATTTATATACCGTTTTTCAACAAAAGTCCCCAAAGTTCCCATAGATAGATATAAATAAAATGGCACCCCAAAGGCCTCACAATCTAAAAAAGAAACATAAGACATCAGCCACAGCCACGGGAGGGATGCTGTTCTGGGGATGGATAGGACCAGTTGCTCTCCCCCTGCTAAGAATCACCATTTTAAAATGCGGACAGCGTGGTGTAGTGGTTAGAGTGCTCGACTAGGACTGGGGAGACCTGAGTTCAAATCCCCATTCAGCCATGATACTAGCTGGGTGACTCTGGGCCAGTCACTTCTCTCTCAGCCTAACCTACTTCACAGGGTTGTTGTGAGGAGAAACTCAAGTATGTAGTACACTGCTCTGGGCTTCTTGGAGGAAAAGCGGGATATAAATGTAATAAATAAATAAATTAATTAATTAAATAAATAAGGTGTCTCTTTCCTCAACTAGCAGGGGATGACTGGCAGTGAGTCTTCAAGGTTTCAAGCAGGAGTCTCTCCCAGTCCTACCTGGAGATGCCAGGAATTGTACGTGGGACCTTCCGCCTGCAAGCATGCTGATGCTCTTCCACTGAGCTATGGCTCCATCTCCTTAGGGAAATACCTTACAGTGCTCACATGCACTGTATGTGAGCACTCACATGTCTAAATTCAAGCCACAGTAAACCCTGCTTAGCAAAGGAATAATTCATGGTCATTCCTGCAAGACCAACTTTCCTTTCCAATCTATCCACAGGTGGTGTGTGTGTGTTTTTAAAATGAATGTCAAAAACCACTTCCTGTTTGGAGTGATTTCCAGCACTTGTAGTAGGTTCTACTACAACATTCTACTTAACAAACCAGCGGGGATTCAAACCGGCAACCTCTGGCTTGCTAGTCAAGTCATTTCCCCACTGCAGCATTAGGTGGCTAGCTCAGTGGTACAGTGTCTGTTTTCCATGCAGAAGGTTCCAGGTTCAATCCCTGGCAGCATCTCCAGAAAGGGCTGGGGAAAGACTCCTGAAACCTCAGAAAGCCGCTGCAAGTCTGTGTAGATGAAACTGAGCTAGATGGACAATGGTCCGACTGGGTATAAGGCAGCTTCCTATGTTCCTACATTGAGGGCAAGGAGGAGTAGGAAAACAGCACTGAGGAGAAGTGGCAACTGGTGGAACAAAGGGATGCCAGGCAGCATCAAAACAACAGGAATATGCGGAGTATATTTCTCACTAATTTATTTGGATGTGTCAACTGTACAACTTTTGAAGCAAATTAGAGAATATTTGACACTGCTTCATGTTGGAAGTGCTTCTGGAAATTGTTTTTCTAGCAGCCTTGGGGCTGCTGGATGTGTGAACTGGATCCCCTGAATAGTATTGTACTGCCTGTGTCCATGTGAACCTGTGTGGGCATTCAGATCAGTCTCACAAGTCTTGCTCTTTAAGTCACCATCATCTCAACTTCATTTGGTAGTGACCAGATACGTGGCTTTTTCTGTGATGGTTCCACAATGATGGAACATCTGTTTGGGGCTGTGTCCCAGATTAAATTTTGATTGATTGATTGATTGATAAAGTGCCATCCAGTTGGCGTCGACTCTTAGCGACTACATAGATAGATTCTCTCCAGGATTATCTGTCTTCAACTTGGCCTTTAAGGTCTCTCAGTGGTGCATTCAATCAAGTCCATCCACCTTGCTGTCAATCAAGTCTATCCACCTTGCTGTCAATCAAGTCCATCCAACTTGTTGCTGGTCGTCCTCTTCTTCTCTTTCCTTCAACTTTCCCCAGCATTATGGACTTCTCAAGGAAGCTGAGTTTTCACATAATGTGTCTGAAGTACGATAGTTTGAGCCTGGTCATTTGTGCCACGAGTGGAAATTCTGGATTGATTTATTCTTTGATCCATTTGTTTGTTTTCCTGACTGTCCATGGCACCTTCAAAAGTCTTCTCCAGCACCAGCGTTCAAAAATGTCAATACTGTTTCTATCTTGCTTCTTCAAAATCCAGCTTTTGAATCCATAGAGTGTCATGGGGAAAACCATTGTCCGAATGATTCTAATCTTTGTAGTAATCATTACATTTTAGCAGGTTGTAAAAACCCTGCTGTTTCGCAAATCTTTGAACTGAACAGTTTTAACTCAAGTTTTAGCTGCTGTAGTTTTAGGAATTTACTGGTACTTGTGGTGCTTTGTAATTGCGAATTTTGACGTAACAGTTCTTTTTACTGTAAGCTGCCTTGTAAGACATTGTGCCTAAACAAATACCTTAAAAAGGTATTAAGGAGGGCATGGCTGTAATTGAAGAAGGGGGTGGGGAAATGTCCCTGGACCTATGAGGGAGGAGCCCCACTGGCTGAGAAGCAACTTGCTCTTCACCCTCCCCTCCCACCCCCCTGACCCACTTGCAAGCTGGAGAGTCTGTGATATCATCTTCCCAGGGGTAAGAAAAGGGCAAAACAATAATGCTTTGTTTTTCACCATGCCAGTATAGTACTTTTTCAGCATAGACATGGCAGTGGAGGCGGAAGGGTGGATGGGGAAGAAGGTAGGGGGCCCATATTCACTTCTTATCTGAGGGTCCACATCAACCTTGCTATGCCCCTAGTATTAAATAATAGATGGTGATGCAGAAGCTGTAATATTGTTGTGTGATGGCTGTTTCACACATGACAATCAAGAGTTTTATGTTCTAATGATGTGTCACGTCAACGTGTCTGTCATCCTTGTAACAAGCCTGTGAGGTAGGTTACTAGTACGCCCCTTTTACAAATGGTGCCTGGAGGACAAATTATTTGATTTTTTATCCCAATTTCCATAGGGTTCAGGGCATCTTTTTTGGTTCCTATCTATTTTACTCTCACCCACAATACTTGTGAAGTAGCTGAGGCTGAGAGATGGTAACTCGCCCAAGACAGGCTGGCCCAAGGATTGCTGGTGTCCCAGGTGAAACTTGGATCTGGCACACACACACACCCCGCCCCATTCCCTTCGCTTGCACAGGTGACCACCCCTGTCATCCGGGTAGGTGGGCAGCCAGTCCCTGTCAGGGCAGGTGGTCCCTGTCACCCTCCTTCCTGCCTGCCGACTTACTCTCCTTTCAGCTCTGTTGCCTTTTCCTGCTGCTGCTGCCACTGCTGGCTCTTTCTGGGCAGCCAGCCTGCCATGGTGCATTATAATGACATCGCCATGTGACAATGTGTGACACGGTAACATGGTTATAATGCACAGTGGCGGGGCAGCTACACAGAGGCAGCTGGCAGTGGCAGGCAGAGGTGGCAAGGAGAGCAAGTGGTTGACTGGGTGGGTGATAGGGATGGGTAGCACCCACTCTGTTGTCCGGCTGGGAAGTGTGCTCATGCGCCCACAGGACAGGGGCCCTCCACACAGGCTAAGGGGTTAGGGATGCTTTTGGCTAGCTGGGTGGTATGTGACTCAGGCCATCAGTGCCCCTCCTCACTTGGCGCTCTAGGCGACCACCTAGTTCACCTAGTGGACAAGCCAGTCTTGGCCCAAGGTCATCCAATGAACTTTGTGGATGAGTGGAGATTTGCACCTACAACTCCCCAGTTTTTGTCTGCTACTATAGTCACTACACCACACTGGCTCTCAGTGATGATTGCCCAGGGAATCTGTGGCTGAACAGGCTTTTGAATACATATTTCCTACACGTAAGTCCAGTATATTATTTAGTGAACAAACAGTAGCTTTGGCCAGAAAAAAGTAATTGCTGTTATGATATTAATAGTAATTTAAGTTTAATTAAGTTGGCTTTAGGGGAGAAAACTGTTTATCACTCTACAGGCAGTTTGGGAGATACTGAAAAGACAAGGGTGTAACGGCAATTGATGTGGATGATTTGTATTAGTCTAAAATGAAACATTTAAAAAAGTCTCTAGGTAAGCTGTAAGAAATCAGTGCTTAATGATCAGGGCAATTAGGCAGGGGAAATAACTGCTTACAATGCTGAGTGAGGTAGTTGAGTGAGTCATCATCATTAGAGATGTTTAAAAATAGTTGGATAAAATGCACATGGGAGTAGTGCAAAGAAAGATCAGGCACGAGACAAGGGTTGATCCAAGAGGTCACCTGTGACATTACGAGCACAAAGATGGGCTTGAATGCAAGGCATTAATTAGGGTTTAATTAACTAAAATTTAACATCCACAGCTGCCGGCCACATAATGCTCTCTGACTTACCACCAACAGAGCCTGGACTCATATTTTCAGATTCCGCAACATTGACCTCGGAGAATTAGAGCTGGCATTGCTGCTCCATACCCCCCTCTTGAGAGGAACGCATGTAGTTTGGGTTGGGTCTCTCCTTCTCTTTCTTCTGCATGTCTATAATTTTCGGGAGAATTGTAAATTATACACATTGACTGGTTGTTCTAAATAAATAAAGTGTTCTCCTGCAGGTGTTTTCAAAAAAGGGAAAGGGTGACAGTTAAAACAGACGGAAATATCTAGCAAATGCAAGATTTTCCTTTCACTGCTTTAGGGTGAACGTTTAGGCCTTTTCTTGGAAGTCAGGCGATGACAAGAACAGGCAATATTTGCCTCTGTCCTTCCACTGTTTCCCTCACCCCCTCCATTTCATGTTTTGCACTTCTTATCTAATACCGTGGGGTGTGTATGTGTGTGTCTTAATAAAAGGACGTTACATCTGGTCAGGGTCGGTACCAGAACACGGGCTTCTTGGCGGGCACATGGAATTCTAGAAATGATATAAGTTGCCAGCTTGCTACAGATGCTTCTGAGGTGTCCTTCTCCTATTCCCTCTGCCGTCAGTGAGGTCTGGTGGATGAACACAATTTACAATTGTGCCCAGATGTTGAAACAGCGGCTGACACTATGAGGGAAATTACTCCAAGTAGCAGTTGCTTAATGCCTAATTTGCCCTTTTAATTTCTATGGGACTACTTTGGGTAATTTTCCTCATCCTATCAGCCAGTCTCCCTAGAGAGGTATGCCTAATGCTGTAACTGCATGTTTTTTAGGAGAAAAGGAACACTAACAGTCTTAATACGAATACAACAAATATTGATATAAGGTTTTCCAACAAAAGTTGCCAAAGTGGTTTATATAGATACAAATAAATAAATAAACGTTTAAGAAACGTTGCCTCTTTGATATTCAGAAAAATACAACTGTTCTTCTGCAGTAAGAGGGACTGCTAACAGGATGATTGATATTTTATACTGCGCTTTGTTCCGTTCTTATGTTTCATTATGAGGTGCCTGGAATGCATCAGTATGCTGAAAGGCAAGATATAAATGAATAAACTGGACTAAACCAAGGTAATGCTGCCTGGCATATAATCCAAGCGGGAGTCCATCAGAGTCATTGTATCTCATACACAACCTTGGAGTGGATTTAGTTTTTCCTTGTATTGCTATATAAAATGCCATATGTACTGACAAATGAGAGGAGGGGTACATGCTGTTAAGAAGTACTCATTAGCTCTTCCACTCCTATTGTTCATTCATTCATTCATTCATTCATTTGATTTGTATACCACCCTTCCAAAATGGCTTAGGGCGGTTTACAATTAAAACACATCACTAAAACAGTAAAGAGCTAAAACAAATTAAAAAACAATGTAACAACAATTTAAAAACATTTTAAAACAACAATTAAACAATTACAGTGATTGAAAACCCCCAAATCAGGTTTTGAATTTTAAAATATTATTTATTTATTTGTTTAGCACATTTTTATACTGCCCTAACCCAATAAACCAGAAATTAAAACCCCCACAATTTAGGAAGCTGAGAAAGTTTGGGTGAAAGGAAGGGTTTTTAGGTGTTTTTTGAAAATTGCCAGAGATGGGGAGGATCGCATCCCAGCAGGGAGTGCATTCCACAATCTCGGGGCAGTGACCGAGAAGGCCCGTCTCTGTGTTGCCACCAAACGAGTTGGCGGTAACTGGAGACGGACCTCCTCAGATGACCTCAATGGGCGGTGGGGCTTGTAACGAAGAAGACACTCTCTTAGGTACCCAGGGCCTAAGCCGTTTAGGGCTTTGTAAGTTATAACTAGCACTTCGTATTTTGTCTGGAAACCTATTGGCAGCCAATGTAACTCCATCAGTAAAGGAGCAACATGGTCTCTCCGAGATGACCCAGAGACCAACCTGGCTGCCGAGTTCTGAACCAACTGAAGTTTCCAGACTACGTACAAAGGCAGCCCCACGTAGAGCGTATTACAAGAGTCAAGTCTGGAGGTTACCAGCAGATGTACTACAGTTTTGAGGTCATTGATCTCGAGAAACAGGTGCAGCTGGCGTATCAGCCAGAGCTGATAGTCAACCTGAGAAACCAAGGAGAGGTGTGAATCCAGAAGTACTCCCAGACTGCGAACCTGTTCCTTTTGGGGAAGTGTGACCCCATCTAGAACAGGCAGATCAAAATTGTCTCTAGAGTTCTGACCCCGCACAATAAGTACCTCCATCTTATCTGGATTCAGCTTCAGTTTATTCTCCCTCATCCAGCCCATTCCTGCTTCCAGGCAGGCATTTAGGGAGGATATGCCAGCTCCTGAAGAAGTTGACATGGAGAAGTAGGTCTGGGTGTCATCAGCATACTGGTAATACCCAGCTCCAAATCCCCTGATGATCTCTCCCAGTGGCTTCATGCAGATGTTAAAAAGCATTGGAGAAAGTATGGAGCTTTGATGGACACCATACTTAAGGTCAGATTTTGAAGAGCAACATGTCCAATCGACACCATCTGGAATCTATCCGAGAGGTAGGAGCTGAACCACTGTAAAACAGTTTCTCCCACCCCCAACACCCTCAGACGTTCCAGAAGGATACTTTGGTCAATAGTATCGAAAGCCGCTGAGAGAGCCAAAAGGACCAACAGAGTCACACTTCCTCTGCCAATTGCCAATTGGAGATCATCCATCAAGCCAACCAAAGCAGTTTCCACCACATAGCCCGCCCGAAAACCAGTTTGAAATGGGTCTAGATAATCAGTTTCCTCCAAGATCGCCTGGAGCTGAGAGAATTTAGAATGTTCAGGGTCCTGAGGGTCCAGAACCATGCTTGAAGGGCCCTCCAAATCCTGGATTCTCATTTTGTTAAAGGCCCAAATGTTTCCACTGGGCTATATGCCAATCAGTATAATGAGGGTGATGCCAATCCACCCATGCTACTGTGGACTCTTAGTGAAGCAGCAGAGGTCTTGTGCTTTTGCACAAGACTGCAAATACTTCAAGAAAAGTGCCTGCACTCTGGGAGTGCTAGTTAGATTGGAAACACATCATTGATGGTCAGGTCAAGTAATGTGTTATAAGTTGAACTAGTGCTTCTGGAATGTGGAGATACTACTTGAACTATTTGTATTCTTGCATAACGTTGCAAGACTGCAGCAGCGTGGGTGGATAAGTAGTGCCTACATTATGCTGCACAACATGTTTGATACTATTTTTAAGTAATAGGTATTTATTTAATGTGTTAGCTGATTTATTGAATTAGGTGTAAAACCAAAGCACAGCATGTAGAACTTCAGCAGCATCCATGCTGGCTGAGTTCTTTGCCTTCACCTCAAAATTTCCCCTGCCTGGCTGGATTCAGATGACCAAGAACCAGGGAGCAATCATTTCAAAGCTTACTATGAAATGTGTAAATGCATTCTGTAATAAGCCCACTGCCATAAGTACAGTAAGTGGCTTATTACAGATTGAATAAATCACATTCCATTCATAATAAACCCACAGTTACTTCTCTAAGCCACCTAATGGTGCAGCGGGGAAATGACTTGCCTAGCAAGCATGAGGTTACTGGTTCGAATCTCCGCTGGTATGTTTCCCAGGCTATGGGAAACACCTATATCGGACAGTAGCAATATAGGAAGATGCTGAAAGGTATCATCTCATACTGCGCAGGAGGAGGCAATGGTGAACCCTTCCTGGATTCTACCAAGAAGAAAACCACAGGGCTCAGTGGTCGCCACGAGTCGACACCGACTTGACGGCACACTTTACTTTACTTTACTTTACTTCCTTCCTTCTCCTCTCTCAATTTAAAAGAA
Organism: Hemicordylus capensis; assembly: GCF_027244095.1. Taxonomy (NCBI): domain Eukaryota; kingdom Metazoa; phylum Chordata; class Lepidosauria; order Squamata; family Cordylidae; genus Hemicordylus; species Hemicordylus capensis. The sequence goes on from NC_069657.1 coordinate 418,739,450, forward strand.
TCTAAAATGAATAGGGTGTGGACAATAGCACAAAATAACAGTGTGGCAAATTCTTTGAAGAAGCAAGATAGAAAAAGTATTGACGCTTTTGAACTTTGGTGCTAGAGAAGACTTTTGAGGATACCATGGACAGCCAGGAAAACAAACAAATGGATCATAGAACAAATCAATCCATAATTTTCACTTGAGGCACAAATGACCAGGCTCAAACTATTATACTTTGGACACATTATGTGAAAACTCAGCTCCCCTGAGAAGTCCATAATGTGGGAAAAGTGGAAGGAAAGAGAAGAAGAGGACGACCAGCAGCAAGGTGGATGGACTTGATTACAACAATGAATGCACCACTGAGAGAGTTCAAAGGCCAAGTTGAAGACAGATAATCCTGGAGAGAATCTATCTATGTGGTCACTATGAGTCGACACCAACTTGACGGCACTTAATCAATCAATCAAACAGTGTTGCAAAAGTCCACACACTTCCATATGTGATTATAGACAAAATCTGTTACATTCTACTCTCTCAGTCCTAAAGATAGGTTCCTCCAGGTAGGTACTTGTCTGTGTAGTTATTTTAAAATGTGAATTTTTCCTGATCATATTCCAAAATGTATTTTTAAAGCAACATCACTGAAATGATTGCCATTGCCCTGCCTAATGGGAGAATTACCAGATGTAACAAAAACTTCTTTAAGTACATCAGAAGCAGGAAACCTGCCAGGGAGGTGGTTGGGCCATTAGACAATGAGGGAGTGAAAGGGATTATTAAGGAGGATATGGAGGTTGCAGTGAAGCTGAATGAGTTCTTTGCATCTGTCTTCACGGCAGGGGATACTGAGCCTATACCTTTTCCTGAACCAGGCTTTTTAGGGATGGAGGGTAGAGAGCTGAGTCAGATAGAAGTGAAAAGTGATGATGTTCTAAACTGTCTGGAAAAACTGAAAGCTAACAAATCACCAGGGCCGGATGGCATCCATACAAGAGTCCTCAAAGAACTCAAATGTGAAATTGCCGACCTCCTTGCTAAAATATTTAACTTATCCCTGAAATTGGGCTTTGTACCAGAGGACTGGAGAGTAGCAAATGTAACACTGATTTCCAAAAAAGGATCCGGGGGCGATCCGGGAAATTACAGGCTGGTTAGCCTAACGTCTGTTCCAGGCAAATTGATGGAAAGCATCCTCAAGGATAAAATTGTAAAGCACCTAGAAGAACAGGCCCTGCTGGGGCCTCACGCCAGCATGGCTTCCACAAAGGTAAATCTTGCCTCACAAACCTTTTGGACTTCTTCAAGAGTGTCAATGAGTGTGTGGATCAAGGTGATCCAGTTGACATAGTATACCTGGACTTCCAAAAAGCTTTTGACAAAGTTCCTCAGCAAAGACTCCTGAGGAAACTTAGCAGTCATGCGATAAGGGGACAACTACATGTGTGGATTGCTAACTGGTTGAAAGACAGGAAACAGAGGGTAGGTATAAATGGAGAGTTTTCACAATGGAGGGAAGTAAGAAGTGGGGTCCCCCAGGGATCTGTACTGGGACCAGTGCTTTTTAATTTATTCATAAATGATCTAGAAGCAGGGGTAAGCAGCGATGTGGCCAAATTTGCAGATGATACCAAACTCTTCCGGGGAGTGAAATCCAAAATGGATTGTGAGCAGCTCCAAAAGGATCTCTCCAAATTGGGGGAGTGGGCGACAAAATGGCAAAAGCGGTTCAGTGTTAGCAAGTGTAAAGTGATGCACATTGGGACAAAAAACCCCAACTTCAAGTATATGCTGATGGGATCTGAGCTGTCGGTGATGGACCAGGAGAGGGATCTTGGCGTCGTGGTGGACAGCTCGTTGAAAGTGTCAACTCAATGTGCGGCAGCTGTGAAAAAGGCAAATTCCATGCTAGGGATCATTAGGAAGGGGATTGAAAATAAAACCACTAATATTATAATGTCCTTATACAAAACTTTGGTTCGACCACACTTGGAGTACTGCGTACAATTCTGGTCACCACATCTTAAAAAGGACATTGTTGAACTGGAGAAGGTACAGAAGAGGGCAACCAAGATGATCAGGGGCCTAGAGCACCTTTCTTATGAGGCAAGACTACACCACCTGGGGCTTTTTAGTTTAGAAAAAAGACGACTGCGGGGAGACATGGTAGAGGTCTATAAAATCATGCAGGGTGTGGAGAAAGTGGAGAGAGAGAGAAATTCTTTTCCCTCTCACACAACACTAGAACCAGGGGTCACTCCATGAAATTGAATGCCAGGAGGTCTAGGACCAACAAACAGAAGTACTTTTTCACACAACGCGTGATCCACTTGTGGAACTCTCTGCCACAGGTTGTGGTGACAGCCAACAACCTGGATGGCTTTAAGAGGGGTTTGGATGACTTCATGGAGGAGAGGTCTATCAATGGCTACTAGTTGGAGGGCTGTGGGCCACCTCCATCCTCTGAGTACCAGTTGCAGGGGAGTGATGGCGGGAGAGAGGGCATGCCCTCAACTCCTGTCTATGGCTTCCAGCAGCATCTGGTGGGCCACTGTGCGAAACAGGATGCTGGACTAGATGGGCCTTGGGCCTGATCCAGCAGGGCTGTTCTTATGTTCTTATGTTCTAAATCTGTATTATTCTATTGATTTAGCCAGTCTTGGTGAAATCTGCCTTCAAGACCTCGGGCCTGAATTAGCTAGCAATGAATCATACCCTCCAACATTTCACCCATGAAAACAGGAACATGAATGTGAGTTACGGGGCGGGCAGGGGGCGGCATGGCCAAGCAACCTGGGAGGCATGCAGTACAATTCTAACCACATACCACAAATGGAAAACAGGTGATAGTGCATACAGAGCACATGATTCTAGATTACCAGTGTGGATGAGCCAGCCCCATACCCTCTAACAGTCCACAGATGAAAATAGGGACACACTTCTCACATCTCATTCTCATGCCAAGGATTAATACTCAAGCACACTCAGCATGCGCCACACTATCACACATTGCTGAAGACTAGATTTTGCCTGCTCTATGCTGTGCACTGCATAGTGCCTTAGTGTGGTGCACCAGGACTGTTCAAATTCAGATTCGGAAAAAACAGATTTTATCCAAAATTGCCCAAAATGGAGGCAGGTGGAAACATCGTAAAATCCAAACCCAGTTTTTTGTTTTGAAAATCAAATTAGTGAAGTCAGAATTAATTCTGAAATATCAAAATTAATTTTGGAAATACTTCAGAATTTAGGAATTAGCAAAATGGAATAGGATTTTTCTCCATAGAGGTGACTCCAACTGTCCCTATTTTCCCCATGTTAAAAGGTGGCTTGGTGGGGGGAGCAAGTACCCCCTCAGACAAGTTCCTATTGTGGAGGACACAGCTCACCCACCCATAAATGCATTTCCCCCCTTCTGTGCCAGCTGTCAGTTTCTTTTTTCCTGGTACCACCAGTGCTTGTGTTTGCCTCTTGGGGACAGCTTCTCCATTTTGTTCATGTTTGTTGCTAGAGATGTCACTCTTCAGATTCAGCTCCCTCCCCAGAGTCTCTATAAATTAAATCTCCAAGTGGTTGTGTGGATGCATTCTGTGTCTTACACAACTGCATGAGCTGTTGGGGTGGAATTGGGTGGCAGTGCCTCTTCACTGTCCACAAAGAGGAAGGGCAGCAGGAGAGTCGGAAATCCGCTGCTGGCCCCGGTTCAGCTCACTGCCACCCACCCCCATCCACATCCCTGTGTCTGATGTCAGATGCAGGGGGTGTGGTGCACTTGCAAATGGAGACATGCACCTGTTTCCAAGCATATTCCACCCAGCGCCGCATTTGCAGCAAGGCCAGGAGCGCCTTTTTAAGCAGGGAGAGCCACTCCCAGCCTTGCTGCAAACACGGCGCTAGGCAGAATATGCTTGAAAACAGGATGCGTGGCTCTGTTTGCGAGAGCACCATGCCCCTGACGCAGGGTGCATGGCTGGGCATGAGCCACGGCCCCTGAGCGCAGCGGCCCGGGTTCTTTGAACCCATTTATGCAATGGTGGCTCCACCCCTGAAGGGCAGACCTTCTAATCAGCATGGTGGTTCCTCCTCCTCCAAGGTGGAGAAGGTCCCTACACCTGCTGTTTCTTCTGTCCCGGAGGAGCGACAAGCATCTCCTTGTGGATGGAAGAGACAAGCATCTCCTTGTGGACGGAAGAGAGTCAGTAAGGTGTGGGAGTACTTCTTGGTGATGTTCGAGGAGCCCACCTTTGCCCTGTGCCACATTTGCAGGGCAATTTCAGTTGTGGCAGGCAGGTGGGTCACCTCTACACCACTGTGATGCTCCTTCACCAAGGAACCACCACCCACTGGCTCTGGAAGCTGCAGGGAGTGCCCCTGGCCAGGGTCCCTCTTCGTCCTCAAACTCTTCAGGCCCCGCTCCAATGAAGCAGCAACCCAAGAGCAATCAGGCAACTCTTGGGCAGTGGGGCAGAGGGTTTGGTGACAGTCTAAGGGCTGATGATGTCTCCTACTGCATCGGGAAGATGTGGGCCACCAACACCACTACCACCACTGTTCTCCACCTGCCTGGGTTCTGCTGACTAACTCTGAGTGCACTCCAACACAAAGGGTGTTAAAACTTTGAGGAGGAAATACACAGAGTCCTTCCAGTATGAACGTCATGTGTGCCAGATTTCATAACTGTATGCTCATCCATTCCAGAAATATAAGTAGGGGTGGGGGCAAAGGGGGCATGCTGTTACCACTTTTCATGAAGGCAAAGGGCAGATTCCTCCACATGTTGGTGGAATGATGGTCCAAGGAGGGGCTTCAGTTTCAGAAGTTTTTGTAAAGTTCTGGCTTAAAACAAGCCAGATTTGCCCATTTTTAGCCATTTTAAACAAAATATTCAAAATTCACTAAAAATGAGGAGATTAACTAATTCTCTTCAAATTCTCTACATGGGACCCTCACCCAGTTCTGCACATGTTTGACAAATTTAAAGGCTCTAGGACTAAGTGGTTTTTAGTGATTTTCTTTTAATTTCTCCATTCACCTCAATGGGGAAAATCCAAATTTAAGTCAGAATTCAGATTTGGATTCTGAATCTGATCCAATATCTGATATCACCAGAGCCTATAGAATCCAAATCCAATATTGTCAAATTCGGATTGGGCTGAATCCGAATCTGAATTTTCGGAATGCACACAGGCCTATTGAACATTCATTTACATGAAGTTTGCAAAGGGGCTAAGGCACGCTGTTCAAGATCTGGCCTAGCTCTGTCAAAGCCAATCAGTCTGTGACACAACATAGCTCCTTGGGAAACCTGTGATATCAAAGCTAAGGACTTTGCGACAGTTTATAGTGTCAATCCAGCAAACTGTATGGATGGATTGCATATTCTGATTATTTCCCCCCCATCTGCATAAATCCAGGAAAACCATTCCAAAAGCCATTCCATTACTTTGGAGCTGACCCTTAAATACTGGTTGAGAATTTATCACACCAGTCCGATGGTTGGAGAGATGCTTGACTTAATGATGCCCTAGGGCTGGAAGGAAAAGGGCCTTATGGTGAGAGAGAGTCCCATGCTCAGAATCAAAGAGCTACTCTAGAGCTATATTGTCAGTGATAGGACAAACAAGAGGACAGACAACAGTGATCAGCTAATGTAGCTGGGTAGAAAAGTTTTTGACCACCTCTGCCCCTTCCCATAGAGAAAGACTTTTCCTTTTGTTTGTTTTCCTGTCTATGCTAATAGCAGCCTTTATGGTGCTAATAAAAATATTCTGAGTGCAAGATGATGTCTGTTTCTTACACTGTGATCATTATGCATCTAATCACAATAATAATATATCAGGATGTTTTTTGCTTTAAAAAAAAAAACAGAAAGAAGGGGGGGAAAGAAGGCTGGATGATATTCCCTAGAGAGAAATGAATTTCTTTTATCCTCTACAGTAGCTTATTTCACATATTCATGACCCTCCTGGTATTTTTCCCCCCTCCTTATGATGAGCCATAAAAATGACAAAATACATTAGCAAAGTTCTCGGTTTATGCTAAAATGACCATATTCAAAAATAATAACAGAGACTTGTATCAGCAATGCAAAAGATGCATGAAGTAATTGGTGCTTAATTTGTACACAAACTGTCAAGGCAGTTTTCCTCACGGCCTGCATCTTCTGAATTCATTAGTCTCTAATTAAGGCCAGTTGGGACCAGCAGTTAGAAGGTTAAAGAGGTTCTGACAGCCCTAATCATTGCTCAGGAAGCTGAAAATGTATGCAAAGTCTCGGCAGATGGGGTGAGATCTGCTTCTGCCAAGTGATAACTGTTATTCCTTTGCACCTCCAAAGCTGTCATCCTAATAGGCACATTTTAAATTTATTAATGCTCTAGTTACAATGCATACACAGTCTCTAATGGTATGTCATTCAGAGTATATAAACTGAGCAATTAACGCGTATTACCTGGTAATGGTAAAATTATTTGTTGCCCGTTTGATTCTTTTTTCTTTCCTTTTTTTGTTTTGTTTTGTTTTGCTTTTGTTTCTCAGTTTAGCAGAAAGGGAGCTAAGCAAAGACATTTCTTTGTTCTGAGGGGGAAAAGGAGACCGAGGAGGGGAAAATCTGATTTTGCTGTTTGTTGGCTGACATTCATTCTTTGTTTCTACAAAGATAAACTGTGAAGTAACTTTTCTTTGAATCCCTGCTGTGGGGAGATTTAGAACACAGTGATTTTACTGTTCCCAAATCTGAGGCTAAAGAGGCTAGCAGAATTCAAAATAAAGATGTGCTCCTAGTCTTCAAGACTTTAGTCACTAATATCACCAACGCACCCAACCACGATAGTTCAATGTACAATGCAGCTGGCTGTGAAGCCAAGCTGTCGTCTGACTGTCCGGCCATGATGCCAGATACATTTTCAGCCTGTAATAAGATGAGAAACTTTCCCCATACTGAAGGCTGAAAAGATATCTAGTCAGGAGATAGAGCAATCAAAAAGCCTCTTGGTCAGGCAGGCAGTAGCACATGGTTGTGGCGCTTCAGTTAAAATGCTTCAATGTGGTGCTTCAATTTCTTGCATTCATAGACCGCCTTTCTGCCAAAACACCCAAGGCAATTTACAATGATTTAAATACTAAAACAACAGTAACATAAATGTTACAAAGGATAAAAACACAATTGTCATGCCTCAGGCTGCTGTTCTCTTCGGGCATGAGCTCCTTGGCCTGGGATTTCTCCTTCTTTCTTCCCTCAGGGTAAAAGGTAAAGTATGCCGTCGAGTTGGTCGAATCCTGGTGACCACAGAGCATGTGGTTTTTCTTTAGTAGAATACAGGAGGGGTTTACCATTGCCATCTCTGCGCAGTATGAGATGATGACTTTCAGCATCTTCCTGTAGCAGAAATTCCCCCCGGGTTCTTGAGATAGAGATTGGCACCAACAGTTTGAGAGAAAGCAGAATTTATTGCTAGCAATTAACTCAAGGGAATAACTTCCAAAGCTTGAGCACCAGTTACATTGTGGCTTCAGCTTTTATACTCATATCAATTGACATACAGTGGACACAATCCTCATTGGTTAACATCACTTAATCATCATTTTACAATTATTACCAATCAGACAATATTCCATACTAACTATAATTAAGCATTTCTCCCCCTCTTTCATCTTGTTCCAACTATTCCACTCCTTGCCAGATGTGTCCTTGAAGGTCTGCTGACCAGCACTTTGCTATCTACAGATATCAAACCGGGGCCCCTTTCCACATACCAGCAGGTCAACAACAAGAATTATTGCTTTTAGCAAGTTTCAATTAAAGCAGTTTGCAGACCCTTTAACCATTTCTTGACCACAACCTGAGTCTGCCTCATTCCTATATCACTGCTGTCTGATATAGGTGTTTCCCATAGTCTGGGAAACATACCAGCGGGATTCGAACCGGCAACCTCTGGCTTACTAGTCAAATCATTTCCCGGCTGCTCAAGGTATGCAGGTTTTAAGCAGGGCCTAGGAAGCGTGGGAATGGCTGCCATCAGAGGCATCTCAGGCCAGAGCTGGTTTCTTCGGGAGCTGATGATGTGAACTCCTCCAGCCTAAGTCAGAGGAAGAACCATGGCAAAATTAGGTATGTTAAACATTCAAATAGCAAAGGTATTAGGCCAGGTCTACACACGCTATGGAACAAAATGGGGTGGTAGAGTCTTCGGGTGGTAAAATGGACTGTGTTACTTCAGACTGCAGGCAGGGAATACAGTACATTGTCTGAATGTCCATCTTCACAACAAAACAAACATAGACACAAACTCCCTGAAAATAGAAAAGGGGCAAATCAAGGGAAAAAGTTATAGCCAAGTCATTTCCCTCTTGTGTTAGCTTTCGAGAATAAGTTTCCCCCCAACATATGAAAGAATTCAAAATGTTATTCCACCTGCAGTGTGTAGTATATGTAGCAATACAAAAAAGACACCAGAGGCAGGCTAGTGAAGTTATGTGTTCTGGGAGGAACCTGGAACAGGAAGAAGGAGGCAAAAAGAAGTTATGGGCAACTCCCACTTCCTGTCCAGCTTTGCAGAGAAGCCAGAAACTGAGAGAGCTCTTTAAACCTTGTTACTTTAAATAAATATAAAATTTGTTAGAAAGCTGTGTGCTGATCCAAGCAAGTCAAACAACCTGAAGCAGTTGCTGTTTTCAGATATAACATGGAACCGCGGTTCCATTGAACCCATGGTTCCACACACACACACACACACACACACACACACACACACACTCCTGCCCACTTTTTGACATTCAGGAGAGCTGCCCCTCTGCAATCAGCAAGACTGCAGACAGGCGGGGGAGCTGGCTTTGTGGGCTTCCATCTTGACAGAAGAACAGTCACACAGCAAATCGAGCTGGAGTGGAGTGAGGGAGCAGCTTCCTCCCTCAACTCTGGTTCTGTGGAGCCGAAACTGCAGCACCAGTGCTCAGATGTAACGCTGGCACCTCAGAACTGGAGATAAGGGCAGCAAAACTCCACTCTGACCAGTCACCTGAACCTGCCCAAAGAGTCCTACTGGATCAGACCAAAGATACACTTTCCCACAATGGCCAGACAGATGCTTTTAGGCAGCCCACAGCTAGGATGTAAAGGCAACAGCCCTTCTCTGTTCTTCCTCCCCAGTAAACAGCATTCAGTGGTGTACTGTCTTTCAGTCTGGAGGATTTTGCCCTACCCCCTTTTAAAGTTTTCTCAACAACAACAACAACAACAATTAAATGCTTTAGCCTTTCCTCATACAGACAGTGTTCTGACCCTGTGATTCCTACCTGTGCTTTTCTGCTTTCCCATCTAGCTCAATAGTATCCTTATTGAAGTAAGATGACTCTGCACAGCATTCCAAATGTGGCTGTACCATAGATTGGTATAAGAGTATTACAATACTTTACTTTCTATGTTCTATTGTTTCCCAAATCCACCATAAGCCTGTGGACTCTTTCCTGGTTAGTCATCACCACTCCCGATCCCCTCATGATTTTTTGTGTGTGACAATGTGCATTTATTAACACTTACATTGACTCTCCTTTGCCATGATGTTGCTGATTTGCCCAGTTTGAAGATATTCTTTTGGAGCTCTTTACTGTTCACTTGGGTTTTCACCAGCCTGAATAATTGGGTGGCATCTGCAAACTTGTGCAACTCATTGCCTAACTTTGGATCACTTATGAACAAATTTAAAAGTACTGATCCCTTTTAGACCTTTGGACACACCACCTCCTTCTTCCCTCCATTTTCTTTTATTGTTGTTAAATTTATATACCGCCTTCCATTAAAAACAATCCCAAGGCAGTTGTGAGAACAGCCCATTTATTCCTAATCTCTGCTTCCAGTTCTTTAACCAGTTACTGTTCCATAAAATTACTTCTTCTTATCCCATGGCTGTTAAATTGACTCAGGAGCCTTTGGAAAGGGACTTTGTCAAAAGCTTTTTGGAAGTCCAGACATAAACCAAACCTAATGGCTTGGGTCCAAGGTATTTAAGAGAACGCCGCCTTCTTCATGAACCCTGCTGCCTATTAAAATCATCTGGGGAGGTCGGTTGTGGTTGCCACAGGCTTGGATGTTGGTGACTCAAAACCGGGCCTTTTCTAGGGTTGCCCCAGGACCTTGCAATGCACTTCCTAACGGAATTAGAGCCTCCCCTTCTCTGGATGTTTTTAAGAAGGACCTGAAAACATACCTGTTTAGTAAGGCTCAAAGTTTATAGTTTTAAAGTTTTAAGTTTTAGAGATTTTAATTGTATTTTAAACTGTTTTAATTGTGTTAATGTTTTAATTGTTGTGTTTTTAGATTGCGAACCACCTGGGAACTTGCATATGATTTTAATTGTTAATATATTTTAATTGTTTTTATTTTCTGACCTAAGATAGTCCAAAAACAAAAGGAAACAACCCTTAACAAAAAAAGAGAAAAAATTGTAAACACAACTAAATATGCTATACCAAATAAGAAAGCAAAGAGAACCATTCAGACAAGTATATTTCATTTCCTGTTGCCCACCAAAGCCCCAAGGCCCATTCACAAGTTATGTTCAGCATTCATACATGTGTACTGTGTACACAGGTACAGATCATCCACATGTTATGTTGAATGCAGTTACAGAAGTACACTTGCGAACTGAATCATGCATTTTAAAAGCCTGTATCCAGGTTCACTTTTAAAATGAATGCAGGTACAGTCATTCACATAAACGCATGTATGAGTGTACAGACATATGTACACGTGTACAGCATAATATCTAAATCAGACCCTAGTCTGTCCCTTCCTCACCGATATCACACACATTTTCAGATTTGATACCATGGATTTGTTGCAAATTCCACTCGTAGTTCTATATTTAATAAGGCTTTCAACAATCTACCGAGAACAGATGTTAAGGTAAGGTTTCTTGCTCCCAACATATTTAAAGAAATGTTTATTGTGTGTCTTCATGTTTTTAGAAATAGACCCCTCAAATTCTTCTTTTGCTTGCATTATCATCAGCTTACATTTGTTCACCAAAATGTGTGCTTCTTATTTGTGAAAGGATTCCATTTCCGAAAGGAAGCTCACTTGCTTTGCTTCTGCTTCTTAACCATGCTGGCATCCTCTTGGATTTTTTGGCACTTTTCCAGATGTGTAGAATACATTCTACAGAGCTGGTCTTGCAGCAGCAAGCACAAATTGTCCCCTTTACTAAACAGGATCTGCCCTGGTTTGCCTCTGGATGGGTGACTACATATGAACACTGTCTGCTGTCAGATATTCCACTTAGGGCATGAGGCTGTAGCTCAGAGGTAGAGCATATGGTCTGCATGAGGTTCAGTCACTGGCATCTTCAGGAAGAGCAGAGAAAGACTCCTGTCCAGAACCTTGGAGAGCCGCTGCCAGTCAGTGTAGACAATTCTGCGCTAGTACTACCAATGGTCAGACTCAGTATAAGGCAGCTTCCTATGAAGACCTGTCATTGGGGTTATGTGTGTAGATGCAGCCTTAGAATAAGCTTTTATTACCTCCACAAGGCTTTTCTTGGCTTACTTATGTGTTGCCTCTCTGTATTTAATCCCATTCTGTCTCATCAAGCTGCCCAATCAAGTGAGAAGCCATTTCTTTTCCTTGAGACTCTATAGCCACATTGCAACTTCTGTGATGACAGAAGACACAGCCTTAATTACACACAGCACGTGTGCAAAAGATTTCTTTGTGATGCAGGAACCCGCAGAAAGGGTGGTTCAGGAGGTGGGGGGTGGAAAGGTTCTAAATTGCAGACTTTTGTTAAAATGGTAAGATTCATAAACATCATGATTGGGTGGTATTTCTAAGCAACGGAACAATTAGGCACTCATTGACTTTTAAACAGGGTTTGAACCTATTCCCCTGTTATAAAACTAATTGCTTTCCACTCTATAAAACACTAACAGTGCAAAAATAGCAAGGAAATTTTCGAATAAAGATACAACGGCCTTGATTCAGATGAGCTGAATCAGGAGGCCGTGAGCATGTCACACCTTAGTTGGGTGCGTAAGTCATTATTGCTTCTGGTTCTCCTTAGTTGGAAACATTTGCTTGCTGCTTTAGAAATTACTGGTTAAAGGGGTTGAAATTAAAGATCATGTCAAATTTATTGACAGGGACTGCCAAGAGAAATGTATTTGCCCCCAGACCCTCAGGCACGGCGCAAGAAAAACACACATTACAAGTTCTTTTGGGAGAAAGGGCTACACCTTTATTAATGAATCAACTAAATTGGATAGTGGCAAGAAGCAATAACTCCACCCCAGCAGTGCCATCCTAACTAAGGCTGGAGTCAGAGCCTCATCCTTCTTGAACCTTTGGGCACCATATCCTGGCTCAGAGCCTGGAAGCAAGGTCTGCTGTTGTATGTTGTATGCAGCGATATAGGAAGATGCTGAAAGGTGCAGGAGATGGTAATGGTAAACCCCTCCTGTATTCTACCAAAGACAACCAAAGGGCTCTGTGATCGCCAGGAGTCAACACTGACTCAATGGCACACTTTACCTTTAATGCGGTGCAAGCCTGCATTGCCCATGCTGCAGGGAAAGGCTAGCCTTGCTTGGCCTTGCCCCCCACCCCTGAATTTCCTGGAGTCCACACTTGAGGTCCAAAAAATAGTAGTTGCAGCCCAACGCAGACAGGTGGACTCCATTCAGTCAAAACAAAGTGTGACAAATAAAGCCCCCACCCCTCCCCCCAGGCCAATACCTCCCCACCCATGTCCCTGTTGACATTTCACCTGGCCCTTTCCTCTCCCTTCAGATCCTGAACTCCCCTCCAAACTCTGTGCTGCAACTAGTCCACCCACAAAATAATTATACTGGAGATCTAGTCCCGGAGCAATGCAGAATCTTGGTTTGCCTGCTGTATCAAAGAAAGGCTGGTATCCCCCTAAATGAACCTACAACTCTGTGTGTGTGTGTGTGTGTGTGTGTGTGTGTGTGTGTGTGTGTGTGTGTGTGCTAACTGCCAAAAAGAGTACACAGATAAGAGTATACCAAGGAGCCACCACTCAACCAACACTTGCAGAAACAGAACAATCAGTAAATCAACGCATATAATACTTGAACACACAAGAATACCAATGCCCAATTCACTGAACTTCAGAATCTTGGAATGCCAAGCAAGAAAGTGCACCAATATGAAAGGAAAGAAGGCTGAAATGAAGAGGGGATGCCCCGCAAGCCAATAACGCCTTACACAGCACCATCCACAACTGAAATTGGCTCAATGGGCAACAAGCAGCATGAATGAACAAGCAGCCACTGGGATTCAGGTGCAATGTCGTATACTATGGCAGAGCACGAATTGGACTCAAAGCTGGGTCAGCAGCAGCCCGGTTAAGCCATGTCTCCTTAGTCAGCCTTAGCAAGTCAGCCTTAGCAATGGTCCCTCAGTCTTGTCATTCACTGAAGGGACTCCAAGCTCAGTGGTCAATGCCACAATTTGGTCCAACAAAAAATAGCAATGGCCGGAGGGCATGGGACAACAAACAAAAAATGGGGAGAGACCCCACGTGGAGTGACCTGAAGGTGTCTTGACCCGGTGGAGAGACATGTAGGTGTGCCTGGCGGGGGGGGGCGGGGCGGAAAGGGTCCAAGGATCCTGCCAGCTGCCACCTCTTTGTCGATCTTTCTCTGTACAATGCTCTCCATACCAGCAATGGAACAAAGATTGAAAGCCTGAAACTCCATGTACTTGGACCTAACAGAAAGCCCTCTAGTGATAAGTTGTGTCTGAATCTAAGGGGTAGCCAACTAGCAAGCTCGCTAGCACATCAGTTCTTATGGGACTAAGGCTCTCTCGCAGCCGATGGGGACCTGGAACCCCTTCCCTTTTTTTGATGGGGGTGCTTCCCTTTTGCACCCCCCCATCAAGACTTGTTCCAACCTCAGTCAAAGCTGGGGTGTTCAGATCGCGCAGACATGTGGGAATCTGCATGGGTTCATGAATAGCACCCCGCCCCCCCACTGTATTCCCAACAGACCAAGTGGGGTTGAATCCCCTGTTGACCTGCTCCTGCGCTACTGGCTGAAACTGACAGCCTGGACAGCAGATGGCTGCTATCTGCCCACTCGCCCTGAATATCTGCCCACTCGCCTAGAAGGGGACAGGATTAAAAACCACAATTCCCAAAGTGGGGTGCCCCAGGGGATGGAAGAGTCCAAGGCTGACCTCATTCAAAGGTTTTCATCATACCTGGCCCAAGAGATGCCCACAAAATCCATGAAGACATGGTGGATAAGGTTTAGATATTTAACTAGAGCTGGGCCCCGCAAGGGCTGTATCTGCAGAATCACTCCCATATAAATATTATACCCTGTGAGCCAGTTGTTCAAAATACGCTCCACAGGTTTGCGCTTTGTGGCCTCCTGTTCCTTGCTGCGCTCATCCTCTTTAGGTTTCACTTCTGGCGCCCAAAAGAGTAGGCTAAATATATCAACATATTACTCTCTCCATATCTTCTCCTTAGTCAATGGCATCAGGTAGTCCCCCAGGGGCAATGTTACTGAACCGTACAGGCTGTACAGGCTGGGGAGGGGAGGTAACACCAATAGGATCATCTCCAGAAACCCCTCTGCTAACACCTGGCACTATTGGCCATGCATTACTGTGCCAAACATGAGAGCAAGCTCCATAAAGAGAAGTGCCTGCACCCAATAGGATGCCCATTGTAGGCCAGGCCTGGGGAGCAGGAGGCCCGAATTGTCTAAAACCCATTGCTGAGTAAGAGGTGCCTGTAAGTGGGCCCATAGGCTACGCCCCAAACTGCCCAACAAGCATATTGGTTATATCCTCGCCCCCAGGTGGCACAGTCCGATCTGGCTGCTGGTTAGCATCCGCTGTGGGACTGGGAGCCAGCAGTATTGGTGGCACAATGGAGACCAGAGTTCTTGCTGCAGGCATCAAGTCCACCACATTGGGGGTCCCCTCGTTGTGATGATTGGTGCCTTCTTCAAACACCACCAACCTGTCTGAAAGAGCAAGCCAAAGTTCAACTTTGGCTACCCCCTGAGAATGCTTTCAGCCCAAACCAGATGGCCTGGAAGGCCCTGCACCATCATCTTTGTCACCCTTCTTCTTCTTCTCCTCAAGTGTTTCCAAAGGCACTATAAGTACCTTGACTTCACCCAAATTATCCTCTTCCTCAGAAGAAGACAATTGAGGGGGTACCGACCTTCTTGGGGCCACACTGGGCAACCACCCTTCTTGTCCTTTGCCTTCTTCGGCTCTGTGCCCCTTAAAAGAAATGGCACGCCACAGAAGCCCCAATGCAAAAACCCCCACAACCAGGCACTCAAAAGCTGCCACTAAAAGGAAAGGTACCCCAACCTATGACTAGGCAGCTAACCAAGAGCAAAAACACCTTCAGGGAATAGTGGACAGTTCTTACATGCAATCTCCCATCCAAATACAAACCACTGCAGACCCAGATTGGCAAAGGGGACAATTAGTGCTTGCAACCACAGGCCCCACTGCACTATCCTGACCCAACAAACCCATCAGAGCACCTTGAAGGGGATAGCAGAAACAAGCTCAGCCAAGGACCTTCCTCCAGAACTTGTCTGTGAAGTCTGAGGCCCTGAAGGGCGGGCCAGTAGCAATGGCCGGCAAGCCCCCCTCCCACAGAGGCCTCAACCAATCACCTGAGCCCTGCTCCTGTTTCAGTTCTGGGGTGAGGCAAAATGCCACCCCCCCCCAGCACAAGCCACATGATAGTACGTGAAAGGAAGATTTCTAATACATAGGGCGGAAATGTGCTAGAAGGCTAATACATGTTTGCCAAAAGGGGATACTGTATATTAATAGACCTTGAGTAAAGCAAACACTGTTCATCCTGTACAGATTTACTGGGGATGTTGGCACTTATTTTCTCCAAGTTTGGCATGCATTCGTTAAGCTTTGAGAAATAGAAGAATGTTATGGAGAATCCGCTATTTCATAAAATGTTTATGTTGATGCAAAACATATTTGTCTTGTGTTGGTCTTTAGGGATGTGCAAACTGGCTCGAGGTCCAGCTGGTGTGCCCTCGAACTGGTCTGAGTTGGGTTTGGCTCGACCTCCAGCTGAACCCTGCAGGCGGGCTCACAGCTGGTTTGTGGGTTCTAAAGTTAAAACAAATTCTTTTAAGGACTCACTGCCGGGTCTTATACTCTCAAACCACAAAAGGGTGTGAAGAGATTAACATAACAGAACCGCATTCCATTGGGTAAGAAGAAAACTTTTGCCATTGACATTTGGAATCAAAGTCTGATATCATGGCACAGCATTCAGCTTTGAGCTTTCTAGACAATCCTGGGGCACCTCACCTAAGACACAACTGTGCTTTCTATTACTGTATTTACCTGAATCCAAGACTAGGTTTCCCCCCAAGTTAGGAACATAGGAAGCTGCCATATACTGAGTCAGACCATGGGTCCATCTAGCTCAGTATTGTCTACACAGACTGGCAGCGGCTTCTCCAGGGTTGCAGGCAGGAATCTCTCTCAGCCCTATCTTGGAGATGCCAGGGTGGGAACTTGGAACCTTCTGCTCTTCCCAGAGTGGCTCCATCCCCTGAGGGAGAATATCTTACAGTGCTCACACTTCTAGTCTCCTATTCATATGCAACCAGGGCGGACCCTGGTAAGAGGACAAGTCATGCTTGCTACCACAAGACCAGCTCTCCTCTCCAAGACCAGCTCTCCTCTCCAACTTTGTTCTTTCATGTTAGAGATCAGCGGGTCATCTTAAATTCAGAGCCCTCTTCCTTTCAGGCAAGTAAGGGTTTAACCTGTTTTTAACCTCTAGTTTTGAAGGGGCTTATCTTGAATTCAGAGTCGTCTTGTATTCGGGTAAATACCGTAACAGCAACCCAGTAGCTCAGCATTGCTGTACCATTCAACACTTTCTGAAAAACAAACTCGGAAGGGACCACAGCTATAAGAATAAACCAAGGCTTCAGTTTCAACATTTTTTCAGGAGAGGGAGCATAAAATCTTATCTTCACGTGGGCTTACTCCTGAGCTATGCATACCCTGCACATTTGCTCAGGAGTTATTGGTGGTTATTCTCTACAGGTAAAGTGTGCTGTCAAGTTGGTTGTCAACTCCTGGAAACCACAGAGCCTTGTGGCTGTCTTTGGTAGAATACAAGAGGGGTTTACCATTGCCATCTCTCATGCAGTATGAGGTGATGCCTTTCAGCATCTTCCTATATCACTGGTGCCCAATATAGGTGTTTCCCATAGGGCCCCGCTGCACCACTCTATACTACTTATTGCCTTGATTTCCATGACCACCAGAATCCCACTTCTGGCCTTCTGGATTATAGAGCTGGAGCTCCAAGGGCTGTTTTTTGTTTTATTTTCTCCTTGCCTGCCTTTTTGTGCATTATGATTTGATTTGATTTTCAGGCCAGGGCATCAATTTGCTTCTAAAGAGATACAGCATTACCTTCAATAATGGGTTGGGGTATTTTGCCAACAAGCAAAGAAAGCCACAATGTTAGGCTTAGCATTCTAAGGAAGTCTACTGTGATTATGCATTCCAAGGAGCTGGATAAGGGAGGAGAGATGTTTGGCAATACAAACCATTGCTTTATATTCAAAGCTGTATTCAGGCATTTAATAATTATGCCTCACAACATACTGTATAGCACAAAATGAAGATTGCAATATTTAATTGATTAATTCGTTTACTTAAAACTATTAAAAACATTTAATCAACTACAAAGGTTTTTCAGATTAATCGGAAAGAAGCTTTAAAAACTGTTACAATTAATTGTAATTCTAGTACATATAAAAATTGTTTTGGAACAATAAGAGTCAGGATCAGATCTGGCCATACATATTTTTGTCCATCACAGCATTTTTGAAATGATTATGATATTTCTTTGTGACTGTCTTTGTATGTTTGTTTTTGTAAGAAAAATGATTTTAAAAATCCAGTCCCATTTCAAAAGAAGTATTCTGTTTTGTGTGAGGATGCGGAATGTCTCTTCTAAGGCAACACTTTCTTTAACAGATTTGTGCTTCATCTAAATTCAAAGGTTTCCTTTTCATTAGAACACTTGTTTTTCTCATGCAAATATATATAGATTAAATCAATTAATTGATTCATTGACTAAACCTCATATGGATATGGAGACTTGACTACTGCAACACACTCTATGTGGGGTTGCCTTTATACGTAGTCTGGAAACTTTAGTTGGTACAAATGCAGTGGCCAAGCTGGTCTCCAAGGCAACCCCAAGAGTCCATATTACCGCTATTCTAAAAGCATTGCACTGATGCCAGTATGTATCCAGGTAAAATATAAAGGGCTGGCACTTTCCTATAAAGCCCTAAACGATTTGGGCCCAGAGTATTTAAGAGAATGACTTCATCCCTCTTCAGGCGTTGTAAAAATGTCCCACTGTAGCCAGGTACAGCAGGGTGAAACAGCGGAAGGCCCACCACTGCCATGCCACTCACCCACACGTCGTTTTGCTCACAGTTTTGATGGGGCTTGTCTGAAGAGGGAAAAGCATTCCCCGTGATGGTGGGCAGTTGCCCATCAGCTCACCTACTGGACAGTCAGGGACGGCTTTACCATCTCTAGCAGCCCTTAGAAGAGCTCTCGAGACACATTTATTTAATCAAGCCTCAGCTGGCTGTAGTATTATTATTATTTTACATTTTATATCCCGCTCTTCTTCCAAGGAGCCCAGAGCGGTGTACTACATACTTGGTTTCTCCTCACAACAACCCTGTGAAGTAGGTTAGGCTCAGAGAGAAGTGACTGGCCCAGAGTCACCCAGCAAGTAACATGGCTGAATGGGGATTTGAACTCAGGTCTCCCCAGTCCTATTCCAGAACTCTAACCACTACACCATGCTGGCTCTTATATTGTATTGTAAGTTGATGTTACTGTGGTTTTTTAAAAATTATTTTTAACTGTTATAATTATTAATTATAGTTCTATTGTTTTCACTTTAGTCTAAGCCACCATGAGACACAAGTTTATGGTGGCATACATATGTGCTAAAATAAATAAATAAATAAATAAATAAATAAATAAATAAATAAATAAATAACATTGATTGCTAAGATTCCTTTCACAGGCAACAGCCCTGCCATAAAACCCACAATGTGTTTCACAACATAGAGAAGAAATTGCTAGATTCCAGAATGGTCTTTTAAAAGGATGTTTCCAAATTCTTTTCTTGTCAAAATTTGCACTGGGATGTATGGTCCTGGACCACTCATTCTCAAGTGGATCAAACTTTATATGCTGAAGATGTCTAGAAATTCTATGCATTCTGTACATGCGCATAAAAACAAATATTTAAATGCATACTTTGCAATGTATTATCACACCAACTGCTGGGTAGGAACTGGAGGCAAATACTGTGAGGAGAAACTTAACTATGTACTTAACTATGAAACTTAACTATGTAACTTAACTCTGGGCTCCGTGGAGGAAGAGCGGAATATAAATGTAAATAAATAAAATGGCAGTGGAGTACATTTCTGAAGTACATTTAAATGATGACCTATAAGTTTAAAAAAACACCAATCCTAGCACATAAGAGAGAGGTTTTTACTTAGCCCATTCCTTGCTGTACTAGTTTTCTACTTTCAGAGGTGTGTGTGTTTTTTTTTACACAGCGAGGAATTTAAAAAAAATGGCATATTCCACCTGCAGTCTGAGGCAAGAGCATCCATTCTACCTCCTCAGAATTCTCCCACTTCCTTCCTACCTGATTCTGCTGCACTAGACCTAAGGCATTCGGGAAGATATTCTAATAGGCCTGGGAATATAATTGGTAGGTGTGAGACAAGTGCTTCTAATAGTGGCAATTACCTATAGCAGTCCTCAGTACATTTCTCTGTTTATGCTGTAATACCTTAATTATGATAAAAACAGCCTCACTTTAAACACTTCAAGAGTTTCCCCCCAATAGGTGACCTGGAGGTTATTCTCTTTCCCAAGGTAGGGGGCAATCCTTGACCCACTTACTTCAAAGCGAGTCTGCGGAAATCAGGAGGACTGCTAACTTGTCAATAGTGAGAGGATTGCATTCTTCCTTTGCATCAATCAGTTAGGGTGTGTGGATGTTTTTCAGTATTGCCTGGTAGGGTGAGTGAGAGCCATGCCTGTTAGGCTTGTAAACTTTTGGCCCTTATAAAGAAGAGCAGCGCCCGGGGCAGCTCAGAAGGTGAATTGAATAGAATAGACTAGCTGAACTGGACGCAGAACATCCGCGCCTCTAGTTCTCCCGCTTTCCCCCGCTGTCTCCCCCGCTCCCCTCCACCCCGCTCACTGGCCTGGCTGCCATTTGGCTGGCAGGCGGGCCTGGAGAGGGAGGCTGTGCCGCCCTCTCTGCCGCCTGCTTGGCCGTTCTCCAGCGTGGGCTGACCTGGTGTCAGAGAGCATCCGCCCTCTCAACATTTCACATTTCGGCCCCAGTGCCTTCCTTTAGGCTGGCAGACGGGCCAGAGAGGGAGCCCACCCTTCACATTCGGCCCAAGTGCAGTCTATGCTTCCTTTGGGCCAGCAGGTGGGCCTCTTGTTTGCTGCCACTGCTTCTCTGCCGGCTGCTGGTTCGCCCACCGGCTGCTGTTTTCTTCTCTGGCCTCCCACCGTCACCTCCACCCCCCCCTCCCCCCGCTAGCCCAGCTGCCACCACCATTTTCTTCTCTCCCGCCTGTGCCCGTCACTATCTGGGCAGCTGCTTGCGAACTCTTGTGAGAGCTGCCACACATGGGATTAGTAACAGGTACATTTAAGATGTGTGTGTGTGTGTGTGTTTGTGTGCGCTGTGGGGTAGGAGTGTGTTTCATCTCGACACACACGCCCCTTCTGAATTGGGAGAGAGACTCTGGTTGTGGCCTCTGGCTGTGTCTTCCTTTGCCTGCTATCTGATGTTAGCTAGGAGTGTGCACGGACCGGTTCGGAGGCCATTCTACTGGCCTCCGAACCGGTCCGGACATGGGGTGGTTTTGGTTCTGGAGGGTTAGGGGGGGTTCCATTAAGGGCGGGGGGGGCTTTACTTACCCCTCCCACCCTTTCCAGTTTTTGCACCGTAAATACCATAAAAAATGCGGGCTGCAGGATCCCTCTCTGCTCGCTTCTATTCTCTACGATGGCTCCACGCTTGGGCGGGCGGCAGCTGCCGCCGCTGAAACCCCCTCGAGAAGCCCCCTCGAAGCTCTTTCGGCCCCTTAAATCTCGCCCAGAATTCAGAAATTTAATTGCTGTTTCCTCTCTCAGCAGGCCTACCACCTCTTTGACCCTGGGGAGCAGTGCTAATTACCCACAGAACCTCACTTTATTAATGTAATCAATCTGTAATGCCTCAGCAGTCCAAAATAACTTTTTAATGGCTTGATTATGGATGAAGGAGCCAACCTGGTATACATTACCGAAACCTGGTTGGGAGAGGCTAGTGGTCCAGTTTGATACCAGATTCTCCCAGTGGCTTACTCTGTGGTGGAGCAGGTGAGAGGATGTGGGCAGGGAGATGGTCTATAAGAATATCATCTCTCTTACAAAGATCCTTGTCAGGGAATTGTCCTATATTAAATGTGTGTACCTAAGTCTAGGGACCAAGGATAGGCTAAGATTTCTACTGGTGTACCCATCACCCCACTGCCCAACAGAGTCCCTAAATTTGCTGACAGATCTGGTTATGGAGTTGGCATTGAAGTTGCCCAGGTTGTTGTTATTGGGAGGGACTCCAATGTTCATTTTGAGATAGGGTTGTTGGGAGTGGCTTAGGAGTGCATAGTGGCCATGACAACTATGGACCTATCCCAACTGACGCATGATGCTGGTCACACACTTGATTTGGTCTCTTGCTCTGTTTAGGGTGGCGTTCTGTGGGTGGGTACTCCTGTCACCTTCCCATTGTCATGGACAAATCACCATCTGGTTAAGGTACCACCCACCTCTGAAGGACTGAAGGACCCATTGGGTTGGTCCGCCAAAGAAGGTTACTGGA
This sequence comes from Hemicordylus capensis, assembly GCF_027244095.1. Lineage (NCBI taxonomy): Eukaryota > Metazoa > Chordata > Lepidosauria > Squamata > Cordylidae > Hemicordylus > Hemicordylus capensis. The sequence continues at coordinate 418,761,421 of NC_069657.1, forward strand.
TCCAATAGGATTCCAAGAAGCTCTGGAAGGGTTTCGAGTTGGCTCTGCCAGTGATTCTGTCGATGCTCTGGTGCAAACATAAAATAATGAACTCACTAAGGCAGTAGACACAATTACCCCTAAGCGTATCTGACCTGCTTCAAAATTAGCTCCATGGTATTCAAAAGAACTATGGGAGCTGAAGTGGCGAGGTAGATGACTAGAGTGCAAGTGGAGGAAGACTTGGTGTGAATCCGACAGATCACAAAAGAGAGCACATTTGAAGATCTATACTCTGGCAGTGTGGGTGGCAAAGAAGAGGTTTTTTCCTGCTCACATTGCTTCCTCAAATTCATGTCCAGCAGAGTTGTCTAGGTCTGTGAGGTGGGTAGTATGTGCCCCCTCCCCCTTCAATTTGGCTGGAACCATCTGTCACTCACTTGGATGTCTTCAATGATTTTTGTGTGGATAAAATCTCTCATATTCATGCCAAACTGGATTCCACAGTTACTGCAAAATCTACTGTGGAGGTGTCCTGCAACTCCTCTTTGGATCACTTTCCAAAGAGGAGATTGGATCACTTTTGGCTTATGATTCCTGAGGATGTGGACAAACTGCTTTGGACTGTACATCCTACAAACTGTTTACAACCCTTGCCCAGCTTGGCTTCTTTTGTCTGGTAATGGTATTATCAGAGAGTGTCTGGTAAACATTATAAATGCTTTTCTGAGGAAGAGCAGGATGCCTCCTTGTATTAAGGTGGCTATTATTAGACTGCTCTTGAAGAAACCTGCATTGGATCCCTCTGAGTTAGCTAATTACAGACCCATTTCCAATCTTCCATGGATGGGCAAGGTGTTTAAGTGGGTGGTGGCATCTCAGTTTTGGATGATTCAGATTATCTAGACCCATTTCAAACCAGGTTTCGAATGGGTTATGGAGTTGAGACTACCTTGGTCAGCCTGATGGACGATCTCCAATTGGCTCTTGACAGAGGAAGTGTGACTCTGCAGATCCTTTTGGATCTCTCAGCACCTTTTGTTACCATTGACCATGGTATCCTTCTGGACCACCTGAGAGAGGTAGGATTGGGTGGCACTGTTTTGCAGTGGTTCTGTTCCTACCTCTCAGATTCCAGATGGTGTTGCTTGGAGACTGCTGCGCTGCAAAATGAGAACTAAAATATAGAGTTCCACAAGGCTCCATACTGAATCCAATGCTCTTTAACATCTACATGAAACCGCTATCATAAAGAGGTTTGATGCAAGGTGTTATCAATATACCAATGACACCCAGATCTATTTCTCCATATTGGCCTCATCAGGAAATAGCATAACTTGGGAGAGCTCCTGGATCCCAAACTCTCTCTCTAGTTTCTTAGGTTGAGGCAGTAGCTAGAAGCACTTTTTATCAACTTCAGCCAATACATCAGCTACACCAATTTCTGGAGGTAAATGGCTGCATATACTGGTAAACTCCAGGCTTGACTACTGTAGTGCACTCTACATGGGGCTGCCTTTGTATGTAGTACAAAAACTACAATTGGTACAGAATGTTGCAGACAGGTTTGTCTCTGAGACAACCCAAAGGGACTGTATAACACTGATTCTGAAAGAATTGCACTGGCTGCCTATATGTTTCCGAGGGAAATATAAAGTGCTGCTGCATTACCTGAATGGCTTAGGTCCAGGGTACTTGAGACCACCTTCTTTGTCATGAACCCTGCCGCCTATTAAGATCATCTGGGGAGGTTTGGTTATGGTTGCCGCCAGATCGTCTTTGGAATGTACTCCCTGTCAAAAATAAGAGCTTCTCCATCTCTGATTGCTTTTTAAAAGACTCTTAAGACACATCTGTTATCTCAGGCTATTAGAAGTAATTTTAAACTGCTTAATTGTTTTATCTTGTGAAATTTTGTTTTTACACTGTTTTATATTGTTTTAAATTGTGTAGAGATAGATACACATCAGGCATTAGAGATACACATCAGGCATTATATAAATATGATAGATAGATAAAATAAATATTAGTTTCAGATTATGAAAGTCAATAGGACAACTAAGTAAATAGTGAGAAGAATGTATTGAAAAATACAATTCTCTATTCAAGACTCTATTCACTATTCCACACTCTCTCTCATGTCATCTGGAGGGAAAACAGTATAGTGTGTATCAATCAATTATTGGGTGTTCATGAAAATAATACTATTTTTAAAAAATAATAATAATTAAGAAATCATAAGGATCACACAACAAAAACTAAACATAGCAACAAAACAACAGCACCCCTACATTTAAGAAGCAGCACAGAGAGTGAATACACCAACTAAGCCAAAATAAGTGTTCCTGGGCGCTTTCCAGACTAGCTGCTCAACAGCAGTAAAATGCCTCCATTCAGGCAAGTCGCATTCAAAACATAAACAGCAGGGGGAGCAGTCTCACGGAAATGAACAACCCGGAAAAACCCAGCAACTTCCTTACACTGGATATACGACGTCCTAGCTCTATATTGCAGTGATTAAATTTGAAATAAGGCATTGGAAATGTGAATGGCACCCTGCTGTTTGTGTAGGGACTGCGGTGTCACGACACAGGAAGTGTGGAAGCACTCTTCTGAGATCCACTGTGAACCTGTTGCCCAGTCTAGTCTGGAAAGTGCCCTGGAGCAGATGAGTTTTCAATAATCTCTAGAATTCCAGTAGAGCTGATAGAGCCTCTTGTGGCAGGTTCTGTTTCATGTTCTGTAAAATATGGACAAATAGGAAAGTATATGCCAGGTTCCAATGTGGCATCAAAGTTGGTGTTGTTATCTATTCTGGGTTTTTAGAGTAATGGGGTTGACTTGAGAGCCCTTTTGTCTCATTCAGTACAAATGTATTTTTCCCCTCCCAGGGAAAGCTCCCCAAAAAACAGTTCTGTAAGAGTGCAGGATGGTTTAGTTTGAACAGGTGGGGGAACAGATGTGGAGAGCACTGATTGGCTAGTGTTAGTAAGGTCACCAAAATACCCCCCATGCTTTGAGGATGTTGTATAACATTTAAAATGTGGTGGTGGTGTTGTTTTTAAAAAAAGTTGAAGTGTGAATTAATAAATGGGCTTTATATAAACAAACTAATGCACCAGAGAGGCAGGAAGTCCATCTGAAGCAGGAGGGAGGACTACAACTGAACCTCTCTTACATGTGTGTGTGTCATGCAAATTATGAGATTGAGCTCAAATGTAGGTGAAGAACTGCGTGTTCTTCATGGCAGATTTGGACGTAACATGAAACCCGAGGATGGTGAACCCACAGATTCAATTTCGAACTGTAAATCACATTGCAACCATGGTCTGGCAACCTCCAGTTCCAGGAGAGGGTAACCCCTCCCTACTGCTCGGCCACCGAGGCAGATTCCAGCAAGTTCCATGTCCAGACTGTGGGCAAAGCACCAGTATGCCAGCAGAGCAGCCGCAATGGGCCACGGTCTCAAAGGGGGAGTGTCATTCATGTTCAGCTAGCTCTGGCTTTGCCGTCCAGCTTCCTCGGGGCCGATGACAGCCTAAACCCTTCCTCATTGTACTCCCAGCTATGTTGTCTCAATAAATTTGCAGCAGGGACAAATACCTGATCGCAGGACAAATATTTGACAGCAGAGGGGCACATCTTCATGGGGGATGGGGTGGTCATGGGTGGGCCTCCCTTGTATTTAAAGCTCCATGCATTCTGCTGCATGGTATGCGAGCAGCGTCAGGGTTGGGTTAGGGCTGCTTGCCATCCCTCCTCCATGGTTGTCAAATAATTCATTTCCCCCTCCCTCTGCATCCCCTGCTCTGAGCACCCATGGACCCACACACATCTAGACTGAGCAAAAGCAAGCCCCACATCACTCTCCACCCCCAGCGCAGCCCATACCATACAGGCTGAGTCTTGGTGTGGGGTAGAGGATCTCATCTCCCTCCCAGCCCCATCAAACCCCCCAAACCACCCATCTCCCTCCCCGCAACTGGCAAGGGGGATCACATTTTGTTCCCTGCCCCATCCAACCCTTCAACCTGCTCACTGCCCTCCCTGCCACTGGCCAGGTAGGCGGGGGTGTGGGTGGGCTCTGCACTAGCATTTTGAAATAAACACAAAATACTTTGATTTTGAAATCTGTAACTTTATTATGCATTGATGCACTGGCAGCCCTTTCATTAGCAAGGTGGGGGCAGGTGCTTGCAATATCTGATCCCGCTGTGGGCAATAGCCCCGTGCTACCACCAGTGGTTTAAAAGGCAGCACGCCCTTCCAACACCACGCCTTTGCAGTGGGCCAGAGGGAAATGCTCCCAGGCATGTCTTGTAAAGGCCGCTCTCACTGCCCATGCCTCCCTACTGCCACCAACAATCCTCAGGGCTGTGCCACTGGGCCCACCAGCACAGTATCCCCATTTCCACTTGGCGCACCTGCACCATCATCCTTGTTCTCTTGATGTACAGCCAAGTCCACGGGCTTCTCCAGGAGGATGCCTCCCCTGGTCTCTCAGCTATTGAGGAGGATGCCACAGACCATGATCACATTGGGCACAAGATCCTCCTCCACATCCAGGAAGGTGTAGAGGCTGCACTACCGGGCCTTCAGCCTCCACTACGATCCTCATGCTGCTGTGCCTGTGTTTGAAGTTTCTCTCCAGGGCATTTCTGGGTGTGTGATAGCGGGTAACCATCCACTCCTGCAGATTGTATCCTTAATCCCCAAATATCACCAGCTTCATCATCCACTCACCCACCCAAACAGGCGCAACATTCACCCAGGTACCTCTGTGGAACTTGGAGGTGAATGGGGAGGTCAAAAAAATGGCTGTGTTGTATATGTCCATGAACCAGCCTGTCGAATCCATCACACCTTGCAGGGTCATAGTGTAGTACTCCTTCCACCCAAAGTACTCATCATGCCGTCGAAGGGAGGAGGGCCTAAAATCTCAATGTGCATTCCTATGCAGCTGAAGATTCCTGGGAACTGCTTCTCCTCGAAACACACCATCACCTCTATTGGGTTACCCACACAGATCACATCCTCTGAGAATATTTCCACCAGGAGGTTTGCCACTTCCCTGACTATCTCACAGATATGGATCTGCCAATCACAGACAGGTTGCTGAGGTTCAGGTAGTTCATGTTGGAGGTCAGCTTGTAAACAGTGATGGCAAGCCTCTTCCACACTGAGATTGTGTGGCGCATTACACTGCTAGCGGATCACAGGCTCCACCTTGCTTGCAGCATAGACTTTTGTTCTGCTTCTTGAGAAGCAAGCCCTTGCTGTGGGTGCACTGGCATCCCACGCCCTCCGCCTCCCATGTGCCCAGACCCATGGAAATGGTGATAGCTGCTGGTGCACACCTGTACAGCAGGTAACACCTTTCCTTTGCCAAGCCGCCCTTACTGTGCTATGTACAGAAGCACTAGGCAACTGTTGTGGAGTGCTGCTATCTATTTTAGGGGCCGCTGCTGGGGTGTGGTGCTGCAGCGCGGAACTGTGGGGTGTGCACTCGTGTTTTTGCACGGGTGGCTGCTGGCTTGGCTGGGGCAGTGAGACATATGTTGAGACATGGAGTGCCTCAGCACTGTCCACCATCCTTATCCTCTCCCCCACCCCCGCCACCATGGGGGAACACCCTGTCCCCCTTGGCAGTGGCAGAAAGTCGAGAGTAGCTGAAAGCGTTGTGTTTCTTTAAAATTTCAGAATGTGTCACTGTTTCCAGGCAGAAAGGGGGAGAGAGGAGAGGATGGTGGGGGCGAGGCACTGTGACTGAAAGGCAGCCAGTGAGCCAATGAATGCATAGAGCAGCCACATCCCTGGGTGGATCTACACTACTGCCTCTGTGATTGCGGTTTGAAAATCGGAACGAAACCACGATTATGGTGGCATCTGGGTTTGTATGTTACCCTCTGGTGGCCAAATTGGAGATCTCAGCAGCGAACCTTTGTGCAAACCAAAGCTTCAAACTGGAGTTTGGTGAGGCAAACCGCAGTTTGCTTTTGCTGCAAAACCATGGTTTCACCAATTTGGATGTACTGGAGTTCCAACTTCTGCCCCATTTAACTCTGGTTTCATGTTACATCTTATTCTGGCCAAAGTTTCTCTAAAATATTATGTGTACTTGTACCAATGGCTAAGCAGAAATTTGAACCCAGGACAACCCAACACTCTATTCACTACTTAGCAATATATCTCTCATGTCATCTGAAAACCAATATATTTAAAAGAAATATAGTGGATGGAACCAATATATTTTAAAAAGAGAAAGAAAGAAAACCTGGATAATTACAGATCTAGTCTACCCCTAGATGCTGAAAACTGCAGATACTGCTGATTTTCAACAAAAACATATCGGAGCGCATTTTCACGCTCTAGCCTTTGACATACAGTTATTATAGCTGGTACTGTGTGCAATCAAAGCAAGATGCGGCATGTCTACTACAGCATGAAAAGGTGAACAGCCACATAAAGGAAGATTCAAGCAGTTTAATCCATTAGAGTCCATTTACAAACTAACAGATATTTTACAGACATTCAACAGACGTTCAATCAAATAATAATCTCAGAAACCTGCTGGCAATAAAACCCATAAATTAAAATCAAGTTATATAAGCATGACTTGATGAACCTGATGTAATCTGATGGCATGAGATGCATATCCTACAATAAGTCACAAATTCCCCTTCTTTTCTCTTATCCGTTAATAATGGGGCAGAGAATGGCCAGCGAGTGGTTTGTAGCCGATATGTTTATCTACTTATAGCTCAATAAACTCAGAAACCTGGATAGAGTGAAATTGTTGTATAGTGGATTATTTTCCATTAATTTCTTTTTACCATATTACCTTTTTTATTAATAAATTGGTGGCCTCGGAAGACTTCATATTAATAGCTGAGCTATTTCTCTGATGCTGTGTGTTGAAGAAATACACTACTACTAATACGAATATTTATATTCCGCTCTTCAACCAAAGTTCTCAAAGTGGTTTACATAGAAAAATAAAATAATACATAAATAAGATGGTCCACTGTTCCCAAAGGGCTCACAATCAAATGTAAGGTTGACCCTAGAGACAGCCACTGGAGGGATGCTGTGCTGGGGCTGGATAGGGCCAGTTGCTCTTCTCCTGCTAAATATAAGAGAATCACCAGTTTAAAAGGTGTCTCTTTGCTCAGTCTGCAGGGGTGTTCTCACACACAGAGAGAAGATTTAGCCATCCGCTCTTCTACTACAGGGTTTGTTACCAGATCTGGTGGAAGTGGTTAACTAGACACTCCAGCTACACTTTTTGGTAGGGATGTGTAAATTGGCTCAAGGTTGAGCCAGTTCACCATCGAATGAGGCCAGCTCGAGGACTCGCCTTCCAGCCAGACCAAGCCCAGTTTGGCTTGAGGTTATGCAGAATCCCCCCTCCCCCGGGCTGGCTCAGGATTCTAAAGGTTTTTTAAAAAATCTTTTTAAACTTATTGCTGCATCCAGCAGCCTCTGGGGGTACTGCATGGCTGTGGTAGGGTCTCCAGAGGTTCCCCCTTTTCTCGCTAGCCTCCCTGTTCAGGCCATTTAGCCCACACCCCCACGGCAGCACTCCCCTGCAGGCCGCCAGATGGCTCAGATTTGAGCCAAGCTGGGGTTCTAGTTTGGGGGTGGTAAAACTGAACATGCCCAGTCCAGACCTGAACCCAACTGGGCAAACCAGTTTTGTGCACACTAGGGATGTGCACAAAAATGGCCTGGCCTGTTTGGTTAGAATTCGAACCAGCTTCGAACCAGGATAGGTAGGTTTGGTTTTGGTTTTACTCAAACCCCCCCCCCCCCGGTTTGGTTTGAATTCGAACTCAATTTGAACCAGTTCTAAAAGGTTTTACATAGGGTATAATGGGAACTTGAGCCGGCCCATTATTACCTATGTGAAGCACCTGGGGCACAAAACCGGGTTGGGTGGTAGGCATGCAGGGGTACCTACCACCCACCAAACCTCAAAGCAATCAGACACTCCTGTGATTATTAATGAATTATTGAAGATATTTTTAGTTTTTGCATTTCTCCCAAAGGGAATAATCGGGATTTGAGGATGCCCCATTCCCTCCTTTAGGGGGTGTCTGGGCACCCCAAATTGGGTCTGAGGGCACATCAGGTTGTGCCAGAACTCCCCCCAGGCAGTGCCAGGTTGGTGGAGTTTACAGGGTTTTTTCAGCAATTTTTTTAGTTCTGGCCTCTCTTAACAGTCTATCTCAGAGTGGATTCTCTGGTCTGTACATAATATTATTAAAAGCTCTTCAGAAGGGCTGCCTGGGGGGAGTTCTGGCACAACCTGCTGTGCCACCAGACCCACTTTGAGGTGCCTAGGCACCCCCCAAAGTGGGGAAATGGGCCAGATGGGCCACCTCAACCCCCCATTGTTCCCTAGGGGAGAAATGGGGGAAAAGCAATTTTTAAAAAATCACATAAAAGCCCCATTGCTTTGGGTTTCAATGGGTGGTGGGCACCCATGGGTTTGTGCCCAGGTTTGTGCCCCTAGCAGGCCACACTACCAACACACAGTGACACAACTAAAAAGACACCCAGCTAAGAACCAAAAAACCACCACCGAAACTGACCTGCTGCTGCGCTCGCACAATTGCAAAGCCAAGGGAACCAAACCAAACAGCACAGACTACACAACAGCCACACAAACCAACAAGAGACCTATCAAGGCAGCAGCACAAGGCAGCAAAACCAACCCGGCATCACACAAACCGCAAAAAAAGAAGGGCAAGGCAAAAACATACCACAGTGAAGGAGGAGAACTTGAAGTAACACACACATACCTTTCCCCCCCTGCTCTTCTCTTTGGGCATGTGTTTTGCAAAAATTCAGCCAGGTCTGCCAAGCAGACTCTCATCACCAGCAGCACCAACAGCAGACCAGAAGGAAGCCAAGGAAGACTGCAACCACAGGGATTTTGCTAGGCCAGAGGCTTGGCTTTAAAGAGGATTTGAAACCTCCTCCTTTGGAAGCCAACACCTTTACCCTCCCTGCTGCCCAATAGGGTGCCAGTTCTCAAGGTCTGGCACCACTCCAGATCCTACCAGAGAGCCAGACTCATCTGGCCAATCAGGAAAACATGAGCTCAGCAATGGAAAATCAAACAAAACAAGTGACACAAAATGGAGGACAGGTCCTAAAATGGCCCTTAGAACCTTCAAACTGGCTCAAACAGGTTCGAAATTGAACTGGCTCTAAAAGGTTCTAAATAGGGTATAATGGGGCCGCAAATCAGCCCATTATTCCTTATGTGGAATACCTAGGGACACAAAACTGAGCTGAATGCCAAATGCCAAAGCAATCGGACACGCCTGTGATTATTATTTTGTGAAGTTTTGTTTTTTTCCCCAATTTTTGCATTTTCAATTTTTGCATCCCAATCCATAGGGAATTGTGGGGATTTGAGGAAAGTCATTAATAAGTCCCCAGCTTTGTGCCCCTAGGTACTCCACATAGGGAATAATGGGCTAGTTCAAGTCCCCATTCTACCCTATTAGAAAAACAATAATAAAAATTCAAAAAAATCATGAAAAATCGTAGGAGTGTCCAATTGCTTTGGGGTTTGGGTGGTAGTTGGCACCCATGGGTGCCTACCACCTAACCCAGTTTTGGAGGCTCAAACCAGTTCAAACTGGTTCAAATAAAACAGGCTTTGTTTGGTTCAAACTCGGACAGCATTGCCAGTTCAAGTTTGAACCGAACCAGTTCAAATTCGAACCAGTTTGAATTCGAACCCTGTTTGCACATCCCTTGTGCACATCCCTACTTTTGGACTAAAGTGGGGAAACTAGCTCAACATTAGCCCCAAAGCATAGCCAGAGTGCCTAGCCAATTGCTCCTGTGCAGTTCTGGTAACAAACCGGGCAAACTTGGCTCTCCAGCTCTTGTTGAACTACAACTCCCATCATTCCCAGGCACCATGGCCAATGGGAGTTGAAGTGCAACAACAGCCAGAGGATCAAGTTTTCCCCTTGTTCTACTACTGTACAACCTTCCTTGGGCATCAATGTCAGAACTTCCTTTCTGGGGCAAATAGCTGTGGTGAGTGGGTTATAGTCTCATCATGCCACAGCCAAAATCTGATCATGACCTCTGGGGCTGCTATTTACATAAGGAGAAACACCCACTTCTCATAATTCATAGTGTGACCAGTAATTTAAGTAAATTCAAATTGATTTGAAACCTATCACACCTCCAACTGGGGACATGACAGTGACCCACATATTGTGCAGCAACCCACAGCATTTTGCACACAACTTTCACAACTACTCGAACACGGCAAAGTTCAAATAGTTGTGCAAGGGCTGTATTGCACAAATGCCGAAAACATGCAACCAGGTTGTGTGATTATACAGCCATGATTTCCAATGGCTGTATGATTGTGCAAGTCATGACATCATGAAGCATGATGTCAGCATTTGCGCAAGAGCGTACTTGTGCAACTGTTCCAATGTTGCCTTAGGAACACACAATGGTGCCTGCTGTGCACAAAATGCCCACAAGATACTGCATAGTATGTGGGTCAGTGACCAATTTGTTGTGTTAAGCTGTACATTATGAGGTACCAAGACTCTCATTTCTGAGTCAGGAAATACGACTTTCAACGACTGAGATCTCCCTACTGTTTTTTTCTCCAAAATTTAAAGTAGGTGCAAGGAGCTCAGAATCTAGATTGTAGCAGGGCACGAGAAGAGGGAGTTTTAAACCTTTGCCCTCTCTAAATTACACACACTCAAATGTTGCTATTATTCCCATGGAAAGAAATACAGGTGCAGCTCCCTCTGTAAAGGGAATAACAGATTTGGGGTCAATTTAGATAGGCAAAATGGCATTGAGGGAGCGAGAGTTTAACCCCTCTCCACTGCCGTAGTCACAGCCCTTCTATGTCATATGTGGCTTGGATGTGAGCCTCAGTAGTTTGTGTCTTGTACTCATTTTGTGGTCTTGGTGAGTCACTTGTCTCCATCTAGTTCCAACAGAACAGTGGCAGCTAAATGCCTGTGGAAAGCTGACAACTAGGACAGAAGGGCAGCAGTGTTCCCTTGTTGTTTGTTCCCATCATCTGCTATTCAGAGGTATGCTGCCTTTAAGAATACGAAGCTCTCATGGATGATAGGAAAGGCTTCCCTAGGAAGAGACAGAGTGGAGCAGGTTGGATCTGGTAGAGTCAAGTGAAGCTGTGATGTGGCTTAGCAGAAAGCATGGGATTGAATAGTCAGCCACTCTTGTATAGTGGAATTCATCCTGGATTCTGAAACTCATCCTGGCAGTTTGGGCAGAACAGAATGGACCCATTGGCTGTGCCAATACTTTGGAACAAAACCAAGAGGCTCACTCATCTCTAATCTTTAATTCCATCTTTCAGTTTAGGGATAGAATTTGTTCCAAGGGAGTCTGCATCACCATTATTTTCTCTGTACAATTACAACCCATCAGGGGATGGTCCTATCCTGAATGAACCAGCACCCTGCTAACCCTCTATCTCAAGATCATTTCTGTTGCAGGGGTGTGCCAAACTCATGGGTGGATATGGCCAGAGCATGGAGATGAGCACATGAATATGGCCAAATGGTGGGATTTGAGCCATGCTGCAGTGGACATCCAGTGAACAACCGAGACCAGGATTGATAAGGGAAAAAGTACCCTCAGGGGTTGTGCAGGTCAGGAAGCTAGAGAAACAAACAGCAGCAGCAACAATAGAAAGCAGTTCAGGGATGTAGGCCCAGTAATACAATGGAATGAGGTTGCAGGAGCATTCACAAGCTTTGCAGGTCCCCACACTTAGCTGGTTCAAAATCTCATTGCCAAATGTTTTATAGCTGTTTCCCTCATAGACACAAATAAGTCTTATGTAGATATATCTAAAGGTTTATTCAGAAACAACTCAATTTTCCTCCTTCCCCTCCCCTTTCCTTTCTGACTCCACCCCCACACTCTCTACAGGATCCCTACTGGGACAAACTTCTCAACACCACATGAAAGATTACTAGATAGAATACAACATTTTCCCTGGCCACACACAGGCAGCAGTCACTAGGAGGCAGAAGTCTTCATCTTCTTTGTGTTGAACCTGAGCTTAACCTGAGCTCTCAGTTTATAGTACACATTGCCAACTAAGTGTTGTCAGCTGTGCTTATTCTGCCCGGCTCCCAGGAACCTCCCTATTTGCAGTTGCATCTCCAGGCTTGCATTTTGGATATGCTCAGGAGCTGCACCGCAACCTGAGCTCTCAGTTTATAGCACACATTGGGGACAGGTCACTTAGTTGGCAATGGGCTAGTCACCCCTAGATTTGGCTGCAAACAAAGCAAATTGGAACAGGGATCAGACCTCTCTCTATGCAGGGGTCCCAGCTAAGTAGACTCAACTATAGCGTGTTAACTGGCATCCAAGGCCACTCTAAACAGAGTGAACCACCTCCTTTCAGAGGAGGTAACAACATGCTAATGAGCCGATTATGCCAAGCAGGAAGAAAAGCAGATAAGGTAGTGAGGCAATGGTCTTCCCAACACAAAGAAGACGAGTCAGTGATGTAGACCTAGAGGTCTACCCATTGAAATTATTGATAGGATTGCTGGAGAGCCCGTCCTGGCACGTATACTCTTTGGCGCACCTGCATACTCTGATTTTCATCACAATCAGACTTGCATACAGATGGGAAACCCCACATTGTCACACTCAAGAAGAACGATGAGACACAATGCAATCTGTCCAGGCCCACCCTGACACTTCTAATCAGCAAAGGAGGACAGTAGGAATGTGCCCCCAAGGCATATTTTGGGATATAAATTCCATGACCCAGTGTGCTCTCCCATGCCTCTCACTGGAAACTCCAACCTTGAGTAATCTTCATGCTCCCTTGTATGCTATTCCTGGGACTCCATTAAGCATTCCATATGAACCCTTGCAACCTCCAAAGAGCTTGAAATCACTACCAGCTTGGGCGATCGGCTTCTCACCTGCCACCACACCAGGGAGTGTCCAGCTTTTCATGCCACTATCTGGATCAGTCCTTTTGCCAAACGATCCAGCTTGCCTCACACCCATAGGAAGCTGGACCCATGGAGAAACTCTTCTCGTGGGCACCTCTCCCTCTACTAATCCCCACAACTCTCCTGCTTTCCCACCACGCTGAGGAGCGAGATTCTGCAGCCCAGAAGTCCCATCATCCAGATTAGGTGAAGGTGAACGCTTGCCCCACTCTTGGGCCGCCATCTAGCTCTTTCTTAAATCCAAGCAATTAAACTTTAAGCTAAAATAGCTCATTGCAGTTGATTGATTTAGAAACATACTTTATTGTTCTTTAAATTTAGAAATACCTCACCATCGTTAATTTGCTAAGTGACATATTTTTATTTGCTTTAACCACACATTTAAGAACATAAGAACAGCCGTGCTGGATCAGGCCTAAGGCCCATCAAGTCCAGCATCCTGTTTCTCACAGTGGCCCACCAGATGCTGCTGGAAGCCACAGGCAGGAGTTGAGGGTGTGCACTCTCTCCTGCCATTACTCCCCTGCAACTGGTTCTCAGAGCCATCCTGCCTTTTGAGACTGGAGGTGGCCCACAGCCCTCCAACTAGTAGCCATTGATGGACCTCTCCTCCATGAAGTTATCCAAACCCCTCCTAAAGCCATCCAGGTTGTTGGCTGTCACTACGTCCTGTGGCAGAGAGTTCCACAAGTGGATCATGCGTTGTGTGAAAAAGTACTTCCGTTTGTTGGTCCTAGACCTCCTGGCAATCAATTTCATGGAATGACCCCTGGTTCTAGTGTAGTGTGAGAGGGAAGAGAATTTCTCTCTCTCCACTTTCTCCACACCCTGCATGATTTTATAGACCTCTATCATGTCTCCCCGCAGTCGTCATTTTTCTAAACTAAAAAGGTCCCAGTACAGATCCCTGGGGGACCCCACTTCTTTCTTCCCTCCATTGTGAAAACTCTCCATTTATACCTACCCTCTGTTTCCTGTCTTTCAGCCAGTTAGCAATCCACACATGTACCTGTCCCCTTATCCCATGACTGCTAAGTTTCCTCAAGAGTCTTTGATGAGGAACTTTGTCAAAAGCTTTTTGGAAGTCCAAGTATACTATGTCAACTGGATCACCTTGATCCACACACTCGTTGACACTCTCAAAGAACTCCAAAAGGTTGGTCAGGCAAGATTTTCCTTTGCAGGAGCCATGCTGGTTCTCTCCCAGCAGGGCCTATTCTTCTAGGTGCTTTACAATTTTATCCTTGAGGATGCTTTCCATCAATTTGCCTGGAACAGACATTAGGCTAACTGGCCTGTAATTTCCTGGATCGCCCCTGGATCCCTTTTTGAAAATCGGTGTTACATCTGCTACTCTCCAGTCCTCTGGTACAGAGCCCGATTTCAGGGACAAGTTGAAACTTTCAGCAAGGGGGTCGGCAATTTCATGTTTGAGTTCTTTGAGGACTCTTGGATGCATGCCATCCAGCCCTGGTGATTTGTTAGCCTTCAGTTTTTCCAGACAGTTTAGAACATCATCTCTTGTCACTACTATCTGACTCAGCTCTCTAGCCTCCATCCCTAAAAAGCCTGGTTCAGGAGCAGGTATATGCTCAGTATCCCCTGCCGTGAAGACAGATGCAAAGAACTCAATTAGTTTCTCTGCAACCTCCATATCCTCCTTAATAATTTCTCTTCCTGTATCCCCCCTCCCTCAAATAAATTCTTCTTTTTAATTTTGAAGCTATAAACCTTGTCTCAGTCCAGTCATTTCTTGAGTCCAAACATTTGCACAAATTAAGACTGGTGGAGCTGACCCCCTTTAAGAGTGAATTCCCCCCACAAAGCTCAAACATTGGAGTACTGACCAAACACTCCTGGGCCAGTTCCATTAACAACAGCCAGGACTGGGAAAGTCAGGGGCTCACCAGAGGTCACACTGGGTTGGTAGTCAGAAGGCAGGAGGATCAAGACAGAAGCCAGTAGTCAGGATCACACCAAGGGTCTAATCAAGTACTCACCAGGAGGAAGAGGATCAGGCAGGAGCCAGGAACACAGTGGAGGTCAGGCCAAGCATCAGTCAAGCCAGATAGTCAGAGCAGGAGCCAGAAACAAGCCAAAGGCCAGGCTAAATCAACAGCCAGGGTCAGAGGATCAAGTAGCTAATCAGGAGTCAAGCAAGCCTCAGGTCACATCAAGCAGGCAGGTGAGAAAGAAACAAGAAGACCTTGATACTGGCAAAGCTTGTTTCAGTCAGGAAACCTTTTCCTGATGCACAGAAAAGCCAATGAGTGATCCCCTAGGTGGGGCTTGTCCAGGGCTTCAGTGGCCTAAAAATCTGCTGCCGTGTAGCATGCTGCCACAGGGGGCAGCAATGTGCAGGGCAGACAGAGCATGACACACACTTCCTAAAAGGCAAGAATACTGGATTAAATGCTTGCTCGGCTGCCCACCCACAGCTGGCTGCCCCGCCTCGACCTGCCATTCAGGCTACAGGTGCCCCTTTCCCGTTGACTTCATCGAGTGTCAGGGGCCCATGGCTCCCACCCATGCTGGTACATTGCTGCGTGCCTGAATGCTACTCAGGTCTCCAGGGGCATAGCAAGGTTGGAGTGGCCCAGAGACAAGATTTTAAAATGGGCCTCCCCTCACTGAAGCTCAGCTCATGAAGTAAAGAAATCTTAATGAGGCTGAATAGTGGTAAGCAAAAAGCACCGAATAGTGGTAAGCAAAAAGTAAAATTATTCACACACACACACACACACACACACACACACACACACACCCCTATGTGCCACAATAGAACATCATCCTAAATTATTTTTAAAAAGGTTTTGTAAATTGTGGACGATGCAAGTCATTTAATGGTACTAGAGAAAGACATGCTGTTCTGGTAGCTCCAGATTTTAACACGCACATCAATTTCAGAGAATGAATACAACTGAAGGAAGCCCTGGTGGGTGCGTGGGTGGGGGAATCAGTCATGTGACTTGCCTCTGGCCCCCCCCCCAAGGCAGTGGGCCCCCAGACAACTGTCTCCCCTTGCCCTATTATAGTTACGCCCCTGCAGGTCTCCACTCTTTGCAAGTGGGAAGCAGATAGGTCTATTGTGGGCTCTGCCCACCCATCTTCCAAGGAACTGCTTGATGGGCTTGGGTTGGGGCAATATTGTTCCCCATTACAACAGCAAAAAATGACATCTTAAACTCCATCCAGTTTTAAAGTGCTCTGCTTTACAAAGCACATGCCTCTGCTACGAAACCGATGCGATAGGAGGAGGAGACCAAAAAAGTATTGAGGACCCACATCTAATAACTTTTACTCCTCAGACTTTGCATTTAATTTTGAGGCGTTTTAATATTAAACCTTAGAAGGTGGGGGAAGAAGAGAGCTTCTTTCAACTTCTCTTGTCACTTCAGACGGGTAATTTGTCAGGTAAACCACCTGCTGAGCAACCTTTCAAGTGTAAATGTAAGTTGAAAGCCATCGCACTACTGAGAGGAAGGGGAATGCAGGGTGACTCATGGAAAAGAGCCTTCCACCTCCATCTGGCTGGGGGATCATCCTTAGGTGCAGGACTTGCGACAGTGAGCTGGTCTTTGGTCACAGCATGACTGCTTGGCTGCGACACATTTCCCCTTTACCTGACCCAGCAGGCCAGCCTAGAAGCTTCCTTTGGCTCAAGGAGCAGCATCTGCTCGGCTAAGCAAAGTGCACAAACAAAAACATGTACTATTTTAACTTGAGCCACGTTCACACGGACAGTTTTTCGGTTCCTCACACCCATGCAGCATGTTTACTCCAGTGGGATTTACGCCCAGGTAAGCGGGTGGAGGATCACAGAGTTAAACACGTTCTGCTGCTGCTGCTCTCATTCAAGAGTGATTCTCATGTTGTGGCCTCCACGTGTTACGGCATTTGTAAAGCGGCAGTTCACGAGAAGATCGGATGTGATGCTTCAAAGCTGAACATCACATTCGTACCATGGGACCCCCCCCCCCAGTAAATAGCAGGGCAATTCTTTTCCAGGGTAAATAGCAGATGTTGGGGCCTCAATCTGGATCAGGTCTGTGGAGGTGGAAATAGGGGGCAGAGGATTACTTCCTCTCTCCATGCCATGGTCCCTATGCCCTGCTTAGTGAGTGTCCGGTGAGGCCAGTTGTCCTTACTTCCTAGGAAGGAGTGGTGAGGGGGTCTGGGGAGGCAGGGACGGGTGGCAGCTGGGGAGAAGCGGAGGAAAGACTACCAATGGGCGGGAACTCGGTTCCAGGGGTCCTCTGTGACCCGTGCCGGGCCCAGGCTTCGGCTGCGGAGCCAGCGGAGGAGAGGCAGAGCCCTGAAAGGGCCGAAGGGGAGGTGTGCGAGGATAACATCAGCAGCATGCACCCCAGAGGGAAGGAGGTCTGAGCAGGAGGAGGGAGAAGGGGGAGAGGCGTTGGACCCAGCTGTAAAGGGTAGACAATTACAGGGAATGAAGAGGAGCGCTGGCCCTGTAATTGGGGGCGGGCGATGCATAGCCTGTGAGGAGGCATATAAGGAACTGGCCGGGGATGAGAGGCTGGCTGGTGGTGAGTGTCAGGGCCCCCCAGAGAGGGACAGGCACAAGGAGCAAGCAGCCTGGGACGGAGGAGGCACAGCGTGACGCTCAATTCTCTCCCCATCCCTTTTCTGAGGCCGGGCCCGGTAAGCATAGTCAGGCTTGGTAAAGGGGATAAGGACATGTAGCTGGACAGCGAGCAAGCTTTTAAAGCAGGTGGACAGGTTCAAAGACTCTGAGCTGCCCAGCTCCTGGGGGCCACCTGACTCGCCCCTCACCCCAGCTGGTCCACATTTCCCAGCCGTGTTTGAGCAAGAGAGAGAAAGGAAAATACATGCTCCCCGCAAGCAAGCACCATCTGGGAATGAGCTCCAGAGAGCTTGTGCAGGCCCTCCTGGGCTCTGGCCCATGCCCCTTGCGTGTGATGTAACATGCAGCTGTGTCACTGGTGTGCACGCTGTGCATGCCTCCCCCAACCCAGCACGGCAGCTAGGGATGGGGTGGACATGGGGGCCCACTCCCTTAGCTATGCCACTGATGGCGATTCTCTTATACAGGTGAAACTCGGAAAATTAGAATATCGTGCAAAAGTCCATTAATTTCAGTAATGCAAATTAAAAGGTGAAACTGATATATGAGACAGACGCATTACATGCAAAGCGAGATAAGTCAAGCCTTAATTTGTTATAATTGTGATGATCATGGCGTACAGCTCATGAAAACCCCAAATCCACAATCCCAGAAAATTAGAATATTACATGGAACCAATAAGACAAGGATTGAAGAATAGAACAATATCGGACCTCTGAAAAGTATACAGTGTACTGTGCTTGATTGGCCAGCAAACCCGCCTGACCTGACCCCATAGAGAATCTATGGGGCATTGCCGAGAGAAGGATGAGAGACATGAGACCAAACAATGCAGAATTGCTGAAGGCTGCTAATGAAGCATCCTGGTCTTCCATAACACCTCATCAATGCCACAGGCTGATAGCATCCATGCCACGCCGCATTGAGGCAGTAATTGCTGCAAAAGGGGCCCAAACCAAGTACTGAATACATATGCATGCTTATACTTTTCAGAGGTCCGATATTGTTCTATTCTTCAATCCTTGTCTTATTGGTTCCATGTAATATTCTAATTTTCTGGGATTGTGGATTTGGGGTTTTCATGAGCTGTACGCCATGATCATCACAATTATAACAAATTAAGCCTTGACTTATCTCGCTTTGCATGTAATGTGTCTGTCTCATATATCAGTTTCACCTTTTAATTTGCATTACTGAAATTAATGGACTTTTGCACGATATTCTAATTTTCCGAGTTTCACCTGTATATAGCAGAGGGAGAGCAACCAGCCCTATCCAGCCCCCGTACAGCATCCTTCCAGTGACTGTTGCTGGTGTCTACCTTGTTTAGATTGTGAACCCTTTGAGGACAGGGAATAATCTCATTTATCTATTTATTATTTATTTTTATGCATAAAGTTCTTTGGAAACTTATGTTGAAAAGCAGTATATAATAATAATAATAATAATAATAATAATAATAATAATAATAATAATAATAATAATTCTATACCGCCCTTCCGAAAATGGCTCAGGGCGGTTTACAAGGAGAAAAACAAATAAGATGGCTCCCTGTCCCCAAAGGGCTCACATTCTAAAAAGAAACATAAGATAAACACCAGCAACAGTCACAGGAGGTACTGTGCTGGGGGTGGATAGGGCCAGTTACTCTCCCCCTGCTAAATAAAGAGAATCACCACGGTAAAAGGTGCCTCTTTGCCCAGTTAGCAGGGGTTAGCAGGTATATATAAATATATACCAGTGTGGTATAGCAATTCGAGTGTTGGACTAGGACTGGGAAGATGCGAGTTCAAATCCCTGTGCAGCCATGAAACTCACTGGGCGCCTCTGGGCCAGCCACTTATCTCTGAGCCTAACCTACCTCATAGGGTTGTTGTGGGAACAAACATAACCATGTACACCTCTCTGGGCTCCTTGGAGGAAGAGTGGGATATAAATGTAATAAATTATAATAACAACAACAATAATAGTAGTAGTAATAATTAACAGCCAGATTTGGTCTCCTGTAGATACTACGTAGTAGTAGTAGTAGTAGTATCTACAGGAGACCCGATCTGGCTGTTTATTAGTTAATATAAAACAAGCACACTAATCCAAATCATGTGCTTAAAGTAATATCTAGTTTCACTCTTAAGTTGGAGAATTAACAGAACTTGCATGTACAAGAATCAGTTCTCTGCAATTGATGGAGTATGACACATTAGGTAAGAACACCAAAAAAAGACAATTATTCCTCTCTCATCTAGGCCTTTTTGCCTTTTAGAATAACTTTTTTGCTGACACACTTCCAACATTGGCCTGGGAAAGTCTGCGTTTTGTTACAAGCAGCACATAAAAGAGAAGTGCTGTGTCTTTCCAACTCCCCTCGGCATCTTGCAGGATCGGATCCCAAGACAGCTAGGCATGAAGATCATTTTGATTCATAGGCTCTGAATGTGCTCTATTGCAATAAAGTGCTGAAAGAAGATGTCTTCCAAGAAGTTCACATTACTGGCTGTCGTAAAATAAAATGGCTATATTGTTTCAGCCACCAGTTTCTTCCCATTGTCTTCATTTTAAAAACCGTGCAGCCTCAAAGGCTGGAGGATGTGTTTCAGGACCATTTGAGAACTGTGCTGTAACCAAATATTATCTTCGATTTACGTCTTGTTTCATGTTACTTTTTGGTCCTTGAGTTCTTCAAAGTTCATCATTTGCTCGTGACATTACCATGACTTGCTAACTTTCCCATTATTTCTGCAATCAATAGGGGAACAATATATTGTGCTATTCCGCATTTCAGTTGCCTGTCACTCAGTGTTTTTCTTTTTCCATTGATACTCCAGGTACCATGCATAGAAACTAAAGTAGGCTGTCTTGTCTTCCGCTAATCTTGAATGCCTTTTGTTCGAAAGGTGTTTTGTATTCATCAGTCAACTAAGGACTCATCCTGAAGAAGCCCTCAGTCAGCACTGAGATCTCCGTGAAAAGGGGATAGGCAGCTTGTAAAATATTCATAGCAAAAGGTACCTCAATCATTTTCACCTTTTGACCCTCCAAGCCTGAAAAGGATGATCAGTGGTAAGTGGCAAATCTTAGGGATGTGAAAAATTCATAGATGAAATAGTTTGCTGTCTCCCAGCCACTTGAGAGACTAAAGCTATTCAGAAGTCACAGTTATCTCCCCACTTTATCTGCCACTACATTTGTGTCCAACTCAAAATTATTTTAATAAAAGTCTGACATTAAAATGATAATGGTCAAAGTATGGAGTCAGATATATTTTTAAAAAACTTTTAAAAGAACAAAAAAGCATGTGGATATTCATTTTTGTCTCCTAAGGGCAAAGAGCAACCTTTTGCAAGTGTCATAATACATACAGTTTAAGTCCCTTGTAATTTTTCTCAAGCCAAACGGCAAGTTCTCCATGTTTGTGAAGGTTAAGATGTACAAGGATTGTTCAAAAGATTTCCCAAAGAAATATAGTGATTTCCGAAATATAGAAATATACAAAAAGATGGATATTGAATATTATTCTGCACAATCTAATACTATTTTTAAAAAAAACTATCTATCTATTTATTATATTTGTACATTGCCCCAAACTTCAGTCTCTGGGAGGTTTACAGCAACAAAAAACAAACTAAAACATAAATTAAAACCTTAAAAACAATTTAAAACCACAAGTCTAGTTAACAAGCTTGGGTGAATAAATGTGTCTTTAGGGACTTTTTAAAAAGTTGACAGAGAGGGGGGGCTCTTATTTCAGCATGGAGCACATTCCAGAATCTCGGGGCAGCAACAGAGAAGGCCCATCCCTGTGTAGCCACCAGATGAGCTGGTGGCAACTGCAGATGAACCACTCCAGTTTATCTCAATGAGTGATGGGACTCAGTGAAAAATGTGTTCTCTTAATACCCAGGGCCCAAGCTGTTTAGGGCTTTATAGGTTATAACCAGCACCTTGTATTTTTCACGGACACATATTGGTAGTCAGAGTAGTACTTTTACACATAGAATGTATCACAGTAGTCAAGTCTGGAGGTTACCAGCATATGTACTACTGTTCTGTGGTCCTTATCTTAAGAAGTGGACACAGCTGGTGTATCTGACAAATTTTAAAAAGCACTTGAAAGCCCACCTCTTCAGAAAAACTTTTTCAGCTTTTTACATGTTTAAGATTCAATCTGTTTTTAATTTTTAGATTGCCCAAATTGTTTTAAGATTTTTGTGTATGTTTTAATTTGTTTTATGTTGTTGTTAACCACCCAGAGATGAAAGTTTGGGGCGGTGTACAAATTTGACAAATAAATAAATCATCCAAAGCTGAAAGAAACCACCTCTGGCCACTGCCTCAATCAGGGAGGCAGTTTGGGTCCAAAAGCACTCCCAGACTGTGTACCTGTTCCTTCTGGGGAAGTGTGACCCCATCCAGAACTGGCAGATGAAAATTGTCTCCTGAGTTCCAACCCCGCACAATAAGTACCTTCTTCTTATTTGGATTCAGTCTCAGATTGTTATCTTTCATCCAGCCCATCACTGCCCCCAGGAAGTCATTAAGAGGGGTTATGTCTTCTCCTGATGATGTTGACATGGAGAAATAGACGTGGGTGCCATCAGCATACTGATAACACCCTGTACCCAATCTCCTGATGATCTTTTCCAGTGGTTTCATGTAGATATTGAAAAGCATTGGAGACAGGATGGAGCCCTGGGGGACGCCATATAAAAGTTCATGTTTTGAAGAACAACAATCTCCAAGAGATACCATCCGGTGGAATGTGCCTGAGAGACAGGAGTGGAACCAGTGCAGGGCAGAGCCTCCCACTCCCAACCCCCTCAGAAGCTCCAGAAGGATACTATGGTCAATAGTATCAAATGTCCTCGGAGGGATCCCAAAGGACCAATGGAGTCACACTTCCTCTGAGGGAGGGCAGGTGCTGGTTATAACCTATAAAGCCCTAAACAGCTTAGGCCCTGGGTATTAAGAGAACACGTTTTTCAGTATGAGCCCCATCACTCATTGAGATAAACTGGAGTGGTTCATCCGCAGTTGCCAATTCCCTGTTGGAGATTATCCATCAGACTGACCAAGGCATTCTCCACCCCATAGCCCACCCGAAAACCAGTCTGAAATGGGCCTAGATAATCGGTTTCCTCCAAGACTGTCTGTTGCTGGGAGGCTACCAGCCTCTCTGTTACCTTGTCCAGCCATGGAAGATTGGAGACAGGCCTATAATTGCTTAACTCTGAGGGAACCAATAGAGGCTTATTCAAAAGATATATAATAATTGCCTCCTTAAGATAGGATGCCATCCTGCCCTCCCTCAGAGAAGCATTTATAATATCTACCACCCTCTACAACAACGATCTCCCTTCCAGATAGCATAAGCCATGTCAGACAAGGGTCAAGAGAACAGGTGGTGGGCTGTACCTTATCCAAGCTTATCCACATCATCAAAAGTCAGAAACTGAAACTGATCCAGCCTAACCATATAAGGTTAGACTCCGCATTAGACTCTGCAATAATTGTGGAGTCCGAGTCTCCAATATGAGATATTTTATCAATAAAAATTTTATCCCCTGCTAACTGAGCAAGATAAACCTTTTAAAGTGGTGATTCTCTTTATTTAGCAGGGTGAGAGCAACTGGCCCTATCCATCCCCAGCACAGCATCCCTCCAGTGGCTGTTGCTGGTGTTTATCCTATGTTTCCTTTTTTTAGACTGTGAGTCCTTTGGGGACAGGTATCCTTCCTTCCTATCTATCTATCTATCTATCTATCTATACCAGTTTGGAAACTTTTGTTGAAAAGCGGTATATAAATATTTATTGTATTCGTAAAAAAACTCATTTAAAATGTCACAACAAGTAACTGATGGTTCCAGATTCTCTTTCAAGGGAGGAGGGGCATGTACTAGCCTTCTCAGAACCCTAAACAGCTACATTGGGCGTTAGCTTGCAGATGCAATATGGGCAGAAAATAATAGCTTCTTTTCCACACATGTTGCCTAAGCATAGGGCTTCAAATGTGCTCTATGTTGCAATCTGTCAGATTTGAATCAAGTCTTTCCCCTTTTGCACCCCAGCCATCTACCTTGTCTCTTCAGCTCGCGTATACCAAGAGGCTAATTTTGAAGCACATTGGAGAGGATGCTTAGGAGCGATCATGTCTACTACCTTCTACTGCCCTGGTGAGTTTGCTGTTCTAGATCTCCACCAGGACATCAATAGAATTACTGGAAGAGCCAACACCAGTTCCTTCCAAGGCTTCTCGGAATCCTATTGGATCCAATAACCTTACTGAGTGGACTGTCCTATATAGGCCCCTCACCCCTCCAGAGGTGAGACATGATTGTGAGTCCAACCTTAAACAGATGGTGGTCAGTCCATGACAATGGGAGAATCACAGGAGTCAGCACCCATGGAACATCACCCTGATCAGAGTAAAAGACCAGATCAAGCATGTGACCAGCAATAGGCATCGGCCCCAAGAGTGCTTGGGATAGGCCCATAGTTGTCATGGCCATTATGAACTCCTGAGCCGGCCCAGACAAATTGGTTTAAAAGTGAACATTGAACCCCACCACAATAAGCCTGGGAGACTCCAATGCCAAGCCTGAGACCAAGTCTGCCAGCTCACTTAGGAACTCTGTGGGGCAGTGGGGTGATTGATACATCAACAAAGTCCCATCTATCCCTGGTCCCCAAATTTAAGTACAGAAAATCGATATGGTCAGACACTTCAACAGGGGTCCTGGTAAGGGAGATGTTATTCTTATAGATCACAGCCACTCCACCTCCCTGCCCAAGTCCTCTCACCTGCCCCTCAACAGAGTACCCTGAAGGGAGAAGCTGGGACGAGACTGGGCCAGCAGCCTCCCCCAACCAAGTCTCTGTAATACATACCAGATCGGCCCCTTCATCCAGAATCAGATCGTGGATGATTTCTGATTTATTTTGGATTGACCTGGCATAAAGGTGCAAGATGAAGATCTGTGGGTAGTTTGCACTGCTCCCTGAGGTCAAAGAACTGGCGGTACAGCCAAAGGGGAAACAGCTAGATTTCTGATTTCCTTTCCCCTGTAACGGCCAGTAGGGATGTGCGAACAGGTTCGAATCTGAACCTGTTCAAAGTTGAAATGGTTTGGTTCAATGGCTTGATGTTGAGCCGAACCCTCCCGCTCCACCTCTCCCAGTTCGGTTCAACATCGGACTGAACACTGTGGCTGTTTGGGTGGGTGGGGTTTCACAAATATTTTTTATAATATATATTTTAATTGTAGTTATGTCCTCTGGGGAGACTTCTCCAATGCTGCAGGGGGGTCCACAGATGTTCCCTGTCCCCCACTGACCTCCATTTTGCTAAAAAAAACCACCCAGCAGAGATGACCTTTGGCCCTTTCTGAGCCTTTCCCCCATTGCGGAGGCCATTTTGGAGGCTGCTGCGCATGCGCATTGGACTGCGCGGCCTGGGTAATGGCCAGGGTCCCCCCTGTAGTCTAGTCCTAAGCCACATCATTCATGATGGGTAGGATTACTGCAGTGGGGGAGGGGGTAGCTATTATAGAATTTTGTCACATTAGTGAAAATGAAATCTGTATGGCAGTGCTGGAGATGAAGAGTAAACATGATTCAATGCAATCTTCTCAAAAGGAGATAAAAGGGAAAAGGTAATTAAATCTTGCCCCCTTCCTTTTTTTTTTTTTTTTTTGCTAGAGCAAGACAGCACTCAGCTATTTAAGACTTTTAAAAAATGCACTTTTGACTGTATGCCAAGGGCTGATCAATGTTGATCAGTGCTGAGTTCAGCATGTGCTGCCAGCAGTCACATGATCAGCCTAGTCCTTGTCAGCATGATTAAAAGCCACCCCAGGCTGACAAAAACCATGATTGCCACGGTTGGAGGGTCACCACGAGAAGGCACAAGAATATTTATGATTCAAACCACACCTTATCTGCACCTCCTGGAGGCTATTAGAAATTTACCTTCCTGTGATGTGACACCAGGCATTGCATTGAGGAGCCCAGAGTGGATGGTTCCCACATCAGCACTACTACTGTGGAAGGTTTGTGCACAAGACCCTGTCACAACTTGATTTGTGTTACATGCTAGTCACAGTGGGCATCGGTCATTATATGGAAGCCATTTCCAGGAGTCAAAAGTTGTGTTGGTTGCACATCCTTCAGTTCTGACTCACCACACATCACATTTAGGAAAGGGCTATAGCTTGTTGAAGAGCATCCACTTTGCAGGGAGAAGGTCTCAGGTTCAATTGCATCTCCAAGTAGGGCTGAGAAATAACCATCTAAAACCTTGGGACGTTGCTCCCAGACAGTGTCAATAACACTGGTGGACTGTTCCTTTAGGGAACAGTGATCATAGGGCGATCAAATTCAGCATACATGATGTGGGGAGAAAATCACCAAGGATGACTAACACAGACACTTTGAATTTCAGAAGAGGAAACTTCTCTAAAATGAGGAGTATGGTGAAAAGAAAGCTGAAAGGGAAGATCAGGAGAGTCACTTCACTCTAGAATGCATGGAGTTTACTCAAAATCACAATTCTAGAATACAGGGCTCAGTTAGATTGTATACCCAAAAGGAGGAAAGGTACCACTAAGTCCAGGAGGATGCCAGCATGGCTAACAGGTAACGTCAAGGAAGCCATAAAAGGGAAGAAGACTTCATTCTGAAATTGGAAGGCCTGTCCAAATGAAGAGAACAAAAAGGAACACAAATTATAGCCAAAAAAAAAAGGCAAGGTGACAATAAGGGAGGCAAAAAGAGAGTTTGAGGAACAAACTCTAAAAGCAGCAAGGGGAATAACAAAAACTTCTTTAAATACATCAGATGCAGGAAACCTGCCAGAGAGGTGGTTGGACCATTAGACAATGAGGAAGTGAAAGGGATTATTAAGGAGGATATGGAGGTTGCAGAGAAACTAAATGAGTTCTTTGCATCCATCTTCACGGCAGAGGATACTGAGCATATACCTTTTCCTGAACCAGGCTTTTCAGGGATGGAAGCTAAAGAACTGAGCCAGATAGAAGTGACAAGAATTGATGTTCTAAACTGTCTGGAAAAGACTAGTAAATCACCAGGGCCAGATGGCATCCATACAAGAGTCCTCAAAGAACTCAAATGTGAAATTGCCAACCTCCTCGCTAAAAGATATAACTTATCCCTGCAATCAGGCTCTGCACTGGAGGACTGGAAAGTAGCCAATGTAACACCAATTTTCAAAAAAGGATCCAGAGGCGATCTGGGAAATTACAGTCTGGTTAGCTTAACGTCCGTTCCAGGCAAATTGATGGAAAGCATCCTCAAGGATAAAATTGTAAAGCACCTAGAAGAGCAGACCCTGCTGGGAGAGAACCAGCATGGCTCCTGCAAAGGTAAATCTTGCCTGACCAACCTTTTGGAGTTCTTTGAGAGTGTCAACGAGTGTGTGGATCAAGGTGATCCAGTTGACATAGTATACCTGGACTTCCAAAAAGCTTTTGACAAAGTTCCTCATCAAAGACTCCTGAGGAAACTTAGCGGTTGTGGGATAAGGGGACAAGTACATGTGTGGCTTGCTAACTGGTTGAAAGACAGAAAACAGAGGGTAGGAATAAATGGAGAGTTTTCACAATGGAGGGAAGAAAGAAGTGGGGTCCCCCGGGATCTGTCCTGGGATCGGTGCTTTTTAATTTATTCATAAATGATCTAGAAGCAGGGGTAAACAGCGATGTGGCCAAATTTGCAGATGATACCAAACTCTTTCGGGTAGTGAAATCCAAAACAGATTGTGAGGAGCTCCAAAAGGATCTCTCCAGACTGGATGAGTGGGCAACAAAATGGCAAATGAGGTTCAATGTTGGAAAGTGTAAAGTGATGCACACTGGGACGAAAAACCCCAACTTCAAGTATCCGTTCATGGGATAGGACAGGGGCGTAGCTAGGGGAAAGAGGGCCTGTGTTCATCCTTCTCTCTGGTGGCCCCCCAGAGTGAGGGAGATAATGAAGAAAATAGGGAGGGGTGGAGCTGGAGGGCCCTCAGGAGCTGGGGGCCTGTGTTCTTTGAACCCTTTCGCTCAATTATAGCTACGCCCCTGGGACAGGAATATAGGAAGCTGCCATATATTGAGTCAGACCATTGGTCTATCCAGCTCAGTATTGTCTTCACAGACTGGCAATGGCTTCTCCAAGGTTGCAGGCAGGCAGGAATCTCTCTCAGCACTATCTTGGAGATGCCAGGGAGGGAACTTGGAGCCTTCTCCATGCAAGCAGGCAGATGCTCTTCCTGGAACAGCTCTATCCCCTGAGGGGAATATCTTACAGTGCTCACACCTCTAGTCTCCTTTTCATATGCAAGCAGGGCAGACCCTGCTTAGCTAAGGGGACAAGCCATGCTTGCTACCACAAGACCAGCTCTCCTCTCCTCTCTGAGCTGTCAGTGACTGACCAGGAGAGGGATCTTGGGGTCATGGTGGGCAGCTCGTTGAAAGTGTCAACTCAATGTGCTGCAGCTGTGAAAAAGGCCAATTCCATACTAGGGATCATTATTATGAAGGGGATTGAAAATAAAACAGCTAATATTATAATGCCCGTATACAAAATGATGGTGTGGTGACACCTGGAGTACTGTGTACAATTCTGGTCACCACATCTAAAAAAGGACATTGTTGAACTGGAAAAGGTGCAGAAGAGGGCAACCAAGGTGATCAGGGGCCCAGAGCACCTTTCTTATGAGGCAAGACTACAACACCTGAGACTATTTCGTTTAGAAAAAAGATGATTGTTGGGAAACATGATAAAGGTCTATACAATCATGCATGGTGTGGAAAAAGTGGATAGAGAGAAATTCTTCTCCTTCTCACATAACACTTGAACAAGGGGTCATCCCATGAAATTGATTGCCAGGATATTTAGGACCAGCAAACAGAGGTACTTTTTCACATAACGCATAATCAACTTGTGGAATTCTCTGCCACAAGATGTGGTGACAGCCAACAACTGGATGGCTTTAACAGGGGTTTGGATAACTTCATGGAGGAGAGGTCTATCAATGGCTACTAGTCAGAGAGCTATAGGCTACCTCCAGCCTCAAAGGCAGGATGCCTCTGAGTACCAGCTGCAGGGGAGTAACAGCAGGAGAGAGGGCATCTGGTGAGACACGGTGTGAAACAGGATGCTGGACTAGATGGGCCATGGGCCTGATCCAGCAGGGCTGTTCTTATGTTCTTATGACCAATGGTCTGATTCGTTATAAGGCAGTTTTCTATGTAACTTATGTATCCTGCTCTTTATCCAATAAATTCAGGATGGTTTATATGCAGTGGTTGGAGAGAGACTGCCAAGTGTTATGAGATACTATGAGACATAGTGATTGTCCATGATCATCCAGTAAGCTTTACAGCTGAATGGGGAATTGAACATGAGTCTCTCTAGTCCAGGGGTGGGCAAATGTGGCCCTCCAGCTGTTGTTGAACTACAACTCCCATCATCCCCAGCCAATAGTTCAACAACAGTTGGAGGGTCAAGTCTGCACACCCCTTATCTAGTCCAAGCCCAATATCTCTCTATTACAAGGGTTCAATGAAGTTATCTTTTATTCCATGAGCACTTGAGTATTAGAGATGATAACTTGGAAAACACCAATCAGTGAAGTGATGGTGAGCTATTACTTGTCTTGGCTACCTAAGGCCCAGCCCAACGCTTACTGCTTTCACTTTTACACCAGTAGTTATTTAAATGTCTACTGATTTGGTTGCCACAACTCTTGGAACCTCTGGCCTTTTGACATCCAAGTCCTACATGATTGCACAGTGTTACGGATGTGTAATGTTGTGCCCTGGGGCAGCTGTGGACTCGTAAGGCAGCCCCAACACCATATAGAATGGGCAATTGTACATGCAGTGCTACTGCTGGTTCCCCCCCCCCCATTATTGTGAATGGGAGAAACTGAGTTATTGCTGCTGACACAACCTCCCATTCTCTACAGCAGAGGTAGGCAACTTTGGCAAACAAACAAACAAACAAACAAACTACAACCTCCCTACCATCCCCAGCCACAATAAATTGTAGCTGGGGAATATTGGAATTTTAGTCCTATAACAGTCTGAGTGCCAAGGTTGCCCCACCCCTGCTCTACAGCATTGGGGCTGCTTTAGAACTCTGCATCAGCCCCAGGCTGCACCATTACGTCCCCATAATGTTGAGCATCATGTCAGTGCATGGATAGTCCAATGGGCCAGATGCAAACTTTATTTTCATGGGGTCCCCTTTGTCAAACTCTCTTATCTGGCAAATCCATTGCAATGTGGAGGATATTTTCAATAGCATGTCGAGACATCTAATTCCCTTTTTCCTCACAGCAGTCTTAATTAAACTGATTATTCTCACCGTGAAATCTCTCTGGGGGATATATAAGCCTTATGCCAGCAAATGGGTCTTTTTCCAAGGCGGATTCAGGGGTTCCCCAAGAGACCTCCTTTATTAATGAAGCGGTCAGGTGTTTGCAGTAGTAAATCTAGACCCATTTCCCTCCTGCCTCCCTCAAAAATCAGTCAAGTAATTGGAGGCCTATTAAAATATGCTGGGTGGAGCTATATCCTGTTGTTAATGCTGATAGAAATTTAATAAGCAGGTAATCAGAGGAAAACTTACTGGCTCAAGCAGATGGGGAATAGGATATAAACCTCTTCACCTCAAGGCCGCTGGCTGGTTCTATGCCAAGTGGGCAAAGAATGATGATGAATACTCTTTTACTGTCTGAAAACTACAACTGCCTACACAACATGACTTGAATGCTTTTCCTTCGTTCATGGCCTGCTTTGGAGTGCAGCAAAGTTAGGCAATTGCCAGGGCCCTAAGAAAGAGAGCAGAGCTATAGAAAACGGACTGCCAAACACAAAACATAGATTGGTCCCACCGCTCCAACAAAAAAAAAGTGCATTGCAAATTAACTTTTGTACAATTCAAACATTCAAGTTATGCAAAAGTTGTGATGTTTCAGGGGTTCTCAACTAGTGGTACTCCAGATGTTGCTGAACTACAAATCCCATCATCCCCATATACTTGAAGTTCGGGTTTTTCGTCCCAGTGTGCATCACTTTACACTTGCCAACACTGAACCGCATTTGCCATTTCGTTACCCACTCATCCACTCATCCATTGCCCACTCATCCAGTTTGGAGAGATCCTTTTGGAGTTCCTCACAATCCGTTTTGGATTTCACTACCCGAAAGAGTTTGGTTTCATCGGCAAATTTGGCCACCTCGCAGCTTACTCCTACTTCTAGATACTTTATGAATAAATTAAAAAGCACCGGTCCCAGTACAGATCCCTGGGGGACCCCACTTCTTTCTTCCCTCCATTGTGAAAACTCTCCATTTATTCCTACCCTCTATTTCCTGCCTTCCAATCAGTTAGCAATCCACACATGTACTTGTCCGCTTATCCCATGAATGCAAAACCCAGCCTGGTGTTGTGCCTACTCAAACTGGGCCCGGTTCAAAAGGGCTCAGAGCCCCACTGGTAAAGGGGAATCCAGTGAGGATTGCCCATTACCATGGGGGCAGGGGAGCTTTCCTAAAGGTAGAGTGGGAGGGGAGTGGGTAAGCAACTACTTAGAAGTACCTCTGATGATGGCTGAGGCAGCCATGGGTTGGAGTGGTGGTGCCTCCACCCACCCCTGCCAGCCTCCCCCAGGGCAGCCCGGTTTGGGCCTTCTTCAGTTTGGGCTTCTGCGGATGCGTGGAAGCCAGTAAAATGGCCTCCAACTGGGTCCAAACTGGGGTCACCGCCAGCCCTGCCTACTCTAGGGAGGAGCCCCTGCTGTCCCCTTTAGTCACCACCACAGCTGCAGCCACCACTGGTGGCACTTGTAACTAGCTGCTTAGGGAAGCCCCCCTGCTCCTCTTTATCAGTAGAGGGGAATCCTCACTTGATTCCCCTTTACCAGTAGGTCTCCCGCACACTCTAGCTTTAGGGATGCCCCCTGCCCCCACTTTACTGGTAAAGGAGAATCCTTACCAAAGTCCCCTTTACCAGTAGTGATCCGAGCGGGCTCCGATTGAACTGGCCTGGTTCGGTTTGAATTCAGACCAGCCGAGGCTGCTCTGGTTTGACCCTGAACCTGTCCAGCCGAGCCAGTTCAACAGGTTTGACAGGTTCAAGAGTACACCCCTATTGTACTTTGGTGAGAAGGAATGCTTGGGGGAGGGTGGGGCATGCATATGTAACCCCTGCCTTTTAATGGAGTAAAACATTAGATGATATAGGCTTGTCTAGTAGGGGGTTGCAAGTTGAGTACAGCTAAAGTGTGTCGTCGAGTCGATGTCGACTCCTGGTGACCACAAAGCCCTGTTGTTTTTCTTTGGTAGAATACAGGAGGCATTTACCATTGCCATCTCCCGTGCAGTATGAGATCATGCCTTTCAGCATCTTCTTATATCACTGCTACCCGATACAGGTGTTTCTCATAGTCTGGGAAACATACCAGGGGGGATTCGAACCGGCAACCTCTGGCTTGCTAGTCAAGTCATTTCCCCGCTGCGCCATTAGGTAGGGACTACCATATATGATAAAAAGGCTAACAACACCATAGTTACTCAAGGGACATTCTAACTCTGCATTTGATACAGTTGACAATTCTCCACTTAATCTAACAGAACTATGTGGATCCAAGTTATACAGTTTGCAAAGTTCCATTCCAATTGCAGTTATTCATAAATCACACAGGAACAACAAAATAACCAAGCAAATCTTCTAATCACAAGGCAGCACTGCTCCACATTGGGCGCCAGAAAATATAACTATTTCTATACACTATAGATAGGTTCTTTTACAATGGCAGTGTAATCCTGCCTTGTGGGATATCTTTTGCTCTAACTTCCTATATAAATGATCACAAATATACCAAGAATTAAATAATAATTTTGTACTTCAAAGTTAATCTTTGCATAACGTGATGAAACAACAGGATTTGCAAAAATAAAGTTACAGAGACTTGCTCACGCACTCATGTGTTCCAAACTGAGGGTTTCTTTTAGTTGTTGGGCTGTTTGTTTGAGAGTTTTTTCTTTCCCATTAAAGTCCAACCAAAATCTGGAATCTCACAGTTCTATATCTTGATCTTTCTTGGCTGGCGTTGAGACACAGTCTGATGTTGATGAACTCTCTTCTTGTAATCTGAAATTAATAGCAACCAGCTAGTCTCACGGGAGCTCTCTAGGCAGGCCTCTGGATCCTCTGAGGATTGTGCCTTTTAACCATACATAATAGTCCCCACTCAACTTGCAGCCAAATTGAGTAGGGACTACCATACTCAAGCAGTGGTATGGAGCAGTGGGGAAGTAACTTGCCTAGGGAGCAAGAGGTGCCCATTCGAATCTCCACTGGTATGTTTCCCAGACTATGGGAAACACCTATTTTGAGCAACAGCGATATAGGAAGATGCTGAAAGGCATAATCTCATACTGCGCAGGAGATGGCAATGGTAAACACCTCCTGTATTTTACCAAAGAAAAACCACAGGGCTCTGTGGTTGCCAGGAGTTGACACCGACTTGATGGCACAATTCTACTTTACTCAACTTGCAGCCCACTACTAGACAAGCCTATATCACTTAATGTTTTAACCCTTAAAGGGCAGGAGTTACACATACACACATGCCTCACTGCACATTTGGGAGCAAGACAACAAATATTTATAGACCGCTTTATATACAGAAGTTCTCAGAGCGGTTTACACAGAATCAATCAATCAGTCAGTCAGTCAGTCATGATGTTTCCATGTCCCCAAAGAATTTGCCATCTAAACACAAGGGAGACACCATCCCCAGCCACTGGAGGGAAGGGACCAGTTGCTTCCTCCTAGTAAATAAAGAGAATCACCACGTTAAAACGGCATCTCTTAGTTCAGTTAGCAGGCAGCATCATCTAAACTGACCCCAAATGTGTCTGGTATCATTAACATTCACATATATTTCAACATGCAGCAGATCTCAGATATCCACTGTAAGAATATAAGAAGATCCTGCTGGACCAGGCTTAAGGCCTGTCTAGTCCAGCATCCTGTTCCCCACAGTGACCACCACATGCCTCTGGGAAGCCCACAAGCAGGAGACGGAGGCATGCCCTGCAACTGGTATCCAACAGTGTGGCTCCCCTGCAACTGGTATTCAGATGCATCCTGCCTTATAGCCTATAGCCATCAAGATTGTGATGTAATTTTTTGTTTTGAAGAGTGGTATATACATTTTTATTGTATCCGTTGTATTCATTACATTGTCTATTTAGTGAGGGCTAATGGTGCAGTGGGGAAATGACTTGCCTAGCAAGCCAGAGGTTGCTGGTTTTCGAATCCCCGCAGGTATGTTTCCCAGAATATGGGAAACACCTATATCAGGCAGCAGCAATACAGGAGGATGCTGAAAGGCATCATCTCATACAGCGTGGGAGATGGCAATGGTAAATCCCTCCTGTATTCTATGAAAAGACGGCCACAGGGCTCTGTGGTCACCAGGAGTCGACACTGACTCGACAGCACACTTTACCTTTACCTTATGATTTGAAGGCATGTGACAAAGCAACATTGCTGAAGCTAAGCAGGTCTGGGTCTGTTCAGGGCCTGCATGGGGAACCACCTGGGAATCTCATGCACATTGCTAAGAGTTCTAATGAATTATATGCAATATATAAAATGTATATTTGAAGTATTTTTATACCCTGCCTTTCACAACAGCCTCAGGTTGATTAGAAAAACATTAAACATGAAGAAATACAAATATATGAAAGAGAGATAAGAAAATAGTGATTAGGAGGAGTCACTCTCTCTTCACTTCTGCCCCACATTCCATAAGTCTATATGCACAACCAGCACCATCAGTGGTAAGGGAATGCTCAAAAAACCATTCATCACAGCCCTTTTAATTGAGGAGGTCAGCACTAAACATGATAAAAGCAAGCTGCTTTCAGTGCCCACATGCCTTTGTTTAATAGCAACATGAAGTATAAATGAATCACAGATATTCGAAATGTCACTTTTGCAAATGGCCTGTACAGTGTGGATCTATTTGTCTCACCCTGCTAAGAAGGAGACCGCAAATGATTTTTTAATTCCAGATAGTACTTTCCACCATTGAATTTATTTACCAAGAATAACATTTACTTAATGCAATTTAGATCTAAATATTTAAAAACCCACTTTGTTTAATGTGTTTTCATAGACAAGATGTTAAGTAATTAGGGGAGATGTGGTGGTCTTTCGTTAGACTGTTAATGTCCATCTGGGAATTCAGGCCTCACAGCTATACTGAGGGCTTCCCAAGTTCAAGCCAACCATTAATACAGTAGTAATGAACTAGTAGGCTGTACATGATTATGTTTATAAGCAAAAAAAAAAAGTCCAGGTAGATCAAAACCTCATTTTATACAAATTTCAATAAGCTTAAAACCATTTAAAAAAGATTACCTAACTTGGCATGTATGCATTACATCTGTCACATGGTTAACTGTTCTTAACATGTTGATGGGTTTGTCTATGTTCTAAACTCCCATCTGACAATCAATTTGTCCAGGGCTCCTGATCATGTGGAAGACCCTACAAATCGTATGTGTGCTAGACCTTCTTCTCATTAAAGTCAAATGCAGAATAACTGCGATGCATTGCCAGCCAGCTTCAGGGGGCAGGGCCAAATAATGCAATAATCATAGCCCCATTCACACATTGTGTTCAGCACTCATACAACGAGTGTACAGGTACAGATCTGTTACACAGGTACAGTGATTCACATGTTATGCTGAAAGCAGATACAGCAGGACACTTCCTATCTATAGCATGCATTTGAGGGGCCAGTACTCACTTTAAAAATGAACCCAGGTACAAGTCATTCACACAAAAACACGGACGAGTATACAGATATCCGTATACTTGTACAACATAATGTCCGAATGGGGCTCCTGTGTTGACAATGCATGGTGGTGTGGATAAGAGGAGAACTCTTGATGGCATTAGTGCTACAGTAGCATAGGCAGTGGTGGCAGGAGGCACCTTGAACTGTGGATTAGTAGGTGCTTAGCTCTCCTCCCGCTGCCCCTGAAAGCTGTTTGGAGCAGCGGTGCACCACCGAGCATCTGCCACAGCGGAAGATCAGCTCCGCCACTCAGCTAGTGGAGACCATTTGCATGGCCAGCAAATGGCCTCCACACATGTGTGGAGGCCAGCTGAGTGGCAGAGCTGCTCCTCTGCCACAGTGGATGCTAGGTGGCGCACCATTGCTTCAAAGAGTTTCAGGTGCAGCTGAAGGAGAGGTAAGCACTTACCAATTCACAGTTAAAGGTGCCTCCTGCTGCCCTCCCCCTGGCGCCGCTGCTGAGCATAGAAGATGGCATAGGGTATGTCAAGGGTCACCGACTCCTGTACAAGCCTTCCCATTCACTAAGGTCAACTGGAGAAGCCCTTCTTTAGGTGTTCCCACCAACTGAATTTAGGTGGGTGGTGATCAGGCCTTCTTAGTAATGGTGCTTCAGCTCTGGAATGCCTTTATAAGACTGTCCACCTGGTACTTAAGTTTAGGGGCCAAGTGAAAAATATTTCATTGGACTAGGCCAAGGGCTCCTAAGATGATGTTGGAGCAGAACTCCCATCATCCCCAGCCACAATGGCCTTCATTCCCAAACTTGGCTATAATGGCTGCTGCTGATGGGAATTGTAGTCTAATAACATCTGAACACCCACGCTTGGGAACTCATGGTCTAGTTCCGGCCGACCCAATTTAGGCCCCACCTGCTATTTTTGGACTACAATTCCCATAATCCCCAATCACAGTGGCCAATAGCCAGGGATTATGGGAGTTGTAGGCCAGCATCTACAGGAGGGTCAAAGTTGAGCAGCCCTGGACTAGGCCTTGTAAGAACCAGATGTTTTCTTGGTTTTTTATTTGCTGGCTGCTATGATTTTTTAAATTCATTTATTGCTGCATATTCTGCTGCTTTAAAGAAATGTTAAGCCCGTGCTCATTCCTCTGGTGCTCCCATGGCAATTATGGACTTGCCCTGTGTCACGCACTGGCTTGGGATCACAGTATCCAACCGCCTCCCTTCCTCTGATCCTGTTCATAGGCTGTGGAAGTGGCCTTGGAAGTGCTGGCAAGGGGGTTAATTGTCACCCTTTTCCTCTACCAGCCGTCAGGGAGAGGGGTCAGACTGCTCCTCATCGGTAGACTCTAGGTCCAAATCACTTCAGACCTCCTCATCCCTGGCCATCCAAGCCTTAAATAAAGCCCTGCAATCAGGGCAATCCCAGTCACCCTCTCGTGACACAACCCT
Source organism: Hemicordylus capensis (assembly GCF_027244095.1). NCBI lineage: Eukaryota > Metazoa > Chordata > Lepidosauria > Squamata > Cordylidae > Hemicordylus > Hemicordylus capensis. The sequence goes on from NC_069657.1 coordinate 418,798,318, forward strand.
CTCCAATGTAGATAGCTGCTTGCATCCTCCCTCCTTTAGCTGTTGCCTGTCTTTCCAACTGTTGAAGCCCTGCCTTCTCATCTTTGCCACCAGGAGGCAACCTGTTGGGCCACCCTGGCCCATCCACGGTCTGTGGGTTCCTGTGTGTCCTGGCTCTCCTTGGCAACTGTGGAGGGTCCCAGCTGACTTTGCCTGTACCTGGGGTCTGTATTGCCTCCGTCTCCTTGGCCCCCCAACTGGGCGAGGACTCGGGCCCATCCGTGGCCAGCGGGAAGACTGAACACTCTAATTAGTATCAGATTTTTCTCGGAGGATGGGATATATTTTGGTCATATTTTGGTCAACTGCCCTGAACCATTTTTGGAAGGGCGGTATAGAAATCAAATAAGTAAATAAGTAAGTAAATAGTGCTTTCTATGAAGGAGGAAGGTGTTCAGGTACTGGAGGAAATGAATATTTCTTCTTGATAATGGAAAGATCACTTCCTGATCGGGCTTAGGATTTTCAAGATGTCTATCCTACCCAAAGGTGGATATCCTACCCAAAGGTTATTAGGATGGTCTGCTCTCAGAGACTTATTGATCTTGATGGATTCCTGATGGCTCGGGACGCAGGGGGCAGCACCCAGAAGGGCCAGCGCAGCGCTCCAGAGCTCATTTCCTGGATGGCTTTGTTGTCAACCGGGTATTTCTTCATTCTGTCCCTCACTCAGAGCAAGGGAGAGAACATAGAAAATACCCAGCTGACAACTAAACTGGCTGGGAGTGAGGCCAGGTGGGAGCTTGGGGGAGGGGTGAGAGGTGAGCCAGGAGCCCGTGTTCTTTGAACCAGCCCACCCAATTTTAGCTCTGCCCCTGCTTTGAGCACAAAACACCTGTGTTGCTCCAGCTTCAATGATTACCAGTGTGTGTCCGACCATGTTTCAAGGTGCTGGTTTTGACCTTGAAAGCCCTAAACAGTGGGGACAGGATATTTGAAGGTCTGCCTCCTCCCATGTGAATCTGTCCATCCATGAGAGGTCCTCTTGTATATTCCTCCTCCTTCAGAGGTTTGTTTGACATTCCAGAGGTTTGTTTGTGAGAGGGCCTCCTCAGAGATGACTTCCATCCTTTGGAACTCCTTCCCTCAGTAGATCCATCTAGCTCCATCTTTGCTGATATTTCACTGGCTCGTTAAACCTTCTTTGTTTGGGATGGCTTTTCTCCACTCCTCTTAGGCATTACTGTTAAGGGGTTTTTTGGATCTGATTTTATATGTTTTGTGGTACTGAGTCTTTTTATTTGATAGTATATATTTTTTTTAAATCCTGGTAAGTCACCTTGAATTTTTGTAAGAAAAATTGAGTATAATTAAATACATTTTTTAAAAAGCTCCATTACTTCTGAGTCCAACAGTCAGCCCTCCAAGACCCTGTTGTACTCTCACTGACATCATCAAGAATATGATGGAGCTCAAATCCTTTGGAACATAGAAAGCTGATTCATACCGATTCAGATCCTTGGTCCATCTAGCTCAGTATTGTCTACCCAGACTACATAAGGACATAAGAACAGCCCTGCTGGATCAGGCCCAAGGCCCATCTAGTCCAGCATCCTGTTTCACACAGTGGCCCACCAGATGCCGCTGGAAGCCACAGGCAGGAGTCGAGGGCATGCCCTCTCTCCTGCTGTTACTCCCCTGCAACTGGTACTCAGAGGCATCCTACCTTTGAAACCACTGGCAGTGGCTTTTCCAAAGCTGCAGATAGGATTCTCTCTCAATCCTATCTGGAGATGCCAGGGAGAGATTCTGGGACTTTCTGCATGCAAGCATGCAGATGTTCTTTTCAGAGTGGCCCCATTCCCTAAGGGGAATATTCTGCAGTGCTCACATGTAGTCTCCCATCCAAATGCAAAGCAAAACCACCCTAGAAACCCCTACCCATCCCTAGTTCAGAGTATACTTGTTCTCTTCTTTCAGTGGTTTGCCAGGATTACATCTTCAGCCAGTGGCAGCCAATGGTTACAGGCTGATGCTTTGAAAATTGTGTGCCTCTAGGGCAAAAGAGTGGGGAATTGGAAAGGGGATCCCTGAAAGTTTGAGCTGCATCCTGTGTCAAAGGAGCTCTCAAGTGTATGTGTTATATATAGAATAAAGGTAAAGTGTGCCGTCGAGTCGGTGTCGACTCCTGGCGACCACAGAACCATGTGGTTGTCTTGGGTGGAATACAGGAGGGGTTTACCATTGCCATCTCCCGTGCAGTATGAGACTATTCCTTTCAGCATCTTCCTATATCACTGCTGCCTGATATAGGTGTTTGCCATAGTCTGGGAAACATACCAGCGGGGATTCGAACCGGAAACCTCTGGCTATAGTCACATCATTTCCCTGCTGCGCCATTAGGTGGCTATAGAATAGTCAGGATAAATTAACAGAACATCAAATCTTTTGCTCAGGAATAACATTTTTCAGATTGGTGATAAGCTAATATTTATTGACATGATTTTGTTGTTGCTTTGATACATTGCTTCTTCTTTTTTTTAACCCTAGGCAGCTATTAATATTGTTCCTCATGAAGTAAGAAAAGGCCTATTAGGTCCCATTCCCTTGACATGATAATGCGCTCTGATAGATTTGCATTGAGTTTGTTTTGCCATCATTATCACATGGTCCCTACAGGCTTGAATTGCCATCATTTTGCCATCATAATGACATCTTAATATGGCCTCATCTCTTCAGAGTTTTCATGACATTGACATAAGATCATTACTTTATGTTAAGAGGGAAAGCAAAGGTATGGCTGTAATAGATGGCTGTTTAGATTTGCTTGTTTTGTTCCTGTTTTGTCTCATGTAGTGACTTCCCTTCAACTGATCCGCTGTGAATGAGCAACAAAAAGCTTCCTGATGTTATTATTTTATCTCCTTCATTTTCATCAAGTTGCTTGTAGCCATTTTGATCTCACAGGCAGAGAGACGCATGGCCCTGTTTGCCACAACATCAAGTGATGGTTTTCATGCATGAAAGAACAATCACAAATTAGTCAACCCAGTAAAGGGACCATGGCTGAGTGACAGAGCACATGCTTTGCACGCAGAAGGTCTCAAGCTCGATCCCTGAGGTACTCAGGTCGAACTAGGAAAGGCTTGTGGCTGATATCCTGAAGAATTGCTGCTAGTCAGTATTCCACCACTAACCACGACTTCCACCGTTCTCAGCTACAATGACTCTGCTGTAGCCAATACTGAGGTAGATGGACCAACGCTCTGACTCAGTTTAAGGTTTAACAGAGCTAGACACACAGTACCATCTCTTTTGCAAAGGAAACCTTGCTTAATAAAGGGGAGGGAGAGCTAACCCAGCAGTGTGTTCATTGTGAACAGGGCCCAAAGTCACAAGAACATAAGAACAGCCCTGCTGGATCAGGCCCAAGGCCTATCTAGTCCAGTCCAGAACGCTCTTTCACACAGTGGCCACCAGATGCTTCTGAGAAGCCCACAGCCAAGAGGTGAGGGACTGCTCTCTCTCTTGCCGTTGCTCCCCTGCAACTGGTATTGAGAGGCATCGTGCCTCCGAGGCTGGAGGTGGCTCACAGCCACCAGACTGGTAGCCATTGATAGACCTGTCCTCCATGAATTTGTCTAAGCCCATTTTAAAGCCATCCAAACTAGTGGCCATCACCACATCCCCAGTCATAACAGATGCTCAACTTGCAACAGGCTTGAGGATGGTGGGGTAAACCCTAAGCCCCCACATTCCATACCTCAGAGGTGTATTTATTTGTTTTCAACATTTTAATGCCACCTTTCTTCAAAACATCTCCAAGGCATATGTGTGCGACACCTCAGGCTCTCTAGGCTGCCATCCATTTAGTTAGAACCTGCATGTATTTAGGATGGTACCAAACAAAGCTATTCCATTTCAATATGCAAAAGGTGAAAAGGAAAACCGTGAGGTGAGATCTTAAACTGTGCTAGAAATAATCCACCCAACCAATCTAAATTCACTAAAGAGCTCTTTAAAATGTTTCCTCTCTATAGGGTTGTTACTTGTATTCTTTTACTATTGTGTAATGTACATTTTGTGCTAATCACTACAATCCAGCGGGCCAAGTGAGAGAGGAAAGCAATAATTTAATCTGAAATTGGAAGCAAAGTGAGTCTACTGTAAAACAGTCTGGGCTATGTTCATCTAGAGCAATTATTATTGTTCATTACTGTTCTGTGTATGAATCATTACATTTTATTAGATCACAGTATGCATGTTTTTATAACTAAGCTTTAAGCGAATTAGAATACTTAATATGTTTCTTGAACTTTTGCCAGCCATGAGCTCTAAAGCTGGTTCCTTCTATTTACATTACAACATTTATCCATTTCCAAATATTAGAAGATTTATCTATCAGATTCTGTGTAAATTCAGTACACAGATAATTTGTAAAAAGCTTTTCTTTTGTTAAAAAAAAATTAACAAAAACAGAAATGGGGAAAAAAGACCCTGTTCTGTGGTTTTTCTAATCTCATCTCTTTTCTAATTTCCTAATCATATAACCTTGAAGGCTAAAGACACAGCCTGTGATAATCTGTGTAAACTCTCTTTATTGTTATCACAGACCTTTGGAAAGTGTGTGTGTGTGGGGAGCCACATGAACACACACACACACACATTCAAAGCTGTCTTTTAAGTAAGACTATAGACACAGTTCAATCAGGTCCACATTACCCCACTCATCAGATAGAAAATATTCACAAGCAGAAGGGGGATATTGACTTTAAAAATTCACTGGCGAGGCGTACAGAGCCTGCAGGAATGTCAAAACTCCAACCTGCATTTTGATGTTTTTGCCTCAGGTTAGTCTTGACTGACATGCTTGGAGCACTCTTGTTTGTGCTCCGGCATCCATTAACTGTCCTTGACTCAATGTTATACAGACCTTTACGGTCAGCTCGACGCCTCACGGTTCCAGTGGACTAAGTGCCACCAGGTGTAAGAAAAGCACACGCCCTCCCTTGAAGGGATCACATTGGCTGTTCTCAGCTTCATTAGGGGCTATTGTTTGATCCCAAATTAATGAGAGCCTGTTAATTATTATTCTGATAATTGGACCTCATGTGGGAGCATGCTAGGGGGGGAAAAGTAGATGAACAAAGGGTTTGCTAAAAGAAAACAGAATGTCAAGGTTGAGATGTCTTTGAGTAGATTTTGGAGTGGATGCAGAAGCCCTCTGTAGAAGAGAAAAATCCTGAGGTGCAGAGACAAAAGGGCAGGACTATAGTGGTCCTTACGTTCAGGTGGTACTCAGGGCTGCAGGGAGGTAAACCAAGGCCCAGGGCAAAAGCTAGGATTAGAACCAAAATTTATCCATGGTGAAATCTAAAAGAGAATTTCAAATCTAAAAGAGAATTTCCTTCAAGGAATTGCTGAAATTCAAAGATAAATGGATGATTTCCCTCAAAAAGAAATGTCAGGGAATGTTTTCAGATGATTTGTCCACATCCCTAGGCAAAATTTAGGGTGGCTTCATATGTAATGTGGCCCCTGAACTTGCTGAAACTGCTGGAGCCCTGCAGACACATGTATTCCCGCCTTCCGGTCATGGGAAGGCTATGCTGACATTGGCTGTGTCATGTGAACCCAATAAGGTCAACATATCCTGCCCTAGTTGTAGTATGGAAGCCAATATCTGCACCTAAAATTTGAAGCGCAAGTCAGATGTTGCTTTCCATGCTGCAGATAGCGAAGGATATGCTGGCACTGGTGGGTCCACATGATGCGGTCAGTGTTGGCATAGCCTATGCAGGACTGGGAGTTGGGCATGTACATGGCTTGCTGCATGCAACCTCAGGTGCCATGGAATGCATGATGCCTTAGTCTTGGGACCCTCCTCCTGCACCTCCACATTATTTATTATTATTTATTTATTACATTTATAAACCACCCCATCCAAAGGCTCTGGGCAGCGTACAACAAATTTTAAAAAGACCATTCGAGACACAGTGCTAAAAACAATACAAAAACAATTCAAAAAGAATTCAAAACCATTTAACACTGAGATACTTTAAAAAAAAACAATGTTAAAACCTTGGAAGGCCAGGCCAAACGAGTAAGTTTTTAGGGCTCTCTTAAAGGCCAACAGCGAGCCTAAACTGCAGATATCTGCCAGGAGTGTATCCCATAGACCAGGAGCAGCTACAGAAAAGGCCCAGTTGCCACCAGATGTTGGCAACCAGATGTACCGGTGGTAACTGGAGCCAGACCAGTACATTATGTCAGTAAATAGCAACAGTAATAGTATGACGGGGGCCATCAGCCTTATGGGGCCTTATGTCAGTTTGCTCCTTTGCGCCCTCCTGTACTCCAAGTGCCACCTGGTGTCATGGGTGCAGAGCCTCCCCCACAAACATTTGAGGAAAACACTCTTCATTTGACTGAAACCCCTCCCCCACCCCAAGTATTTTTTCTTCTCCATCCCAAAATATTAAGTGAGGGGTTGCTCCTCAAGTATTCTCTCTGACTGCACCCCTGTCTAGTGTTAAACATGTGGCATAAAGTCTCTTGGGACTATTTAGCTGTTAGAGATGTGACTCCATAGGCATCAGCTCTTGACTGGCCCCTCATCACTGGCCCCCCATCACTGGCCAGATGTCCTTTCTATGCTTCCTGGCAAATGGGGCCGCTCTCGCTGGATCTCAGCCGAGTCCAAGATCTCGAGTTGAGATATCGCAAGAGCTCCCCAGTCTCTCGTGAAATCATGCCCGTGTTGGGCGATGTCTTGTCTATCCCCTGCTCAGGCCAGTTAGGGGCTTCACCTGCAAGCACGCTGCTGATGCCATCCCCCAAAGGGATATCCAGTGTCAGTAAGGTGTATACGGGCTGGGCTCTGCTAAGGGCTATGCTCCAATCTCCTTGCTTTCCCTTCCCCACACCCGGGGTTCCCTCACAATGTGATTACAGCTGACATATAGGCCTATGTCACTGAGGGTCCTCAGTTGCGCAGAAGGGTCTATGTGCATACTGCAGCATACTAGCTTCATTTGCTCCATACCTGGGTAGCTTTTCCTCCTACCTTGCTTCCACACAATCACTTCTACCCAGGTTTTCTTCCTACCTTGCTTCCACACAACCGAAAATTGGGAGCACACACAGCTCCCAAACCCAGGTAGAACATAGTTTTTGATTGTGTGAATGACCTCACAGTCTGATGTTGCTGTCCCTTCTTCTTGAAGTCTGAAAGTAAGAAGTATAGGCTTCGCAAACAACCAGCTTACAGGAGCTCTCTAGCCACGGAACTTCTGCAGGCCTCTGAATCCTTTGAGGATTGTACCTTTTGTTTGTACATACATACATGGTAGTCCCTATTCAATAAATAAATAAATAAATAAAATGCAGCCCCCTACTGGACAAACCTATATCACCTAATGTTTTAACCCTTAAAGAGCAGGGGTTACACACGCATCTCACTTCATTCACAGAAACTGGCGGAAACAGGGAGGGAGGATCTTCAGTAGGACTTCCACATTTATGTGTGCATTCTCTTTGTATGCGATGAAAAGCCTTCACCCAAAGAGACTGCTGGATTGGGGAAATAATCAATATTGAACAAAATGGCATAAGCAAGCCATGAATGAAGCATCTCTCTTGTCTTAGTGGTTTTTCTTAACTTTCCCCCAATAAAATCAATGCATGGACTCTGCAAAGGCATGTCCTTTACTAAGACATATCTGCATGGGAAGCCTGTGAGATCAAGTTCCTGTACTGATTGCACAGAAAAGTCTATGCACATACAGCTGAACAGCTGTTGAAACTCCAAGTGTGCTAAGCTATAGCATAAAAACAAGATGGATGTGGGGCAAGATTTCTCCCAGAAACACCACATTGTCCTGTGTGTGAACAGAGGCTGCTGCACATGGTATTGGATTCCCTGTTGTTGTTTGGTAACAGGAGACCCGGGGAGGCATTTTGATAGGCTAAGAAAACTGTCACACCCCATTTTTTAGGCCAAAGGTAATCACACCATTGACTTCCTAACAGTGGGGCATGGGGAAATGGCAGGTTCTGACTTACAAGAGAGCTGGTAAGTCTCAGGGGTGTCCTCAGTATGCTGACAGAAGACTAGTGAAACCCACCTGAAACTGATTGCCAGGCAGTTTAGGACCGAAGAAAGGAACTACTTTTTCTCACAGCACAAATTAATCTGTGAAATTCCCTGCCACAAGACTCACAATTAATCTGTGAAATTCCCTGCCACAGATATTGCAAGCTCCTGGAAATATCTGGTTGGCCATTCTTATAAACAGAATACTTGACTAGACAGGCCTTTGGTCAAATCCAGTAGTGCCTCTTGTATGCTCTGATCCAGCCTTCACTTGCTGCCATTTGAACTTGCAAAATTTTATCAATAATTGGTATCACTTCCACTTGTACTTCGGCTCAAGGATAGAATTCATATAAAAGAGGCAAAAATGGGTGCCGGGCCTGAGTTAACATGAACGTTCATTTGAAACATGTCAAAGTCAGTTACATTAATACAGGAGAGTGAACTCCAGCGTAAACGCTGACAGGTGCAAATATGCCCATTGAAATGTTTTTCTTTAACATCAGGCTCAGATAAGCTTCAGCGGTGCCTGTATTCATTTACCCAAAAGTGGCAAGATTAGACAGATATCTCAATTTGAAAGGCGGGGGTGGAGGGGGGAAGGACTTGTGTACTTAAACCTGTATTTGACACAATTTCACCTGTGGGTTTCTCGCCCTCCCCTTCCCTGCACATTTATATAATTCTATCAGAATGTAACAGGAGTTTTGATTCATACCGTCTTTCTGATGTTGACTGACAGTTCTGGGGAGATTGAATGCAAAGAGGCAGCGAGGTAAAGATTTCATTAGAGTTTTTAAAAGTGGCAGTTCTATATGCTTATTTTAAGGTTAGACCGACTGTGCCTGGGATCCACAGAACAGTGCAAGCAACTAGTCCACCCAATCAAGGCAGCACTGTCGTTCTTCATATGACAGCTTCACTTCTAGTCGCATGGCAAACCACTTTCGAACACAGAGGGGGCTTTCAAAAACCAGTTGTAATATGGCAGAGGAATTTGCTGGGGATGGTGAGATTCATACTCTAGAGCAGGGTTTCTCAACCTTGGGCCTCCAGATGTTGTTGGACTACAACTCCCAGAATCCCCAGACAGGGCCTTTGTGGCTGGGGATTCTGGGAGTCGCAGTCCAACAACATCTAGAGGCCCAAGGTTCAGAAACCCTGCTCTAGAGCAAGGATAGGCAACAAGTGGCTCTCCGGTAGGGGTTGTGCACGGAACCGCTGCGGGCGGTTTGGTTCGAGTTTGAGCTGAACTCGAACCGAGCCACCTGGACTGCATACTGGCAGTTCGGTTCATGCCTAAAACTGGGGTCTAGCCATTTTGCCCCTGGTTCTAGTACTTTCAAAGGGGACTAAAGTAAGGACTCCCCTTTACAAGCACCAGGGGAGTCTTACGGGTTGAAAAAGGGTGGGCGGGCTAGTTGGGAGTTTACCTCATGCACTGTAGTGGCAGCACAGCTCCTTGGTGGTGGGCTGGAGGCAGCCCCCCTAGAACCCGCTGGAGCTCCCCACATAAATTTGGGCCAGCAGGGGCCTGAGCTGGTGGGGGAGTAGTACTGGCATGGCATAGGGGCATGGCTTCTGGCTGGCTGCCGCCCCCGAGGAGCTGAGCCATGGGGGTGGTGTGTGAGGTAACCTCTGTGAGGTGACCTTGCTGGGTGAGATAACATCTGTCAATGGCTACTAGTTATAGTAGCTAAATGGCAAAAGGCACCTCCATGTTCAAGGGCAGTATACCTTTGAGTACCAGCTCTGGAGACAACAGGTGAATCTAACTATCACCATCAGCCTGTAAGCTTCCATAAGCATCTCGCTGACTGCTGTTGGAAACAGACTAGATGGCTTTTGGATCTACTCCAACAAGGCTGTTGTTATGGCTAAGCTAATCTACTGTGTGTCAAAAGGACTGTCTATAAAGGACTTCCTTTTCTTCTCATTTTTTCAAAAATATGGAATTTTTAAAATGAAGCCGACATCCTAGGAGGTGCAGCTAGTGCTTTGATCTCAAGAGGGCAGTCATAATAATGTGCCATGAGTCATTCTGTTCTAGCGAAAAGAATTTAGGCAGGGTTTGTTTTGGAATCCCAGGTTCTTGACATTAAGTCTGGTGACAGGAAGTGGGGGTTCTCCAGAGGTCTCTCTGTGTTCGTCACCATCATGTTTTGTTTTGCGGTTAAAGTTTCCTGTAGTTTTCATGTCTTTCAGGAGCCTCGTAATTGCTAGCTAATCATGTTTGGCATGTGGAGGGAGTCTGAAGTGAGGGGAATGATGGAATATTTGAGGTGTTGTATGTGGAATATTTTAATTTTGAAGAGTATTTGCAACCATTAGAGATTAAATTTAGAAGACTGTAACTTGTGGCAATTTAGAGGAGTGAAGACCTTAGTTAATGGGTTAAGGATGTCTTCTGTGTGAAAACACCTCATTATGTTTGATTCAGCAATTGATGCTTCATCTAACTCAAGGCAGATACAACACCCACTACATCAGTAAGAGCTGTTCCATTGACTTGAATGGGCATTAAGGGACAGAACAATCATAGCATGGCCAGAGATAAGCATAAAGTGTTGCAAGCAAAGGAGGTGTTAAATATGCCTTTGGGGCATGAAGGAGTTGTTTAAAAAAAGAAAATCATTACTATTAGTGTGTTCATTAACGTGTCTATTATTTTTGTTAAACTCACCAAAAGATGCACAATACGAAAGCAAAGAGATGGTAACATTTAGAACGGTCTGGCCTCTGAACCATTGATTTTGTCAGCCACGGCAGCATTTAACAAGGAGAGGGGGCTGGAAATCCATATAAAGCAGAATAAACAGCACCAACACTGATACAAAGTGACTGTCATGCTGCATAAGAAATGAATTCAATAAATTGTTCTTCATATGTAGGGTTCAATTCTCCACTTTCGTTAGACTGAGTGTGATGCACTTTCTTTGAGACCATTGGCTCAGATATATACCCCGCATGATCAAATGGTGTAGAGAAGCTTCTGCTGGGGGATATTTTTGCAGATCAAGTTGGGTGCATTCATGGAATTCAAGAATGCCTGATGGAAGTCCTTCAGACACAAATGTCTTTCAGCAAATCTAGGCTGTTATGGGGCTTGGTTGTAATGGATGGAGTGTGTGGTGTGCTCTGGGCAATAGCTGGAGGCATGCACAGCTGTCAATGAATTTTCAGCAAAAAAAAAAAAAAAGGTATTTAGATGTCCATCACATAATTTCATCATCGTGTCCAGAACAAGAGGATGTTTTACAAACTGTTAAAAGACTCAGGTGTAAAAGTTGTTGAAGTCCTGAGAAATTTATATATGGTCTCCTTCCTGTAGTTCCAGAGTGATGCTTAAGCAAGTCATGAAGCTTCACTTAAATTTCCTTTTTTTTCTACTTCACTTCACAGTACTATATGGATTGGCTCTCAGGGTATATGCAGGATCCCCCAAACATCACTTCCCCCCCTCTAGGATTCTGCATACTGATTTCTAGCCTTCATGATGGTAGCAAAAAATCTTAAATCATGTGTCTGTTTAAAGTCTGGGAATTCAGAAAGAGCTTTTGGGGGTCTTTGGAATGTCCAAGAGTTGGACATTTAACCACGGTTCAGTTCTCTGTCCCTCTGTGTAATGTTCCATCACATATTCACTGTGCTTTTAAACAAAAAAAGCTTCCCAATACATATATATTGCTACACAAACACATACCCAATGCTTCATCCACCACTTTGTAACAATCATTAGTTGGGAAGGGAACACAGTAAATATAAGCAATTGGTTGTCTATCTTGTATGGCTGAAAAATTGTGAATTTTTTCATTCCTTTTTAGTATGCTCACTAAGTGTTCCCTAAACTTTTGATGCCTAAAGCACAGGGGTTTTTCTTTCTTTTTCTGGATTAAAATAGAAAGAATGCCTTTTTAAAAAAGATATATACTTTTTTTAAAAAAAAGAGCTCTCAGAACAATGGACAGGCATCTTCCTTTCAAATGTCAGATAACCCAGGTAAAATAACTTCCTGCCCCATTTTGCCCAGTCAATCAGACCACAAGGACTGAATCATGCTTTCAGGGCAAAAATGATACCTCTGGAATTCCCATATGTCTGTCAGCTGCAGCCCAAGCTGGATAATGGATTCTCCCTGCTTTCTTGACACCTCGACCCCTTTGGCTTGAGTTAATGACCATATATAGACATTGACCACATTTGCATGCAATGTGGAACCTTGGGTCCAATGGACCCATGGTTCCATGCCCACTCTCCTGTCCACATTCGGACATGTTGGAGAGCGTCCTCTCTGCAGTCAGCGAGACTGCAGAGCGGCTAGGGAGTTGACTGTGTAGACTTCCTTCTTGTTTGAAGACAGCTCTCACAGCCAATCAGAGAAGGAGTGAGGGAGACACTTCCTCCCTCAACTCCAGTCTGGCCGAATGCAGCCTCCAGTGCTGCATTCGGATGGAATGGAGGATCTCTGGACCCTTGGTTTGGAGCAGTGAAGCTCACTACAAACTGAGGGTTCAAACTGGAATCTTCTCAGTGCAACCGCAGGTCATGCTACAGATGGGACCAGAGTTGCACATGTTCAGACATAATGGTAAGGAAACCATGGGTCCACGCAATTCTGGTCCCCCGCTACATGCATATGTGGCCAGAGAAATGGGATGAGAGCTGGTCCTTCAGTAGAAAGCATGAATTGTCCTCTTTCTTAAGCAGAACCTGCTCTGGTTTGTATTTGGAAGGGTGGCTACAAGTGAGCACTGTCTGCTGTAAGATCTTCCTCTTAGGGGATGAAGCCATAACTCAGTGATAGAGCAATTGCTTGAATGCCGAAGGTCCCAGGTTCATTCCCAGGACTGGGAGGGACTCCTGCCTGAAACCTTAGAGAGCCCCCGCCAGTCAGTGTAGACAATACAGAGCTAGATGGACCAATGTTCTGACTCAGTATATGGCAGCTTTCTATATTCCTGTGTTCCTAAAGGGGGTGGATCAATACTACACAGGTCCTCCCTGCTCCAGTGGGTATTGACTGACGGATATATCCAACAGAATGGCTTCATTTTTCAAGGCACACTTTCACCCCTCTTGTGGCACACTGTGGGCCAGTTTGGATGATTCCCACCTGATGAGTGCTCAATGAACATGCATGTTCTGCCCCCCACCAGATGCTGCAGCACTTCATGTGGTGGTGGTTCATCCAAACTGCCCCTTCAAACATGATTTAAACAGTATGTTAAAGCAGCATTTACATCTCATGTGGACAGCTTGGTTTGGATGAAACACCATACGATGCAATTCGACAACTGCATGATGGGAGGGAAATGGGATGCACATGATCATAGCCTGTTCATGTCCCTACACGTTGTACAGTATTGTTGAGCCAACCCTATGTCTCTAGTGTCTAAATCTAAAATTTAGGTATTTGTTGCCTTATCATTCCACTCAGTGGCCAAATGTCACTTCTCTGGGCCTGGTATAATTTTGTAACATGTGCCCTCATTCCCTTCCCCACCACAAAAGACCTCGTCAGTTTATCTCTAATTACACATACATGACAAAAGCCCTTTAGACTCTATTCCCTCACCCTGGAATCTAGTGCCACATCTTTTATGCTTTGCATTCTGGATCCTAGAGGCCTAATTAATTTGCTCATGTCTGTCCTATTGTCAACCACACAGGTCCTCATTGTTCCTGGGACCTCAAAGTCCTTTATTATGATGATGATGCTTGTCCTACTGCAGCCTTCTAACTCCTTCTGCCCATTCACAAGAAATGCCAGAAGAATTCTGCAAGTACCTAGTACATCTTTACTAGAACCAAATCTTTACTAGAACCAAAGCAGAGACTATCCTGGCTCCTGCTAACAACCAGAAGGGAATGTGAAACTAAATTAAAGTAACCGCTTTGCCCCAAAAGGGTCATATCAAAGTAACTATAAAATTCAGTCAGGGAACATCAACCAATTCACAGCTGTCCACACAATAACCCCAAGGAACTCTGGGACTTGTACAATGCATGTACTTCTCAGTGTTTCCTAAACTACAAGTCCTAGAGTTTCCGGTCTAAAGAAAGATTTGGGAAAGCAGCATAATGTTCAAATGTGGCTTGATCTGTGTGAATGCTTCTTATTAGCTCCGCTAAATCTCACAACACCTTAAAAAGACGTTTCATATAGATACAGGAAAACCAATTTGCATAAACACCCTCAAGCGTGATCTGCATTTTAGCCTCATTTATTTCTTTATGATAATGAGCTTGTAGCTCAGGCCAGGGTCCCTGGACCTCTGGGCCTGAGTAGACTGTCCACCTTTCCATGTCTGGATACTGAGTCTACCTATACTAGATATTTGTCAGGGATGTGGGTTGGGAAATAATGAGCAGGATTTGTTTCAGGAAACAATTTTAAAGGGACGTCTGTTTACTTAGATATAAAATGTATATCGTATATATCTCTTGCCATTCACAGCAAACAAAACCTGCAATCTACAACCTTTCTAGCCCGCCTGCTAGAAAAGCTGATATGGGATCAGTATGGCTAAAATAGTCAATACTTATTGCTTGGTTGTTTTTTGACTTTCCTACACACAGGCATGGAAATTGTTGCCTAAATCCTTCAGCTCATTGCTTCCAAAAAGAAAAAAGATGGAGCAGGCATCAAGAAGAGCCATTTCACAAACCCGCAGCCAGTTCTGCAGCTGGTTTGCCTGATCATGCTCTGTCTTTTATTCTTTTCCTGTAGCCAGCCTCGAAGAGGTTGGATCTGACCTGAATCAGCCTCCTGCTGGTAAGCCTGCCTCAAAGCAGTTGGATCCTGGCTATATCCTTGATTAACCTCCTTTTGATAAATGTAACCCAGCTCGTCAGCTTCAACCAGCTTTTCAGGCTCCCTTTTGGCCTTGCTTCATGGGTAGGATGGCCGTCAGTGCTACTGAGGTACTTCACAAACTCATTCTTCCTTTCCTAAATGCTTTGGTCAAGTGGGAGAGATCCAGTGGAAAGTTGGCTTTTGAGGAGCAACTTGCTGGTTGCATTCAATTTGTTCTGTCTCATCCCACAGATGTTTGCTATACTTTCACTAACATCCACCATCAACAGCCTAGTGACTATCTATAAAGATTCTGCAACCTACTGATGAGTCCCCAGTTATCATGTGCAAGTTACAACATCCTCAGAATATGTTGATAACTAGTGCAAGATCTGACTTTATACCCTCAATTTTATATATTAATTAACATTCAGTAACAGATACAAGTCAATATTGGTGACTATAAAAGTTTGGCTCCAAATGGTTTATTACTTTATTATCTTATTACTCCATCCTTCCATCCAAATTTATATCCTGCTTTTATTATAGCAATTCTAAGCAGCCTACAAATCAAATGCAAATAAAGAATTTCTGTTGTAAACGGATACTTTGAATACAAATACGTACACAGTAAGGCTATACAATTCGATTCACCCACGAATCGATTCAGGGCCAAACAAAAGGCCAGATTTGGGGTCAGATAGAATCACCTCTTATTCAACCTGAATCAATCTGGGCAATTCAGAGACCATTTTGAGACCTTTTTTGCTAGAAAAATGAGCCTCAAAATGGCTCTTCTTTGCTGGGAGAGCTGGTCTACCAAGTGGGATCAGAGGGTAGACCAGCCCTCTGATGTGGGCTGATGCGCTTTTTCTGGAGCAGAGGGCTGGTCTACCCACCAATCCCAATTGGTAGACCAGCTCCTGTTTTCTGGGGAGAGCAATTGGGATTGGTGGGTGGACCAACGTACTAAGTCCAGGGCGGAGGGTTGGTCTACCTGCTGATCCCAATTGGTAGATCAGCTCTCCCCTGAAAAAAGTGCCATTTTGAGGCCTGTTTCCCCAGAAAAAAGGGTCTCTAAATGGCGTCCGAATTGCCCAAATCGATTTGAGTTGAATTGGGGGTGATTTATTGAGGCAGCTGGCCAATCCAGCTGCTTTAAACGAATCAATTTGGGGGTCTGTGATTCAATTTGAGGTTGAACCAAATCTCAGATTTTGATTGTGCACACCCCTAGAATACAGTTTTCACTGCTTACATGAGCAGTTAAGAGCCCCTGGTGGCACAGTGGTAAAACTGCCTCCCTGTAACCAGAAGGTTACAAGTTAGATCCTGACCAGGGGCTCAAGGTTGACTCAGCCTTCCATCCTTCCGAGGTAGGTAAAATGAGTACCCAGAATGTTGGGGGCAATATGCTAAATCATTGTAAACCGCTTAGAGAGCTCCGGCTATAGAGCGGTATATAAATGTAAGTGCTATTGCTATTGCTATTGCTATTATGAAATCAATTTTTAAATATACTCTACCCAATGTGTGGGAACCCAATGTGTGTTTCCTAGTTTTCATGTGGGAAAGTCTAAGCTCCTTGAGGGATAATCTAAATGTTATCCCCTCGTACTTCATGCATAATTTTTATAGAAAGCACTAATGATTTCAGCTTGGTTTTAAGGTAAAATGCAGCTTCACGAGATTTGAAAGTACATCTTGATGTATGAGCCTACGAGGATCCATGTAAAAGCTGTGCATACAAAAAATATACAACATCCTTCTTGATAGTAAAGTTGATTAATGCTCTTTAAGAACCCATCCAGACATTCAAAAAAGCTAGAATTTCAGAAGTTAAGCTACCTGCTTTTAATGTGATGGCCAAAGCAACAATTGACAATGACCACTACAATAAGATCTGTGTATGTCAGAAGTGGTCTCTTCCGCATTAACTTGATGGCTGCATGTGTTTCCAGGATAAGAATAGAGCATATCCGGAGGCTCCACTTCAATAGTCACATTTCAAGAGTCTATCATACAAGTTTAGAAGGTCACATACTGTATGAACTATATTTGCAAATTTTAAACACAAAACAAAACAATGGGGGGTGGGAAATAAGTTTTAACAGAATGCTGGAAGAGGCATAAGGAAGGCATTGTTGCCCATGATGTGTGCACTAACCCAGTTAAGCCATCGTCTCAGGCAGTTAAACAGGTTTTGCATGTTTTCGCAGTGCTTCAAAAACCGGCAGAACTTGTCTGAACAGAGATCATTGGAGAACAGAAGAAATTACTATGAATACCAGTGGAGACTGTAAACATAAAACAGGTAAGAAGATTACGTGTCATGTTCTGAACACTCTTAAAAACTGCTGACCGACATTAGGAACATAGGAAGCTACCTTATAGCAAGTCAGACCATTTGTCCAGCTAGCTCTGAATTCTCTACACTGCCTGGCAGTGGCTCTCCAAGGTTTTAGGAAGAAGTCTCTCCCAGCCCTATCTAGAGATACCAGGGACTGGCTAGGGGTCTTCTGCATGCAAAGCAGATGCTCTGCCACTGAGCTACAACACTATCCCCAATTCTTCGCTTCACTTGTGACATTGGCCTGTATTTATTGCTATGGGCTGTGTGTGATCCTATACAAGCTTATTCAGACATACTGTAGGTTGCAACGAAATCAATGCAACTTACTTCCAAGTAAGTGCATTTAGATAGTCATATTAGTCCTTGAGGATAAAAGTCATCATTTATTGCTAATTTATGCCAACTTATTCTTTCAGAATTTTTTCTTTTCTTTTCAAACTTTCTGTTCTTTAATGCTTGGAACAAAAAGAAAAAGGTCTTAAGGAAAATGCAAAATGGAATTCACAAAAACGGAGAGAGAAAGAACAATAGAACAGGGTTTGATTTGCTTAATGCTGAAATCAAGGTCACTAAAAAGCACTACAGATTTTTATTTATGCTTGGGGGTTTTTTTGTTTGTGTGTTTGTGTGAGGGGTTTGTTTTTTGTATTTTTGGCAACATCTTTCTATTCACTTGACGGCCCCGTCGTCCCCAGCACCGTATACGTTACTGATCCTGCCTGTATTCAAAGCTGTTATTAAGCGGAGTCTTTTAGATTTTAGAGAAATGATAATGGTTCCAAAGATGACAGAAAGTGGCAGCTGGTGACAAAAAACCCCCTTGATAAGACGACAACAGTAAATCAAACTACCGCCACTTTTTCGTTTCATGTTTGTTAATACCACCTCGTCTTTTGAAGTTTAAAGCAAGGTTCAAAAGAGCCAGGTGCTGAATCATAATATTAAAGCAAGTAAGGAGCTCCATGAAAGAGAGGAGATCTGAGAGGGGAAGGCAACAAACACGGCTTTCAACTGCCTTTTGTCGGCCTTTCTGCAGATGTCACCAGTTGTTATCCCCAGCAGAGGCGTCAGGCTTGTAGCAGTGCCTCTGGCTGATTCCGACTCCACGTTTCAAGTGTCAATCAAAAAAAGGAAGGACGCAGCTTAGGTCCTGGTCATTGTCCTGTAAAAAGAGCCAAGCATTTAACATTGATTTAGCTCTCTCAATATACAAAGATAGAGCCAGCTTTGTGCAGCAAAAAGGGCCTTTGGCAAGGTTGCTTGTAGAGCAGTTCCATTGCATCTGATGCTCCTTGGTTTAGCTGTCACACTGCAGTGTCTGGAGTCCTCTGAAAAGTTATTCAGGAATGAGTGAGCAAATTAAAAAGAAATAACATGCTCTCCTAAATAGCAATGCAGGCTGGAGAAAAGGCTTTCAACGTCATTTAGCCTTGAAAAGCATTTTCATTAAAAAGTATGTTATGCTTCTAAATACCATTTAGCAAGGAGAATAAGATATTTAGGGACAAGAGGAAGGTCTGGTGAAACCCATCATGATGAGTTCCTCTGCATGAGCAGCTACACATACACCCAATGCATTTTTGACCTGCATTTTTGTTTTATACCAATCAATATTCATTGCTTTCTTATACTTCATTTGGGCGGGGGGGGGGGGGTTGGAGGAGGAACAAAAGTAACTGGAATTCCCTTACACACTTCTATTCCCTCTTTTGTTTGTCTTTTACATTTTTCTTTTATTAAAGTGTGTGTGAAGGTGTCAATTTCTTTCCAAATGCCTAATAACAATAACAACAACTTTATTTATATAGCCGCCCCATAAAAATTGTTACACCCTCATCTTGTTTAGACAGTTTGTGAACAATATTGTCTAGTTTAATTGGATTTTAAAGGATATGAATACAATATACATTAGTTTTCTTTTGAAGCCACTGGAGCTAATAACAATAGATTGTAGATTGCAGCCTTACTAACTCAGTTCACAGAATCGAGTTATTCTGATTTAACAGGGGCATTGATGTGCAAAACATTCTGTGCCTTTCCAAAAGTCACTCTGGTATTCTCCAAACTGGGCATGTCCTCCAGTATGATGGAAGTCACACTCTCCAACACATAGATATTCAGGTCAAAAAGTCTGTTAGGCTGTAATGCCATTCCTAGGACTAGTTCTCATAGGCAAAATCAGAAGAGGAGGAACATCCTGTCAGGTGCGAAGAAAGCCCCATGCTCACTCCTGAAAAACAGCCCCATGCTCACTTCTGGAAAATGGCTGTGTGTCACAGGATGTGATCATGTGCTAGCCACGATCTGTGTAGGCCAACCCGGATCATTTACTTTACTCAGCAATTTGTTGGGGGGGGGGAGCACATCCCCTGCTAACTAAGCAAAAAAAGCACATTTTTAAAGTGGTGACTCTATTTAGCAGCAACTGGCCTTATCCAACCCCAGCATAGCATCCCTCCAGTGGCTGGTGCTGGTGTCTAGCTTATGTTTCTTTTTTAGATTGTGTACCCTTTGGGGACAGGAAGCCATTTTATTTATTTGTTTGCTTGTTTGTTTATATCTATGTATACTGCTTTGGGAACTTCTGTTGAAAAACGGTAGATAAATATTTGTTGCATTCGTATTGTACCCAAACCCCATGCCGTCTTACCCTAGCACTCGATCAGTTTCCTCTCCTCCTACCTCAATGTTTGCTGTCACCTGGCACGAAAATTTCTCAGGAGCGCACTCAGCTCTAAAAGCTTGATTTGACACTCCTCCTACCCAACTGCCAGTTATGAGAAGAAGCCCCTCATATAACTAGGTTTCCAGTTTGCAACCCAGAGATTTGCTATGACCCATCAAAACTATAGATAAAGAGGGTGACCTCTCTCCAATTTCACACTCCAGTCCTTTAATCTACCCTGCTTCTCTGCCTGCCATCATGCACTGGATTCCAGGAATGCCACACAATAGACAAGATTTGTGTGGCCAGACAAAAAGCACTAGGGAAGGAATGCACAGGACAAGCTCCCATTTGTCTTCACCAACAGATTCAATCACTGGGTTGCAATCTGGAAACCTTCAATCTGCTTCATACTTGTCTAAGAATCTGAAGATTTGAGAAGGCACGATTTAGTACAGCAGTATGATGCATCAAGTATTTCCTATGCTTTAGCCAGCTTGTACTTGTGTAAATCCTCTCAGGAGGACTTGGGTCAATCCCAGAGGCATCTAGCTTGCCCTTGTTGGAAACAGGATATGTGATTAGATGACCTCAATCTGACTGAGCAGAGCTAATCATATGTCCTTATGATTTCAATGTGAGGTCTCCTCCTTTGGGTAATGCCACCGACTAGCCCTAAATAACATCTGTATGCCCTCCAATGGCATACAGGTGCTGTGTTTAAAATGTCCTTTCCTTCTGTATCAACTCATACTTATGAAGCATGGCGGTGTCCTTCAACCTAGACAGCAACTGTTCTGGCGTGTGGGCACCACAATTTTCTGGGTAAGAATCTTTTAAATGTAACACCTCCCTCAACATGTCCCATTACCACCATCACCTTTTAAAAAAACACAAAAACTTTGCTTAACTCTCAGCCTGATGAATATTTCTGGGGAATTCAAGAGCTTGCTTGGGATTTGGTGGGTGTTTTTTGGTTGGTCCTGATAAGGGCATTACTATCTTATGGTGGCTTTTCCAATGCGCCGACATGGTTACTTATGATTTTTTCTGTAGAGAATTCAGTAGCTCACATACTGCATGGTGAGCCACCTGCCAGTATTCCCAGTGGGAGTAGCAAGCACCCACTCCTCAGTAGGCATAGAGCCTCCCTGCCTTTACAAGCTGCGCCATCGGGGTGTAAAGTGCCACGAAAAAAGCTAGCACTCCTATCACTTAGACAGGTGGTTTGCTGCAGGGTATGTGAGCCTCAAACTGATGCCTCTGCATATGGAACAGGGCTGCACAATTTCAGCTGTCCAGCTATTTTTGGACTACAGTTCCCATAATCCCCAGCCATAGTGACCAATAGTCAGATATGATGGGAGTTGTAATCCACCATCTGTGGGGCGGGGTGGGGGGATTGTGCACTCCTGATATAGAACTACCCAAACCATTTGGACCTGTAAACCTACACATACAAAAAAGTAAGATCTCAATAGTCGGAGGTCATTTACCTTGTATCAACTCTTTTCCTAGTTCTTCAAGCATATACATTTTCCAGTGTGCAAAACTGACCTAGCCTTGACTGAGCCACCCGTTATTTTTGTGGGTGCATAAGTAAGAGCTTTTCATCAGCACTGCACTGCTAGCCCTCAGACCCAGCAGCTCTTAGAATGGGGTTCACTGGCTAACAGACAGATGAATGCTGCACTTGTGCAAATACATTGTGCTAGCACAAGGCTGTGGCACGAGTGCATTGTGCTAAGTCAGGAGCTGGCGTGCTAGATTAGTGTTGCAGTAATGCAATAGTGTGTACTTGTGCAACCAGGCAGTGGACATCCACATCATGTTCTACTATCATTGTGTAAAGGAAACACTTGCACAAGCTGACAGAGAGAACAAGGGATTACATGAGCATCTGTGCATCTACATGACCATCATGCACATGTGCAACTGTTTTCATTGCACTAGAGCAGCGTTAGTCTAGATTGCCACTATTATCTTTCCCTTCCCACTCTTCCTCCATGTAAGAGGATGTCTGGAAAGCTAATGCAGAGAGATCAAGGGGTTTTTTTTTGGCATCTCTTCAAATGACCAGCAGTCCATCCATTGAGCCAGTGTGATGAAGTGGTTGGACTAGAACCAGGCTGAAATGACCTGGGCTCAAGACTCCACCAAGCCATTAAGATCACTGGGAACTCTGGGCCAATCACTTTCAGCCTAGCCAATCTCACAGGGTTTTTGTGAGGATAAAAGGAGAAACCATGTACACCCACCTTACAACAACAGAATGGTCATTATTCCATTAAAATGTAAATAATAATTCATTGTGGTTTGCATGTAAAACCATTTGGAAATGAGTGTAATATGTTTATTGTGATGTATCAGCTGTTGATTAGCTCTTAGGCATGACTTCCAATAAAATGAAGAGGACTGCACCTGTCCATTAAAAACCCTTTTGTCCTTTCCCTTTGATGGTGTTCCATTCTGATACTGCTATATGTTTTTAAAAGCTGTGGCTCAATGGCAGTGTGCAATTTTGCATTCCCATGCTTTTAAATAAATTAGCAAATGCAAATTAGCAAAGAGATTCTGGATAGAAGTGGTAACCCCCCAAATGAAGAATAAATATACGTTCCCCATGTCTGCCATGTCTAAGTTCCACTGGGTTTTCAAGCTTTGTTGGAAGCTGGTGAGTCCCCAGAAACATGCATTTGCAGTTCCTGAAACCAGATTGAAATCTGCTTCCTATAACATAAACATGTGGCTTGCTGAAACCCTGTACTCCTCAGTTCCCACAGGATAAATACAAAAACCCGATTTCCAGTTTAAATCCCGGATACAGGTAGCCATGGCTGCAGTAAAATTTGGGCATGACTATGTATGACTGTGTCATGACCCACCGACTGGGGGAACTGGCGGACCATTCAGAGAATGAGATGGGATGGGGAAATTCTATGACCCAGACTCTGGGCAACCCCACACTGCCGAGCCAGCACCTCCACAGACTCAAGGACTAAGCTTTGCCTTTGATTCAGAGGATTCCCCTGAAGACTTTTATGACCTAGTAGGGGCCCCCCACTGCCACCAGAGCCAGCGCTTAGAAAATTGGGCAAGGCCCCTTTAAGTAACAGAGCCTTTTCCAAGGAAGTGGCAGGGCCAATTCACACTACTTGGGTGGCAGCTATTAAAAAAAAACAGCACTCTGTTCCAAGCAGTCACCGGAGCATCATCTGTCTTATGTTGCTAGACCCAACTTTGGTGAGTTCCTGCTCAGAACTAGCCAAGGCCCTGACCCCCTTCCCCTCGGAGCTGTCCAAGGTCTGTGTCCTTTCTGGATCCCTGTCTCAGCCTAGAACAGGATCGACTGGAAGTAGCACCACCAGATTACTGAACATATGGCAGCTCCTGCTGACTCAGGGCTTGGCACATGTGTCTAATTTGTCCAACAGGTCACCACCACCCCCAATCCAGATGTAGAGCTGTTTTAACCAGCACATCATTTTCATCTGCCTAAATGTGAGCCTCATTGACTCAGGGCTTGGGGCATGTGTCTAATTTGTCCAACAGGTGACCCCTCCCCCCCAGGCCAGATGCAGAGCTGTTTTAACCAGCACATCATTTTCATCTGCCTAAATGTGAGCCTCATTGACAGCTGCACTGTCCCAAGTCCCGTGTGACCAGAGCTTCTTTTGTCTCTTCTGTCCATACCACACATAACCAATTTCTCACATGCCAATCTGCCTCCATAATTTATTCATGCCAGCTGCCTCTGCTGCTGTTGTGGTCACTTCTCTAAATACCTTCTCTCTGAACTGCTCATTCTCCTTGGAAGTCAAACCCAACAACTACCAAGATCACTGTTATATATATAGAAGGCCCTCATTATTCGTGGGGGTTCCATTCTTGCCTACAATTACGAATATGGAAACTGCAAATAATGAAACCTTGACTCTGGGGGATAAGTTCCTGCACAATTTTCTTATGCCAGAAATAACAAAAACACACAGGAGGGAAGCCTAAATAAAGATAGTACAGCATAGTACCTCACTTTCTAGCTCTCCAGTTCTCCAGCAATGCCCCACCCCCACCTCGAAATTGGCCGATTTTTTTGCTGATTTTCACAGACTTCTTTTTTTGGGTAAACACAAGCCACAAAATGGCTCCACGCTGCCTCCGGACAGGAAATGCCACCAGAAGTGACACCGTAAGCCCTTCCTGTGGCCCAGGAACTGTGGATAGCCAAAAATAACCTATTTTTAATACCGCAGATAATGAAACTGGGTCTCTAAGACCCTTCCGTGGATATGTGAAACTGCAATTGCCAAAACTGAGGATAACAAGGGCTATCTGTACATAGTTTTATAGAAAATCTTTTTGTCTCTCTCTGCACAGCAATAACACACATTATCTTCTTAGGGGTCACACGATAATGCATTTTGCTTTCTTGCAATAATGTAGAAGTTAATGCTTCTAGTACCCATTGTGTCGTGTGGAAATAATGGCTTCTGGTCACCATAGGTTAACAGAAGGAAGCATCAGAATACATCAAATCTGTTTTGCTAATGTATATGCCATTGTACATCTTGTGGCTCCAGCCTTATCCATAAAGACTGATGGCCTCAAACTATTGGCAGAAAAAATGATACAAATTCTAGGAGCACAAGGGGTGTAAGGCTCAATTCATAATTTCATTTTCCATAAGGACTTGCTTTTTGCACTATAATTACAATACTTCCTCCGATATAAGTGTCTCTCCTCCCTTATAGCCATTATTAAAGGCTTCAGCACTGCAAAATAGTTTAATTTGCTTTTATTTCAGATTACAGCTCTCTGCATTTGCACTATACCCTTATTAGCTGTCCCTTAACATGCAAACTCTCTGTTGAGAGAATTCATGCTTTAAGTCCAACTGGTAAACATCCATTAAGCTGAACAAAAATATATGTAGTGGGTTTTATACCTTACACTTTTCAACATGCAATTGTGTCAAAATTAGAGCTCTCGTTCCTTCTACATTTTCTTACAAAATTCCTTACAATTTTCTGGATGTTCAGCAGGCTATTGAGATAAATGGACATTGTATGAGAGATGATTTCTAAAGCTTCAAACAGAACTCCGTACAAATATTATTAAATATTATCTGGATCCTGTAAGGATAATATAATGGGCTTCTGCCGTCTTAAGTAAGGAAAGGTATATATATTAATATATCTGCTGAAAAGTGCTATATAAATGTTTTTCATAGTAGTATTAATAGTGATACTACCACAGAAAGAGGGAGAGGAATGAGAAAAGCTCAGCTTACTTTTTGAACCAATCTGGTTTCAGAAGCTGCCTCATCTTTCAATGCAATAATTCTTGGGAAACCTCTTGCTTTGGGTTTTTGTGGAGGTCACTGGGGAATTCTTCCTAAAGTGCTACCAGTGCTCCAGTGAGGGAAGGAAAGAAGAGATCAGATCTGGGGATGCCAGGACCTCTGCACCAGACCTTATTTTATTCCAAGCTGGAGAAGAATTTGGGAGCTTTATATTGCTAACCTCTTCTTTGAAGATCATTGCAATTCCCCAAGGCTCATTTCCAGGCTTGAGCATGGTGAGACTGGCATCTGAAAGCCAGGACCAGAGGATAGTATGAGCAAAGAAAACCTAGTGAGATAACTGGACTGTCTAGAGCAGGGGTTCTCAACTTTGGTTCCTCAGATGTTGTTGGACTACAACTCCCATCACCCCCAGCCACAATCACCAAAAGCCATTGTGGCTGGGTATGATGGAAGTTTGTAGTCCAGCAATATCCAGGAATGCAAGGCTGAGAACCCCTGTTCTAGACAGTCCAGTTATCTCACTAGGTTTCCCTTGCTCTTCTCTTCCTAGAAGCATACAGCTTACCTGTAGGAACTTGCAAGAAGAAATAAACATCCTCTTTACTTATCTGAGAAGTTAGTCTGTGGAGCTGCTATTCTGGAGAAGATGGAAGGAGAGGCAGGTAGGATGGAGCCAATGGTTCCAATTTTCATGGTACACACTCTAGTTTGCAAAGAAAGGGGAAAGCAATGAGAGTATAGGAAGATAATATTCGTCAAGCATTGGGACAAATATGATACAGGCATGTCAACTGACAGCAGGCAAGTGGCATGTAACGGCCCAGAACTAGTGACATATCTCAACAACAGGTTGCCCAAACTGAGGGAAAGAAGCGGATCTCAGAATCTTTATATTAGCTGCAGCTAATGACACCAGAGTGGCCTTCTAATGGAAAGGGGCAAATCCACATCATGTGGGCTTCAGTCTTTGCCAGAAGCATTTATATGCTGGAATGCTCACGAAACACCTATGCCTATGACGGAACCTTCTGGATGCTAGTAGCTGTACTCCATCCCACTTTGTATACAGTCTGTATAGGAAACCCTCACAACTCTGATTTGCCCTCTGCTGTTCACATCTCCCTGTAAGATGTCTGACCTTATAATGTTTGTGTTCACTCTTCAGAAGCCTG
Source organism: Hemicordylus capensis (assembly GCF_027244095.1). Classification (NCBI taxonomy): domain Eukaryota; kingdom Metazoa; phylum Chordata; class Lepidosauria; order Squamata; family Cordylidae; genus Hemicordylus; species Hemicordylus capensis. The sequence continues at coordinate 418,824,683 of NC_069657.1, forward strand.
GATTGGATTATGTGCTTATCCTGATGTGAAACCCTATGCATAGTGGGGAGCAAGAGCATGTCTGCTCTCCTCATTCACCTAGACTGCCTGCCCTGCCTCCAGTATCAATGGACATCCATGCGTGGGCATAATGCTCTCAACAGATTATGTGTACAAAATAGGGGTGTGCACGGAACCACAAAACACAGTTTGGTTCGAATTTGAATCAATTCGAACCAAACCATGTTGCTCCAAACTGGTTTGGTCGAACCATCTGGCCAGTTCGGTCTGTTTGACTGAACTAGTTCAGTGGTTTGGGCGGCCAATATACTTGTATAGAAAAATCTGGGGAGGATTCCCCTTTACAAGTACAGGGGATGGAGGACCCTTCCAAAAGTAAGGGGTAGCCAGGCGGAGGTGGCAAGAGAAGTAATAAGCTCTTTATCCAGCCAGCACAGCTGCTGGAGCCACCACTCACTGTTGCTCACCCTCCCTGGTGGGGCCCCAAGCACGCTTTTCTCTCCTTTACCAAGCTTCTAGCTTGGCGGCAGCTTGGTTCTGGTCTCTACACATGCGGAATCCTGTTTGAATATTATGGTTGGATATTTGAATATTAGGATGCAATATCCTGCTTGAATATTATACCCATGTGTCTTCACCCAGAGGCAGGGTGAGGGAAGGGAAGGATAATAGATCTGGGTAAGCACATGATCCAGTTTGGCTCTTATTTTTTGATATCTTTTCTCTTTCTTTCTTTCTTTCTTTCTTTCTTTCTTTCTTTCTTTCTTATCACATCAACAAGCTTGTCCTACATTTTATCTAAAATTCTTATTACTCCTTAGTTCACATTCTACCTCTTGTCTAATTACAATACCATTACAGTGAGATTTTTGCCATTGCTGAAAATGCTCTCCAGCTCTGTAATCATGCCCATTGTGAAAGCCTAAACTCAGTAAAGAATTGCTGCCTTTTTAGTACTCCATCTTTTATGTATGCTGTATAAGGAAACAGTCTTCCCAGCTTTTGTTGCTGTCTTGATGTCTGGGCTGCTCTCCATTTATGTCTGAAGGATCCTTCTCCTCTGTACCCCCTCAGTAAATACTGCAACATTCAGCATCCTTTCATGCCTATGCTTTTAAGAAATCTTTGCACCATTAAAGACATGGAATTGCTAAATACTGGATTGCCGCCATTGTTCCTTCCATTTAAAGGTTTAATCATACTTAATGGCTCTCTTGGAGGGGAAAAAAAACTTGAATTTTCTGTTTTGATGGTTTTAGTCCACTGAAAGAGTTTACTGATATTCTCTGCAAGTGTTTTCTCTGTAAATGAGCTATTCAAGTAAGTTTTTTTTGCAAAAAATGTAAGATTTTTTAAAACATGGTCTCAAGGGCATCCTATTGCTTTAATCAATGGGTTTTTCCCTCCATTTAACTATAATCATGAAGTAGGGGAGCATTCTTCTTCCTACATCCACAGTACTGCAGAGGGTGAATGAAAAATATGCCAACTATTTATCTATTAATTTTTCTCTGGATCAAATGAATTTTCAAAACAGCTTTGAGGCACTGTGAGCAGCCTTCGTAGGAAAGGAACATGTATCCAAGATAAGAACATAAGAACAGACCTGCTGGATCAGGCCCAAGGAGACCCATCAAGTCCAGCATCCTATTTCACACAGTGGCCCACCAGATGCTGCTGGAGACCTACAGGCAGGAGTTGAGGGCATGCCATCTCTCCTGCTGTTACTCCCCTGCAACTGGTACTCAGAGGCATCCTGCCTCTGAAGCTGGAGGTGGCCTATAACCCTCTGACTACTAGTGGCCATTGATAGACCTCTCCTCCATGAAGTTATCCAAACCGCTCTTAAAGCCGTCCAGGTTGTTGGCTGACACCACATCTTGTGGCAGAGAATTCCACAAGTTGATTATGCGTTGGGTGAAAAAGTGCTTTCTTTTGTTGGTCCTAAATTTCTTGTATGAGATGTGCTTGTGTACATGATTAATATTGGATATATGAGAAGAGCATTACACACTAGACTTCTTCTATTTATTGCTTATAGACCATTGGAATGGTCCAGGACAGAAACACTTAGATTTGTGAAATATAACTAAGCTGAAGACTGTATCTGGTTATTGATTCATTTGGAGCTAGGACTGCTCAAAGGGTCCATAGGGCTGTGTGAAACTCCACAGGGAGACGGATTCTGAATTAAACTGGCCTGGCCCAAACCCAAGAGCCACCCCACTGGGATCAAATCAAAGCTCCATCTGGCCAGATCAAATTGACAGTTCAGCCTCCATGGATTGTCCCCTTCCTTACCTGACCATCCACTCTCCTGTGCTTACCTTAATGAGTTGGAGGAAAGGCAAGATGCTCTCAGTGGTATCTCTCTTCTCCTGCAGCCTGGTAAGGTAAATACAGGGGAGGGATAGTCTCAGCTCCAAAGGAAAGTGATTGCTTCAAATTGGGCTGAATCAAATTGATTTGGCCCCTCAAAGCACTGAATTGAATTGGGGGCCTTCAGATCACTCAGGTGGGCTCCAGACTGAATCCTGCCCATGCTGCACACCTCTGTAGCGAGGTGGACCAGCCCTACCTGGAGACTGGGGATGATGGGAGTTGTAGTCCAACAACAGCTGGAGAGATTCAGGTTGGACAATGCTGCACGATTGGCTGAAGAACTTATGAACCATCCTGATGAATTCTAGCAAGGCCTATTGTGCAAACTTTGCTTATGATAATATGATCATATGCCTTATTTGCCATGCTTGTTGTCTTGTGATAAAAATAACACCATGCAGTTAGACTCTTTCAGTGAGTGTGCCTTGCACTAAGGTCTAAGTTTCTGATTCATGCTGGGAAATGCTGGGCTCCTTATCATCTTCCAGTCCACCGGAATGTCACATGAGTTGGTCTTTCGAAGCGATGCATGTGATGTCCATTCAGTGTGCTTTACTGCTTTCATGAATACAAGCATTTCCACAAAGTTACTGATTAATTTGAGAAAGCACAAGAAGAACTACTGATTTCTTGTTTCTGCCCCCTGACTCTCTCAAGTTATAAAAATGCAAATCATGTTGTCTCCTTTGTGTTCGGTTGCCTCTCACCTTTCTGCCGCTTAACAACAACCTCTTCCAAAGATTCTCTGCTGGGGAATATTGCTTTGGTGACCCCTCTCTCATCCAGGTTTCCATGAAAATGATATTTTATCTCCAAACTTCTTTGCATTTTCTGCAAAATTGCCTTTCTCGCCATGTGCTTCCATGAACTTCTTCCGAACCCTGCCAAAGTGTACACATTAGTGTGGTAAACCTGCAACTTCCCTGGTAGTATTTATTTTTAGAAGGCAAATATTGTGCCAGTGTGAACTTCAATTAGGAGACTTATTTGACAATCTGACTACTCCATCTGATGCCTCAAGGGCAAATTTCAGCACATTATGAGAAAGGTGGGCCAGTCACTGCTCCCTGTGAAGCAGCCATACAAAGGAGACGTCGGATGAACCTTCAAAAATATCACTGTGGTGCATATCCTCCACAGTATGAGTGACGGCAGTAAAATAAGCTCTGTTTGGCAACTGGTGAGCCAGGTTTAATGAGGTGGGAGGGCAAAATCTTGACCTAGTGATGGACTGGCAGGTCTAGCTGTCTCTAAGGAACATAAGAAGCTTCCTTTTACTGAGTCAGGTCCATCTAGCTCAGTATTGTCTACACCAGACTGGCAGTGGCTTCTCCAAGGTTGCTGGCAGGAATCTCTCTCGGCCCTATCTTGGAGATGCCAGGGAGGGAACTTGGAACTTTCTGCTCTTCTGAGAGCAGCTCCATCCTTTACGGAGAATAAGTTAGAGTGCTCACATATGTAAAGGCTGTTCTCACAAGCAGCCTAACCCAGCCTGGGTTAGGCTGCTTGTGTGCGGCACCAGGATCTTGGTGGATCTAGGTGCTGCTGAGGTGCCTAACCTGCCTTTTCGACCTGGCCTTTAGCCAGGGTTAAGAGTGTGAGCATGCCCTTAATTCGGGATTGTGTGCTTGCTCAGGCTGCTTCAAGCACCTCACTGATGGAGGAATCCCCCAATGTACTGCACTCATGCAGTGCATTGTGGGATTGCTGGAGTCCAGGACACATTGTTCCAGCCTCCGGGAGAGCTGCTTGTGTGCGTGGCTGAGCCACATGGCCATGAGGCAGGGAGAAGGGCAAGGAGATCATCTGGGGGGAAGGTAAGTTCAGCACAGCCTTCTCTCCCTGCCTCCAGTCATGTCAATAGCTTTGTAGTCTCCCATTCAAATGCAACCAGGGTAGACCCTGCTTAGCAAAGGGGACAATTCATACTTGCTACCACAAGGCCAGTTCTCCTTCTCTCTCTGTTTCTCATAAAACCTCCTCACTATGTAAAAAATGGCTGAGGAAAGTAGAAGAGATGGAAAGGAATTAATCCTCAGGGGAAGTAAGAATCTTCCTAGTCCTCATGCGTTCCTGTTTTATTTTGACATCTTCTGCTTGAATTATTTCTTTGTCTTCTCTTTCCTACCTCTGTCTCCACTTCCTCTCATCTTCTGTTTCCAAGTAATTTTCAACCTCAGGAATTGTGAGACAGCAGAGGGGCAGTGGAGTGTGTGGTAAAGAGAAGGAGGTTCCTTCCTTCTGTAGCTTGTGAAAACAGATAAAGAGCAGTTTTTCTCCCTATTCCATAACTAGAATCCAGAGTCAGCCAATGCATCTTGTTGGCAGGAGATTCAGGATGGACAAAAGGAATCACTTCTATGCACTGTGCATATGGCATTAATAGAATTCACTACTGAACAATGTGTTGGTGGTCACTAGCTGAGATGGCTTTAGAATGAGATTAGACCAGGGGTTCTCAAACACCACTCTCCAGATGTCGTTGGACTACATTGACCATTGTGGCTGGGGGTGATGGGAGTTGTAGTCCAACAGCATCTGGGGATCCAAGTTTGAGAACCCCTGGATTAGACAAATACCTGGCTACTAGTCATGATGACTAGTAGCCTTCCAGGGTAATAGTTAAACACTCATCGCTTTGTCATTTTTCTACTCAAAATTGGTGCTGCCTCCTCAAGAATCTTTTCTGGGCTGGGGGATGGAGGGCCATCAGGATGCAGTCATATGCATTTACAAATGAAATTTATTTTGGCCCTTTGTTGTAACTAAATACCATTCCATACTTTTCAATGGGACTTAGTTATTAACATTTGCAGGATTGTGCTTCATGTGTTTATTTGTTTGTTTGTTTGTTTGTTTGAAATTCCTGTGCAAATATTAACCAAAAAACACAATTTCCATCAATCCTAGTTCAATTTTTTAAAAAAAGAAGAAGAAAAAATACAGCTGTGGTGGTGGGGAGTTACGGCTTAATGAGACTCTAATCAGAAGAGCTATGAAGCCTAAAATGCAGGTTTTATCACAGAATTTGTCATGGACCTTTAAGTACAGCACCAGGAACAGGTCCTGCTTTAATTATAGACCATAAATTGGGAGCTGAGCTCATTGTGGGCTGTGTTTTGCAGAGTGTGAAATATTTGGGTTTGAAACTCTGAGTGTAATGTTCAGCCTTTATAATACGATCAGTTTATTCTTGGTTTTGGCCAAGGAGAGGGATGTGGTAAATGCCTTTGGAAAGGAGAAAATACGTTTATAGATGCACAAGAAAATGGGTACTATTTAAAAGCAGGTTCTATTGCATATACTTCATCAGAATCTTGGTCCATCTAGCCCAGTATTGTCTTATCAAACCAACTGTGGTTCTCCAAAGCTTGATGCAGAGGGCTTTTCCTGCTCTCCGAGATTCTGCAAACCTTGATCCTCCTCTGTGTAAGGCATCTTATTGGGCTGGGTGAAGCTTTGGGCCAGATTTGGAACTGAAGTGACGTGGGCTGCTTCAACAACAAGAGCTGGTCTTGTGGTAGCAAACCTGGCTTGTCCCCTTTGCTAAGCAGAGTCCACTCTGGTTGCATATGAATGGAAGGTTACATGTGTGAGCACTGTAAGATATTCCCCTTAGGGGATGGAGCTGCTCTGCGAAGAGCATCTGCATGCAGAAGGCTCCAAGTTCCCTCCCTGGCATCTCCAAGATACGGCAGAGAGAGACTCCTGCCTGCAACCTTGGAGAAGCTCCTGTCAGTCTATGTAGACTGTAGACAATACTGAACTAGATGGATCAATGGTCAGACTCTGTATATAGCAACTTCCTATATTCCTATGTAATTGATTTGAAGGATTCAAACTGCAGAGATTTTTTTCACTTGGCTCCGAGGTTAGCTTTAAGAAGTTCACCCTGGAAAACAGGGGATGAGAGAGGAAAGACAGCCCCAACATGCACAGGGAACACTCTGTCTTCCCTAATTTCCAGGGTACAGTCCTTCATTCTGGAACTATTTTCTCCATTGCTTGTCACACTGCCTCTGAACTTGCATTTTCCATTTAAAAATCAAGTAGGGGTGTGCACAGACTAGTTTGACTGCGAACCGGTCCACTGTAAACCGGGCCGGTTCAAACAGTTCAATAATGAACCACTTTAAACTGGTTCAAGCTCATTCAGCGACCCAGCCGGTTGGTTCAACTGAACTGGTTCTGGGACCTGTAGTTTGATCCGAATTCAGTCCAGATTTGGACTAAACTGCGACAATCCATCTGCACACACCCCTAATATCAAGGCTAATAACTATTCTCCAAAATTGTTTTAATCCTCCTTTATAAGACATGTAAGCCACTGACCATCACTAGTGGCAGTGGCCAAAATCCCTATTAATGCTGTGTGCATGCATAAAAAGGTATGTGTGGAGCAGATGCACTCCCACATCAGCAGTGCAGGTGTTTGTATGTGGGGTGCATTTTTCACCAATCTCCTGTTCTCCTGGAAGCAACACACAAATATGTCCCTAAGGGCTGTGCAACCCAGTGATTCCATAAATAGGGGGAAAAGCCTTTTCACTTGTGGCCCCTCGGCTGTGGAACGCCCTCCCTGAAGAACTTCGCCATGCTCCCTCCCTCAGTGTTTTTAAAAAACAACTCAAAACGTACCTTTTTAAGGAGGCTTTTTAGGGCTCCATTATTGTTTTGTTATATCTGGTAAGTTCTTTAGCTTCTTATAATTTTCAGTTTTAATTTGAACCTAATAATTGTGGTTTTTA